>NC_087140.1:1497495-2098328 GCF_030705265.1 Helicoverpa armigera | reverse complement strand
AATAACTCTGAGGAACTAACACACATGATCGATAGAGCTATCGACAATTTCTTTGATAACCACATCATCAGATTCAGTGCTTTGGGAAGAGAAACGTCTCTACCGATACCAAATAACGGTAAGTTTTAAATTCAAGATGATTTAAATATTAGAAACAAAGGATAAGACAACTCTTAATAAAACAGGCAAAGGATTAGATATATAGTTTAAGAACCAAAACTATAATAAGTACAGCAACAGTAGATCATGCTACTATTCTGCATCTTATTGCTATAACAAATCCAATAGTAATGATACTGAATTTCAGTAAATGAACGACATAAAAGTAGATACAAAAGCGAATAACGGTATTTTAGAACATGGGAGTCGTTTATGTGATTTTAAATATAATTGGTATTTTCACCCAGATAAAAAATAGACTTGGTCTTTTCTTAAGCTCTGGATTATCTAAGCACCCACTTAAATAAGTTCAAAAGTTAAGACGAAAAAGACTAACACACTTTATTAGCATTCATAAGATTCAGTAACGATAATACAATTTACAACATTACAGAAGAATTCGTCGGTAGAAAGAAACGTAAGGGTGGAGGTGGCGGTGGGGGAGGTGGACACGATGGCGGCGGCGGAGACGGCTTCGGCAAGAAGAAGATGATGATGATGGCCATGATGTGCATGAAGATGAAGCTCATGATGGTGAGAGTATAACTGCAAATAATTTGTTTAAAGCAAGTGACCTAAATGAGGCTAATGATTAGATCCAATTTGAAAGCTCTACACACAGTGATGCATTAAAAATCGTACAATGATGAACTGAAATTAAACAGAAAAACGTTAAGTGCAAACTCCGGCCATATTTTTTTATTTCATAGTAACAATGAATGGCAGAAGAGTAAATTGTGAAGTTGTGAGAAGGACCGTGCGAGATTTTAACTTTGTTTTTACTAAAGAAAGTGTATTTTTTCAGATGATCCCAGCCATGATGGGTATGATGGGAATGATGTCGTTCAAAGGCATGATGTTCAGTATGATGTCATTCATGCTGGCTAAGGTAACATTGTTAACCAATTGAATACTCTTATTAGAGTTTATCTGTTTCATAAATAAGAAGGGAATTTATGTTAGTATGACGAGTGATAGGGATGATAAAAGTATAATATGAATTGGGTGGAAATGACATCGGGAACAGATCAGAAAGCAAAACCGCTTTTTGGAAATGTCTTCATCAAAACTTGTTTTCTCTAACAATATTATAAGGATTTGTAGCATGAATGTGTTTTTTATTAGATGATGCTGCTTATGAAGATCTTAGAGAAAAAAGGAGGTGCTGGTGGCGGCGGAGGCGGCGGGGGTGGAGGTGACGGAGTAAGTCAAATAGACAATCATTGTCTCATTAAAACTAGAACGTATCTATAATAAGAATACCCTTGAATATTGTAATGTGGTAGTAACTACAAGTATAAGAACTGATAACGCCTATAAGTTTACTTATAGCAAGAATCTGTAAATTAACGTAAAACATTATTTTCTCAACATACTTATTCTACTGGGGAAAACTTTTATTATTAAAAGTAAACAATAAAGTTGCACATGACAATAAGACCGACTTAACCCCACAGGGATGGGCAACCGGTGGCGGCGGCGGTGGCGCCTGGATGCCAGCAGGTATAATCCCAGTATAACCAAAAACTAAGCCCATACCAAACATTGTAGAATGAAACCTCCCATTTTTACACTCAGGTGGACCAGATTACGGAGGAGGCGGCGGAGGAGGTGGGGGAGGGGGTTACGATGCAAACGGACAATGGCAAAGCAGATCCATACTAGATCTTGGTGAAAAAGAAGAAATTATTGAGAACAAACCCATAATATCTTATGTAGCACCTGTAGTTCGATACAACAATAAAAAAATTGAAACACCTAACAAAGATAATGATGTCAACCATGTAAAAAACGATGGGAATACTGTCAAATCACGAAGGAAAAGAAGCATTATTGATGTACTACAAAACTCTTATATTTATTGGATGAACAAGCTTTTAGGTATCAACAGCAACAGACGAACTTCGAACAACTATCCGAAATACAAAATGGTGAATGGAGTAAAGTACGTTTTCTATCCATATCGTCAACAAAAACTGAAGATGCCTAAAGAAATTCAGAGTAATAGAATCAAAACTGTTGATGAAGGTTTTAAACCTATTATAACAGCTGAAGATTTTAACAAAGGAGAAATAGTCGAAGGAGCAGTGGAAAGTCGAATGAATAGGAAGAAGATGAACAAAATGAAAGAAACGGTTAATGAAACTTTGGATGATAATCCATGGGAATGACTATATTATTTGATGAAGTTCTACGTTCTAGATAACATTGTGGAACCGGAATTTAAATCGTTTATATTCTTATAGACTGTTTGTAATGGACTTGTATGAGATTATTGTTATTTACGTAAGATATTTTGTTATGTAGTTGTTAAGTATTTATTTGTGCCTCATAATAAACTTTTGTAGTCAAATATTTGCCAATTTTTATTTAGACAGTTCCTTAAAATTCTGATACTTCTGATTTCTGAGTGCACAAGAAAGATTATGTATTTATTTCACATCAAACATTACTTATTACATAACATTAATTATGATTAGATTGCGAAAGGTTTAGATTTAGAAAAAGAATATTTTATTACAAGGTTATTATAGTATTGCCACCCCAAATCGAATTAAGATAAGAAGGAAAAGACAATATATGACTAGAATTAATAGATAACAGTTTATATCCTTGATATAAACAATAGGGCCAGAATACAATATTTTGAAGTAAGTAGATAATAATTCTCCAGTAAAGTGTTACTTTTGTGCTAGGTAATTGTAATTTGTATCATAATAAATGGTGTAGGTATAATTGTTTCTAATACGGTTATAGATGAGAAAAATTTTATATTCCTACTGCACAATTTATGTAGTGTCATGAACTGCTGAACAGCGCCATCTATGATTTATCATCAACACTAAAAACAAACGACGTTCGCTAGCAACATCGAAACTGTTCAACCAGTTGAACAACTAGTGGTGTACTAAATTTTATTGTTACCAACAGATCGCGTGCTTTTAAATAACTTCAGAAATCATTATAAAAAATCCATTTGTATTAATGTCTCAGAAAATAGAAATAACTCTTTGTAGGTACCTAATATTTTTTTTATTGAATTAAATCGAATTTTCAGTTCTTACTAAAAATATACAATAAGTAATAGCTATTTACGTATTTCCATGGCACTCTCAATATCCGATATGGTCTAGTGGCTAGGATACCTGGCTCTCACCCAGGAGGCTCGGGTTCGATTCCCGGTATCGGAAGATTCTTTTTGACTTTTTCTTTCCTGTATAATGTTCACCCTGATAATTTTTGCACGTTGATCGTTTTTAGGGTTCCGAACCCAGAGGGTAAAACGGGATCCTATTGTTTTCGCTCCTCTATCCGTCCATCCATCTGTCCGTCCGTCCGTCTGTCACCAGGCTGTATCTTATGAACCGTCATAGTTAGAGAGTTGAAATTTTCACAGATGATGTATTTCTGTTGCCGCCATAACAACAAATACTGAAAACTAGAATAAAATAAATATTTTGGGGGGTTCCCATACAACAAACGTGATTTTTAATAATAGTATCTACGGAATCCTTCGTGCGCGAGTCCGACTCGCACTTCGCAGGTTATTTTTTTCTAAAATAGATAAGGATGTCAAATTGTTTACATTGGGGTATTGGGTAGCTCTGGCAATTGGCTTGATGAGGTTAGCAAAGCAGTCCTTATAAAACACTGGTAGATGGTTTAGACTGGAAGCCGACACTAACATAGTTCGGAAAAGGCTTTGCAGATGATGATGCCAATTCTTAATCACCTTTGCAAAGTCCTTAAAACAGTACATATTTGCTAATGTAGGAAAAAATCTTGTAAGTAAATGAGTAGTTTCCCACTGAAATGAGTATCATAAGCACGTAATAGTATAGTATTATTGACGCGGTAATGCGCACGGTTGTAACCTTTGCTTTAAGACTTAGTTGACACGCTCTGGTTTTTAGGCCTAGTTCAATGTCAGTTTTTATGTCTATTTCTTCTTATGTTGGTGTGTTTTAGGTGTTTGTGTAAATCCGAGTTAATATTCGTTAGCTTGGTAAGATGAAAAAGGAACTGCTGCTACTGCTGGTCGTAGTCTCCCTATTGATTACTGGAAGGCTGAAATATTTAAGTTTAAATATGAAAAACTTTGCGCCAGGTACTTATAAGATGCACTGTTCAAGCCAAAGAGGTGAACAAGCATACAAGTTACCACAGGGTGTTACATAAAAAAGAAACGTTTCACCTCAAAGAAAAAAACTAAGTCCTATCACATATTGAAGCAACGTTTCGCCTCAAGGAAAATAAGTAAGTCATGGCACAGTTGTCATCTGCCTAGTCTTCTCCCAGCTATGTAGTGGTTGGTTTTCAGTCAGACTTGAATCAGCTGAGTACCAGTGTTTCAGCTAACCACCGGTAAAGAAGATAAATAATTAATAGAGGTAGTAAGTTCTAGACCGGTACTATAGTTCGGCCGTTCAGAGAATGCGTTCCTGACACCTATCAGTTAGTCAGGACTAGTGATGGGCACAACATAACACTGAGTTCGTTACCGTTCCCCCAAAATAAACCGCCGCATTATTTTAAGATTATTTTCGTTTTAAATTGGCGGAATCATTTAAAATTTATATTTTAGTTATTTAAGTGGAAACCAAAAAAAGGTAATATTCATATAATAAAATCGTTTTATTTATTCTTTGTTACAAAGTTACAATCTGTATTTCTATGCAATAAAGTAAGTACATTGAATTGAATGTGCGTACAGAATGTTAATCAGACTCCGATTCGCTTGAGGAGGTGGTGTCTTCATCATCATCTTCGCCTACGTGTATATTACGTGTATATTTGGTATTGTCAATAACAGAATCAATCCTGATATCTCGGTCAAAATCTTCCAAAATCAGGTTTTTAGAGCTCTACCTCACTGGGACGCCATGGCGACGTCGCCAGCGGCACAGGTCTGGCTACTTCTGGCATCCAAATGTCGCCAAGTCGAGTGGCCATGGCGTCTCGACAGTCAATTGTTTACGTCGTCGCTCAAGAAATTGCAAGCTGACTGGCGACCACATTGGCGACTGTGTGAGGGAGGTGCGCTTTACCGTGTACATTATAGTGGCTACTGTGGCCACGTCGCCAAGTTGCCACGGTAGCCAGAAGCCACATAGGGAACTGTAGCTCGTGGCCACGCCTCCAATTTGGCGACGTTACCAAACCGTCGCCAAGTGAGTTAGGTTCCATACATTTCAATACTAACTGCTTGGATACGTAGCCGGCGACGTCGCCATTGGCGTCCTAATGAGGCAGGGCACTTAGTCTTAGATCACGAAACGACAACAAACGACTATTTAGCGTCACAAAATGACGGCCCATGATGCCATTTGGGGTTACCATTTTCAACCTAAATATAAAAATGCTACTTTCTTTCGCGCGTTCAGTTTGATCATAGTTTTATTTTTATATTTCATAAAAGTTATCCTATAGTCCATTATTTTCAAATTCTTAAAAAGAAAAACAAAACGTATTATTTTATATTATAAGTATAACTGTATAAGAACCATCAACCAGAACAGATTACGATACTTGCCTGTTATTTTTAGCACAGCACTACAAATATAAAGCGCTGACATAACCTTGTAATAGCGCAGTATAGATTTAGAAAAATATTGTTTACCAAGTTATTTGACACTCAATTTGGCACAAAATTACAACATTCATTGATTATTATTGATATAATAATGTTGTTTTAATGCTCAACAATTGTTAAAACGATAAACAACCAGCAAAAATATTTTTATCGTACTGCAACGCCATTACAAAGTTACGTCGTCAGTTCAATCGCGATGTGTCAGAAACGCATTCTCTGAGCGGCCGAACTATAGGTACCACAAATAATACAATACAATCAACAGACACTTGAACAAACTAACACAATTAGTGTTAAAGTTAGCAGTGATTTGTATGCAATGAGCGATTAAGACGACGGCACCCGGCGCGGCTGTCGCTTTCGAAAGCAACGGGGTATGACTGCACCGTGGTTAATCTTGGTTTTGATTTTGTATACATCAGATAGTCTTAAAAATGTAGGGGGATTCCCGTCATCGGCAGATTTTTTGAAGTTGACCGTTAAAGTACAATACGTGTCTCGTTTAATCCTTAAGTTTGCCTCAAACTAAACCTACCATTAACCCTTTTTCAAAGACTTCTTAATATTAAGGAGTGGTTAGGTAGTATTTGGTAAATTAGGTCCTAAAGTTTATTTAAGTAGTAACAGCTTCCCGCAGATTCAACCATGTTAAGAAGAAATTGAGTATATCTGGTTCACAAAGGGTAGCATTTATCTCCTGAGTTCCAACTATCTCCATAGCAAAGTTGCCGAGATTGGATTAATTAATAGGAAACAATATCTTATAATCATGGCAGCTTTATACTCCTAACTAAAGGTTAGCCCACGTCTAACGAGTCGGTAGAGTCAGCCGTTTGCAATCGGCCACTGCATACGGTCAAAGACCCACATCTTCACCTTGCTCTTGGGACGAGGTTTGACGTTTGTAGTGTTGTTACTTATGTCGATGTCGATGAGTCATTATTTTAAATTATTTTAGTGATAGACACAACTTGGTTTAAGTTTGTATATTTCTAAACAAAAACACTTTTAATTCTCTAAAAACTTATAACGAGGTATAAAATGTATCTTAACCACATCAGAATTTGCAAGCTGGATGCCTTATGCCAGTTTTTGCATATTTTTAATAATTTTACATTATAAATAGTAACCTATTTAATTCACTACCTTCCTATTACCTTTAATTATTATTTTTTTTCTAAATTATATCTATTAAGCCCTAAGTATTTTATGTATAATATATAATTTTGGTAAACTGAAATAGTTTTAATGACGGGAATATAGCGGTCAATATTCTCCAACCTATCTTACAGGAAAATAATTTTGTTATTATCACAATATTTCAGACCCCATACAAACAACTATCAATGAAAGTTTTCGCACATCGACCACCGCCCATCACTATCCCTCAGTGCGAAAGAGACTCACCAATTTCTCCCACTCACGTTCAGCCGAGATGAATTTAGTAAGCCAAGCGATAGCCGACGGTTCGCGCGCTTTTCTGGCCCACATGACCCTGTTACAATCGTAAACATTAACGTAAACGTGACTGTTTAGTGTTACGGATTCATAATTATGGGATTCAGGTAAATTAGCCTTAATTTTATTATAATTATCTCCATCATTTTTAGCTTCATTTTGAGTCTGCTGGCGATTCTTTCTTGTTTTTTTATTGGAAAGTTGCTGGCTGTGTTGTTTTGTTTTTCGTTTTATGTGTCCAGTCTGGGTGTTTGACACTTTTGTCTGTGAATTCAACGGTATTTCGACTAAAATTGACAAACTTGATATCAACATGTGCAGTTCTTTGACCTAACTTTGTCATGATTTATGCAATTGAATCAATCGCTTCAGCTATGACCCCCTCTTCTAACTAATATTTTTTCTTTCTTACTTCTTCGTGTACTCCTTGTTTATCTTCATCAGACGCTCATTATAGGTCTTCTACTAGACATGAGCCTACCTCAAGCATGGCCACCACAACCAGTTTAATTTCATCCGCATTCACCGGAATTTAGTCACCGAAACTTCCTTCAACCAGACTTTCTACACTTGTCTTGTTTGTTTTCTCATCAACATGCTAATAATGATCACCAGTCTTCGCTTCATAAGTTATATCAGTAATTACTGACTTTATTGCATCAGGCTGAAAGTTATTATTATCGTATTATTTCACATTATTCTTATGTCCATCTACCGTTACGTGACTGCATGCATGCATTACATTTTAGAGATGACGTATGTTACCATATCGAGTCATCTTCACTTTCTATTTATTAGCTATCCGGAACTTTAGCAGGTGCGGCCTTGATCGTGGTCAGGGACATTACTGAGATTTATCAATGGAGTATAAAATGGGTCGCGAAAGAAGAATAACTTGATGCACCCTCTCACTCTCACTAGCTGAATATTTTATGAGCAATACTCATACGTTTCGAAATGACATTTCTAATGATATTTTACTTTTTGACTGTAATGTATATTTGAGTCAATTCAACATCAATATGATCTGTTTCTGAAGCTCCTTCATCAAGATCATTATGTATGAAAATGTCTATTTCCTTTTACGGTATCACACCCTAGTCAGTCATCCGAACTGTTAATTACCTTTCACAATCACACCCTCATCATTATTGTATCCATCTATTAGTATTAAATCATCATCAACCATCAGATTACCATGACCATCTATTCTTATTGCCACTTCCACTGTTGCAAAAACTACAATAACAAAGATTCGTTCATCTGGAAATGCTGCATAACTTCACGCCATACTTCATTAGGTACATCCAATTATGATATCTTTTCTCTGTCGAAGCAACTTTCCTTCGCATGTACACTTGCATTCCTAGTCTAGTCATCTTACGTTTGAATTTCAGGTGTGAAAGACGAAGAAGTTGCAACTTTACTAACTTTTTCTTATCTTTCGCATAGAGTAAAGACTTCTTGCATACTTTCTTCATCTTCAACAATGTCTCCAAACCAATTGAAGTCACAAATGGATATTGTTAATCCTTTTAACTTCTGATTCCTATGACCATCTCCTTTTCAAATCTGAAAGATTTTAGAAATACTCTCAAATTTAGCAAGTTCTTTAACATAATGTAGACTTGCCCTAATTACATTTTCCAACATTCCCAATTTGACTTTCAACATTCATGTCATTGATTAAGACATTGTCATTAATAATTTGCACCTTAAGCTGACAACTTATGGTTCATTGTCGAACGTCATTAGCAAACAATGGTTCACTCACTCACAGGATAGGGTTGTAAATATGAATATGTATTGGTTTTCTAAATATTTGAATAATTTATTGCTAATTTTCTCCCATTGTTGTTGCATGAAAGCCTCACTAGCATGTACCTCTAGTTTATTTTAAATATTGACTTGACCCACTCTTTGGTCGGATTTTACAAGTTCACTTTTGCTATAAACGTCAATTTTCTTATATATAATTTTTATGTATTTTAAATTTCGTCCAATTTTAATAGTAAACAATTTTTTCAAGAAAAGTTGAGCTTGGCAATAGCACAAATAAATAATTTTCTCTTAGCATAAATCAAACATTACTGTCCATAAGCAATTGACTCGAATTCTCAATTCTAAAGCCGCGTACGCACGTACGAACAAATTTGTTGCGTTACATGATATGCAACAACTTGGTTCGCACCACTATCGAACATCGAACACTCTGTTCGTCAAACATGTTCGCGGCGATCCTTGTAGTGTGTTCTGTATGGACGGTGTTCGAAGCGCTTTAATAACTTCACAATCGACCACTTCCAACGGCGCCGTCATAGCTACTAAGATAGAGTTCACGACTGTTGTTCGCGAACTCGACTCGAACTATGTTTGCGTTCGTGTTCGAATATGCCGTCCATACGTACGAACCAAATGTTCGGGTCTGGTGTTTGTGTTCGCTATGTTCGTGTTCGTACGTGTGTACGCGCCTTAAGACTTTCAGCACGATTGCAAGATATTTCAAATATGTATGTACAAAAGACATCAACGAATGACTACTACCATAAAAAGTCGGTCAATGATGATTATATCTACATATTTCCTGATTATGTAAAAATAGGCACTAACTATAGGTACTCCTATTAAAATATTTTCTAAGCCTTCTTTTCTCATTATCACAATACTCCTCTTTAACCTACTAATGTGTAAAACGTTAAAATATTTAAATTTTGAAACTTTTGGAAACGGCATGTTAATCCGATTAGCATTTTTAATAGAAGTGATGACCCAAAAATTTGTATAGGTAGTTATGCCAGTGATTAAGCCACGTGATACCCACCTTGTCGAACCATACGTCACTTCGTCGCAGTCGGTAAAAGTGTGCTAATGCGTGCGACATTGTTTAAACACGCATCCGTAAGATACCGGTATAAATTAATATACCTAGTGTTTGAAAATAACCGGCATTTTTTTTAATGTCATGGTATGTACCGAAATTTGGTCTAGAATGTCGAATTTTTAGGCTGAATAGTGACAATAGAATTTTGAACTTGTTTTGCAATTCTGGCAAACCTACATGGCTTAGTACAAGCAGGGTTAAATCCAAGTGCGAGTGAATTTATGTGCTCTTTTTGCCGCAAAATTAAGGTTTAGAGCTTCTGCATACTACAAACTTTTCGTCGACCGATAAGTTTGTTTGTGCGCATAAATCAGTATAAAATGAACAGTAGATCGCACATTACAAAGATCAGGCATTTAACCGGTATCAGACCGAAAGAAATCATTGATTGGAATCAAGATTTTTTTTACCATACATCGGGTCAACTGTCAGCTAATTGTTTAGTCCGCAGTATGTGGTTAGGGTAAAACCCATATTTTAAAATGCTTCATAAAAGATGATTTTAACAATGGCCGTGAAAAGCGTAACTTAACGAAGATGTCTGAAGAACTATAAAGTTCAATCGGTCAAGCCTTTCTTTAACCAAATATTTAAATTTTTGTTTGCTTTTAACTGCCGGCTTTATGCTAACTTCTCTTCGTTTACTATTAACCTACAAACGCACTCAGATTTTACAAGTCTGAGTATAAATATTCATTATAATATTTTCCCACAGTTAGAAAACTAGCATTTGAAAATGGTGTCACCGAAAAAATCAAAAAAGTTTGTTCCGACCGGTTTACATTATTCCAGTTTATCTTATGGACGTGGGTGGTAAAATGCAGACTTTCAGGAAACCCTAACTCGAATAGGTCAGTTTATGAATTACATTATTTTCTAAGCCAACTTGAAAAGGATCCAAGGCATCGAGCAAAGCCAACGTTATGGTTACTACGTGAATTAATTATTATAAGTACAAGAAATGCTTGGCCTTATATCTTATACATATACTTACTCCCCTTAGGCATTCCTTTTCTAAAAACCCTAAAAAATATTTCGACACTACGAAACAAGATATCATCGTCAAGCAAAAATTAATCGAAAAAAAATCACCAATAAAATATTACCCAGTTGTAAACATAGACTTATCAATGTTCAATTGTAGGCCCACACACAAAAAGATAGAATTTTATTCAACCTGTCATGTGTCAGAAAACCTGTTGACCATCTTTAATAAAATATTATGGAAAGTCCGACCTTGATATTTTTGACTTCGGACTTCGGACATAACCATATGGTTTAAGTTACGTTACCGGTTTTGGAGAAAGTGTCCAAAAATTCGCCCTTATCAGGATATAAGTGAAACTGTTATTTATGGGACAGTCGACTTTAAAAGTGGAGGTATAAGGTTGCATTTTGGATGGTTTTCGAAATAGGACCGTTTAAACCACACCCTTTTAAAAGTGAGATCTGCATATTTCCACGTCTAGGCATAAGTTTACACGTCCCACCATATTCTTCTGTTATTTATCTTGTGCTTTAAAAACTCAAACGCATACTAACAAGCTTGTATTTATGTATACTAATATTATAAAGTACTAATTTCAGTTATATCTGACTTAGTTATTGAAAATTGGCTACTTTATATTCTGGTACGCGAAGTAGTTTCCACGGAACGCAGGTAGAATCGCTGTCGCAAGCTTCTTTACATTGTTCCATATTAAGATATGCCATCAGAATCTGCAATTGACGATCAATTGCATCTCGAGTTGAAATAATAATGCCAACGATTCAGTGTCGTCACAAGGCATGCCTATACCGTGAACAAGGATGACTCAATACTCTTTAGAGTACCTTTTTTTTCCGACGTCAAAAATCATCAAATGACCCCTCCCGCTGTGGGTTAGCAGCGGTGAGGGAGTGTCAAACTCTTACTGACTAAAAACCGTCGTGTTCCGTCATAGGCCTTTTATGTACCAGGGCCGCGGTATCTCTTTCGAACAACCCGCAGCCCCGCTCTTTAGAGTCCCTGACTCTTTTCTAATATCTATTAGGAACTCCAAAGTCAACAAGTATTTAAACAGTCTTTTGTGACCAGTGTCGTAATTTCTTTTGTTTTCAAATCCACGACTTTCCTTCATAATAGAATATTATTCATCAATGGAATGTGATTTATTGTCTTCAAGCACGTTTTGGAGAGAAAGTTAAGCCTAATCAATGGATTTTCCGTGAAGATAATTAATTAATGAAATCTTTAAGAAGAGAAGTTTCCCTTAGAAACTAGGCCTCAAAAACACTTTCAATTTTTGGGTTTTGTTTTCAAAGGTTAAAACGGGACTCTATTTCTAAGACCTTGCTGTTGGTCTGTCCATATAATTTGTAAAAAGATTGCGTTCTGACCCACATTCTTCAATTTATGACATAAAAAGTGTAACAATGTAAAACAATTAACAGTTAAGGTTAATTCATTATAATTATACCATGGCATACAAAACTACAAAGTGGAAACTCATACGCATAAAAAAATAAATTAAGTTTAAGAATATCATTATTTTCAAATAATCTCTAAGAAACATACTGGTTTCACTAATTCAAATTGCAGATTTGAAAATGAAAAGATCCAAAGAGAATCTAGAAGATTTGTTTTTATCTATATTTTATAACTGTTATTATACAAAGTCATCGGTTTTAATCAAAATCTACTGTATTTTGTGGTTACAAACAAACCTATTAGTTTTATTGGAATCCACTTCAGAATGTCTGAATCTGTTTGTATTTCATTTGCAACGAGCTACTTTCACATCACTGATACTCATGCATTACATTACATATTTATACTTAACAATATAGTGTTTGCCTTGTCCTGCGCCTTTCAAGTTGGAACATCATTCTTCAAATACATAACTACATATCCTGTTCTATATGATTACTATCACATTGATGACCAACTTGTGTAAGCACAAAAGCCCTTTAACATATCAATGCATTACGATTTAAAGCTGGTTTCACCTTCACTAGCTGTAGGCAGTTGTGTTTGATGAGAGGCGTAAGGCTTGTCCCTCATTGTTGGCAGGGATGGTATTTCCTTTTGAATAACACCAGGAGATAATCTACCTTTCAAAAAAAGTCACGTTTCAATGAGTCCTTCTTCTTCTTTTGGCTCCTCTTCATTCCTGAAGTCAGCTTTTTGTACTCCTCTCTGTCACCGTTCATAAGTTGACATGTATTCCCATAAGTAAATAGAATCAAAAGGACATACGTTAGCTTTTTTAGTGTCATCATCATTATCATCCTTTATAGCAGTAACTTTAAGCACTACATTGCGTAAATTTTTATCATCGAAATCTGTCTTACTATAAATATTACTCTTATTTTCATTTGTTCACTAAACCGTTTTGGATACTTTCACTGAGTTATGCTGTAACCCGTTATCTGATATTCGTTCAACTGGTTTCGTATTAACCGTTGGACTTTTGTTTACTTGGTTAGTAAAATTCTTGGTTTAAAGTATGACAATGTTTTCATATTCTTGAGATACTCTTCTCCTACTATTATTATATACTGTGCCCGACAGGGTTCATAATTATTTCTTTATTTATTTAATACAAATGCTTGAACCTAGCGATGTTCTTTTTGAAGCCCTGTGTATCTCCACGCCTTGGTAACTCTTTCGAACAAGTTGTCGCTTGTAAAATTGACAGATATTGGAAAAATTTCTCAAAGTCTGCTTTCTCTTCTAATATCAATTTCCTGATGAATAATTTATGAGTTATTTATTTATATTTACCTAAGATATTTCATGTATTCATATAATTTATTGAATGATGTAGACACTGCGTAACAATTACTTCATACATTTATAAATATAACATGTTAAACAACTTTCTCCAGTGACACTTTACCTGACTAAAATAAAATAAATATTGGACAATCTTTTTTTTCTGAAGATTCAACGTTCAATTTATTACTTTAAGGCCTTGACTCGATACACGTTATTTTCAATCCTTATACACTACATACTTTATATCATTTATTGGACCCAACTTTCTTTAACTTTCGCAGGGACCTTGGACTTTGTTTTTTTTCGTATTCGTTCGTTTTCGATTCATAAGGCAACGTAACGATTTCAAAGCTATTGGGTAATAACTTTCTCGTGAGGTGTGAGGTCTGTAACACGCTAAGTGATAATATTGAAACAATGTAACTGAATGACGTAAAATATGTATATATGTACACCTCTAAGCGTGTAAAAAATCTCAAGTATTTAACATTGAAAACACATAACAAATGTCGTCTTTGAATATAGAATACGAATTCGTTTTCAATACAGTCCAGTATTGAAAACGAATTTAAGAACATAAATGGTATGATGTAACAACTTTACTATTGAATGGTAAAGTGTTAATAAATTATTTGAAAAGAGGAAACTATATAACACTAAGCTCGAATAAATAACAATAGTTATCAAGAAAATTGTTAAACAGCCTTCATACGAGTAAAAATCAACATTGCAGATATGGAAATCCCTCAAGCCAACATAAAACAATGTGGGAAAAACCGCGTACTTTAAATAGCATGCAAATAACCAGCGGTCATGAACTTTGTTTTATAATACTTAATAACGACAGAAGCTATCAGTATCCCATCAGATTCTCATGTGTTTACTTCTAAGAAAGTAGATGATCTGAATAATAAGCTGCTACTAGACGCTTTTACTTTCAAGCTTAAACTAATGAAGAAAAGTGAAAAACGATAAATTACTAGGTTTCTTTGATAACACCGACGCCTGCACTTGCTTCAATTACAGTGTTCTTATGTTAACTATGTAGTTAAGAAACAACCACGTCAATAAAATAACGATTAAAATCGACTTTCAATAAGACACTGCTCATGTAGTTAATTAAAAGAGTTACCTTAAAAAATGATCACGGTGGGTCACGGTCAATCAACTCTTGTCAAAATTGAACAAACCGAATTGCATTAAACTATGCATAACATTATTTCACGCATTATTTCACCAAACTTTATGAAAATTTCATCACAGTTTAGTGACACTAATAAAATTTGTATTAAGAAGAAGTTTCCTGTGGTTTCTCCGTAGGTACCTCCTGCAGCCAGATAAAAAGTAGCCTACGTCCTTTCTAGAGTTTTGACATAGACAGGACATGGCAAACCAAAACTACGAAACCGATTTAGATTTTGATACAGATACTCTATTTCTTAAGAGTATCTGTTTACCAAATCAGCTCAAAAATGTATTTAAATCACTTGGTATGTAAGCGCTTCAGACTAAACTGAATACCACGTTAAACCACCGATAAAAGTGTTTAGAAACTAGTATTAAAGCCTTTAATAAATATAAAAGAAAATTCAAAACAATAATTGATTTATAAGAAGTAGACAATAATGAAATAGACAAAATCAAAGTCAAACAAATCAAAACCAGGATTTGACCTACAAATACTTCAGAACCAGAGTTTGGTGATAATGACAAAACACACAAACTAATGAATGTTTGTGTACTAACTTTCCTAGTGAAAGTTAAAGTGCACATGGGTATTGGACTTCGCTTAGTTTTGTGAATGGTCAATGGTCAGTATATTTCCATTGATACAGGTGCTAAGTTATTTGTGCTAGTACGTTTAAATGATGGGGGTTTTATTTCTCATGTGTGTCTTCAGTGGTGATGATAAGATAAATATAGAGATATCATTCGTCATCTGCTTGACCTGTTCTTAATAAATTAGGGTCGGGAACAGCAATAGTACTCAGAAACCTGCCATAACACGAATAAACATAATAAAACAATAAAGAAAAACAAATAATGATCCCAAAATAACAAAAGTAAAATGAAAGTGACCGTCAGAAACCACTCTTCCAAAATTAAAAAGACCACACAATTTAACATACTTAACAAGAAATTATGCACATAATAATAATTACACATCAATCAGAGCAGAACATATCAATAGATCACTCACGCGTCATCCAGAAATACGTAAATCTTTGGACGTGCGCACGCGTCGAAAGCGGAACGGATGACAGCTGTGAAATAAGGGGGAGTCCGTCGCTGTTGATTTGTGATTCCGTGAATAATTTCTGATTTTTGGAAGTAATCTGATTTTAATTTGTACCTCCAAAGTATCTGTAACTTTAGAGTAGATGATATTGATTGTAAATTGATTTAAGGTATAGAGAGATTCATTGAAGTGATGGAACTAAGACGTTAGCTCTTTTTCCCCGGCCTGAAAGATATCTGGCAAAATATGAAGTCGTTCTTGATACACAAAACACATGCTATTAAAAAGCACGCTGCAGAAGTTTCTAAGTTTGAAAGCCAATTTTATAAATTCATATAAATATCACTTAAAGATCATCATCAACGTGCTTGAAGTTCACATGAATCCTACAAAATATGACTAACAAGTCCTTATACTTATCAGAAGGGAGAACCGGTGCAATTCTTTTTAAAAGTGTGTCTGTTGGCCATATGGCAACCAGTTTGTAGATAATTTTCCTTCACGCATGTATGAAGCTGGGAGCTACGGATATTCTTTGGTTTGTTGTGGTAGAATTAACTACATATGATCTCTTTCGCAATTCACTGCAAAATTAAGTACATAAACGTCTTTTACAGTGTGATTTTTATCTTTAAATCACCATGTATTATTAAGTTTACTTTCAAAGTTATATTTTGTTTTTTGAATAATGAGCGACTGAAATGACCATTCATGAGTTTTCACTTTTTCGACAAAGGTTTCTGAAAAATGCAAATAAATTGCATGCCCTCATATTTTTTTATTCAAAATGACTTCCCACTGCCTTACACAATTCATTGTATATTGTTATCATAACCATCGTAAACCCATAAACTTACGTGTATCATACCAAAAAAGGTATCAAAAACCAATTCAAACTTTATCCACTATGAATCTGAAACACGCACACAACTGCATTCTGGCTTTAACTTCCGAAACTTTTCCATAGCAAACAAAATTTTACTTTCTCCTCCTTAACCATAAGATAGTGGAAACCCCCATTGGTTTGACATCAATGGTTTAATTAGTAGTCATGACGTTCGTAGTTAAAGAGGTTGAACGTGGTTTGAATTTAGGAGTGGCAATGCTAGTTCCGGGCCAAAAGATTGCTCAACAGTGTTGCAAGACAAGAATTATAATTATGATGCAGTTGTAGATCATGTGTTTAATGAAGATTAAATAGTAGATCAAGTGGAATAATTATATGATAATTATTTGATTATCATGCATTCGGAAGATCTGGTTAGTAATAAATTAACAGTACTAGGTATCTCTATAGAAACCATAGGAGGTAAACTAAATCCATTTGATTTTGAAAAAGTTAATTGCAGTGATATTCAAAATTCTTTGCAACAAATACTTTAGATTGATGTCTATCAACTTAATAAAGTCATAGATAGGCTGAAATAATTGAATGAGCTTAAACATAAGCAAATGATGATGTTCTTCACACTTCAATAGCTTTAACACGTGCTTACATTACAACAGCTCTTGTCTAGTTTAAACCATGAACATACATGGTTATAAATTATAAACTGTTATGGAACAAACAAAGAAAAAGCCATACTTTTTCCTATGTTGAAGAGATCTACGGTAAAATTAATTGCATTTTCATTAGATTCGGTTCTGGTCTAATTATTATTTTGCTTAAGTAATTAGATTAGCAGAATTAACTGAGTATTAATAGTGTGGTTTTCACCTGTCCATTCTATTCTAGTCTCTTGTTTAGCAATGGGATGCCTAAACGTTTATTCACCATCATCTATCCGAATATGAACCGAAATGACTGAGCTTGACAGCAATGGCGCTTATTCTCTCTTACGAGATCAGCTGGCAGGACATAATATATTATAGTGCACAGACACATCTCTCATAGCCAATCAATATAAAGACAATCTGACAGGTCAGGCGCTGGACCTATATTTACGTGCTCTCTGGAGCACGGGTGTATAACAAATAGTAGAAGTCACGAGGCGCGACCACTATACCAACGAGGCATTCGGGGCAAGAAAAAAATACAAATTGGCGTGAGACAATAATCTGAATCTAAAATACTTTTTTATTACAATCTATGAAGCTAATCAAATCATCGAGATAATGCTATGTAATTTGTTGGAATACGCGTGCAAATTACTAGATAAGCTTGTCCAGTTAGCGAATGACCGCTAAAAAGATTGAGAGATTTCTTAGCCTTTGGCTTGTTGTAAATGGCTATAGAACTCTAGATCTATGTTGATGTTGCTATTTTACTAGAGTTTAATTTTGCTGTATCAGAATGCTTATCAAATCTTCCGTGTATTCTCTCTTATTTATCTTATTTATCAACAGCGTACTTCAATCGTAAGGATTGCCGAAATTGCTTCTTTATACCACCAATTTCTAAGTACTCTCTTTTTATACAAAGCTAGTTGTCATCAAAATGCCGCATCCACCCAAACATCTTCCCCGGTCTTGTACTTTACTTTTATGGACAGAAGTCTCATTCCCCTCAGCCTGTTTCAATACCTTGTAGGAACTAGTAATTCTAGTTTACAGCTAAAGGGATATCAAATTATATGCCGGACATCGTTTTATCAATGTACTAGTGACCTTCTGGTGCTAATATAGTTTCTTGAAGTTCTTCTACGTCACATTTGGCTTCATTTGCTTAGGCTCTTTTGTTTATATGCACTCTGTTTACTATCCCTGCAAGTTTTTCTATGGTTTCTCTTATACACACTTTTAGCTTTCGCATGTCCAGTCTTAAATTTTAGTCTATTTTCTTGCCGTGTTTCATCAATATCTGTTTCTATATTTTATTGTGAAAGACTCACTGTGTTCTTTTTTGTAATATCAGCAAAGATTGTTCTTATTGTGAGTCTATTTAAGTTTCTTTTTTATATACTGAACTGTCCCACTGCTGAGCAAAAGCCTCCCTACTTCGTCTCCACACCTGTCGATCTTACCTCCCACCAATTAGGGTTGTAGGCGTCCAGGTCGTCGCGCCATCTTTTGCGGGGTCTACTTCGTCTGCGGTGGCCGTGTTGTTTAAGTTTATTTAAGTTTTAATTTGCATTATTTTCTTGAGTATGGTCAGTTTTGAAATTTACATGCTTTCTGCTTTTCTAGTACAAATAAAAAACGTTTTGTTATTCATTACGACTGTCTAGGTTTTTGACCTAGGAAGAGGAACCATACTCATGTAAGATAATTTACAAACGCTGTTTTTTCTTATTCAGCTCATTATAATACAACATAACTCAAAGTACATATTAGTCGCTCCAATGACTTGATAACCATAATATTATAGAAACCATGAAACCATCGTAATATCGTTAGTGTCAAAAACAATACATCTCTTACTTAACAAGCCATGACCAATTTAATGGGATGAACAAAATCATATATTCCCTGAGACTTCAAACTTTCTCTTGAGTACTAATACAGAGAAACAGCTTTCCAAAATGTTGTGTGAATTTAAAGTACGAAATTTTAACTTGATATGATACAAATCTTGAGTAAGACTTGACTTGCATACATTAATATTATTAACATGTTCAAGAAAGAAAATAAATTCAAGTATCAAATCGATTTAAGTGATCTCGATCTATGTTTTGATGGAGATTAATTGATGTACAATTGCTTTATTACTTAATTACCTTCTGACCGCAAAATTGCTTTTCACTAGAGATATTTTTGGATCAGTAGTTTCTGGTATTTTTCCTAATAAACAAAATCTTTCACTTTTATGACTACAGTGAAGATGGAGATTATTCAATTTAATCACTTGTAAAGTTCAAACCAAATAATACTGCATCCATTACAAAAATCCACATTTCAGTCACAGACCGTCAACTCATATCATTTCTTCTGTTACAGTTAAAGCACGAGATAAACGCAGATCAACAAATCAGATTATTTTCAAACCTGTCAACAAGACACTGATGGGCAGACTTTCGACAATTACTATCCCCTAAACTTTAGAAGAATGGAATCACTTTGCGTAGACGAACTCCGTTATACCAGCAGATCAAACGTGTACGCAAAATAAACCTATCAGTGACAAACAGACAGAAAACAGTTATGATCTGACAATGCTTGAACGCTATGAAGAGAAGATCAAACACAAGATGGGAATCAATACTATAGCAAAGTTTCTAGTTATAATATTACTTAGTGTTAAACACATTCAGTGCAGTGACAATGACGATTTTTCGAAACGAATGAAAATTATAGAAAGTCTATCTGGAAGGTATTTTAGTGACGTTTATCAAAATGGTACTTTTAGGACTGGTAATGTTTTATGGGACAATATTTTAAATAAGTGTACGGCTAAGCCTACAGTGAGTTGTTTGCAGAAAAATGTTTATTCATACCTGGATGATAGACTGGGTATGAACGGTGATGTGGAAGTGACAAGTGGTGTGTGCTTCAAGAAAAATAGTGTGGACATTAACAAATATAGTAAGGAAGCTAATACTATCTACCTCACTGGAAACAAGGATGAAGATAAAGGGAGGTACTTGGAAGAAGAAAATGAAATTGAGGATAATGAACCCGGTAAGTGTGTTTTATAATATTCACAATATGTATCTTTAAAGTAAATTTCTAATCGAAGGAGAGAGAGTACCATTAATGAAATTAGTAACCAAATGTAGTGTAATTCCAAGTGACAGTTTCAAACATGTTTGTCTAATAATAACTTGGATTTAGGATTCTGAATATAATGAATACTTGATAATTGAAAGGAGAATAAGCAAATCTTCTTTAGCATTACTAATTTGGTGTAGTAATTTGAAATGTAAATAAAGACTGTCTACACAGACATTATACGTAAACAGATTATTTTAAAGCGCATCGTGTAGATTTAAAATTTCATCAATGCAAAAAATATTTTCTAACTCATAAAATTCTCTTAGTGAGGTGATTAAATGAGGTATCATTTAGTACAGTTTATTTTTAAGACAGGAGTTATCTTTAAAATTTATTACGACAGCTGCATAATCAGCAACAAGTTTCTGTCATAAATTAACTTTAATTCAACTTAAACTTTTACATAAGATAATCTTAAGTTACTACAATTATAAATCCTTAAATAATTCTGTCTGGCAAGATTGCAAATTACAACACTTGAATTTATTCGAAAAATAATATTTTTCATGTCTTCGAAATATGTAGACTTAGACATTTTTCAATGATGAATTAATCAATGAGTCAGTTAGTCATAAGACAATGATAAAAGAAAGGATTACTAGTAAAACCCTGGGATAAGGGCAGGAGAATGATGATGGCAGTTTGCATGAGAATCCAAATTACACTATGATAATTCCGGCAAATACCTAGTAAACACACTTAATAGTGAATAAGATGAAGCAGGATGCAACTTTGCTTAAGAGGACACGACCAACTTTTAATATTATAATAACACCGATGACATTAGAAATTATGATTGACGGGTGATTCACGATGATTAATGAAGACACAGAACTTATTGAAGAAAATACTTATTCACGTGCCACTTATGTACCAAACGAAGTCCTTACTGACATAAAGGCGAAATTAACTCTTGAAATAGCTGAATAGTTTAAGACAAAATGTTTTGAATTATTGAACTTGAATCATGTGAAAATATATTTCTTATCGGAAAGCATAAATAAATCCCACTGAGTAGTAACAGTAGAACGAAAATCGGTTCAATAATATAATTATTAGTTGTAAGAACGAGCATAATGTGCCAATAAACAAAGAAAAACAGGATGACGATACAAACATAAATAATGATTTCTCTAAGTAACCTACAGACATATTGTAGACATCATTGAGACTTGAGGAAATCCACGTTGGCGGTGAAAACGCATTTGCTTATTCAAACAATGAGCCATTCTTGTCGCGATATTGTGTCAACGTCCAGTCTAAATTGAACTCTGGTGATGAAGAAAATGTTCTAGTTCTTAGACTGGTCAATGGGACTTTCGTTACGGTATTAAGACAATGTTTTATTTAATGTGATTAGTAAATCTTGTGTTTCTGTGTCAGCGTGTGTGCTTGTTGACCTTGGACAACATTTCTTGACTTTGCATTATTTTAAGTAAAGTTTCCAATAAGGATTTTCAAGAAATGATATCTTGATACATCTTATTACAGCTCCACTTCTGACTGGTCTACCATCTTCTATGTCACCACGCGACAAGGCATAAGGTGAAAAGGATTCAATGATTTTGACTCCAGTTTTTGCTTCGCTAGAATTTATTGTGTGCATTGTACGAGTATTTCATATCAAAGCGTATACAAAGAAAACAAAAATACAGAAAATCGCACACATACCATAATTATTGACAAAGTGCAAGCTACGGACAAATTAGGCAAAGCAAATAACAGCTCTCTAGTCACACTCTTCAAAGCAATATTTTCTAGGCAAAGTGTAAAATCATCTCAGATCTGTGAACTTTCTGTTTCCGTCTAACTCGAGCCGGTGTCAATGACATTGCATAAAGGCTAACTTGAACTTGAATAGACTAGCCTTCACTTTAATCTGTAATGCTAATTAGTTAGTGCTAAATATGTGAGTAATAAATGAATAAAGAAGAAGGTGAGTGTTATCAGTTGAGGATAGATAAATAAATAAAATATTTAATGCAAATGATGAAGAGGTTTGACTAGTAAACAAAGATAAAAATACGAACAGATTTATGATTGAAATAACAGAGTTAAATGAAAATGTGATATATTAATAAGTAGATGGCAATGAAGATAAATTCATTCTAGATTAAGTTTTGCTTTGAAAAACGATTGGTTATTAGTGATAAAACCACCACTTAGATCATCAACTTAATAACAAAATAAAGAACTCAACTATTATAAATAATAATAACAATACAACATAATAAAACCATGTCTATAATAAAAACAAACGAGCAATTACCCATTGTGAGGCAGATCTGACAATGTATGTGGTTATGGGGGCTGCCCATACACATGTCATGTGCCACCGACCATGGAAATTATGGTTTTTGGAAACAAAGTGTACATTTGGATCAAATTCAAGGTCAGGAGAATTAGATAGGATATAAAGTTATATAGCATTCTGAATTCGACATTTTGGATCATTTTTGGGATTATGTAAAAACTTAGCAGGGATCAAATCATTCCTATCTTCTTCTATATTAGAAGGACTAGCTTCTGACCGCGACTTCGTACGCGGATCCTGTCCCTTATGCCAGCGACGGGGTTAGTAAAATCAAAGACCTGAATCGTCTGATATTGAATTTTAAGGGCCGGTGACTTGTAAACAACGGAATACGCATAGCCATTAGAAACGTTCCATATATTTAATTTTTGTACTTCAACGGCAAAAGCACAGCAGACTAAACAAAACGCTGAGAACTGAAGCGCAATAGGCGTGACCATAGGGATAAAAGTAGTGATTCTAATTAGTCCGCATTTATGTTGTGTGTGGCAAAAATATTACACGTATTATTACGTAAAAAAACATTAAATGTTACTGAGACGACAAAGTCGTGATGACTTAGTGGAAGTTGTGGTGGTTTAGTGGGTAGAGAACCAATCTCTCAAGTATGAGCGTGCGTCTTTGATTCCAGGTCTGGCAAGTACCTGCCAATGCAACTTTTCTAAGTTCGTATGTACTTTCTATGTATGTATATTTTGGATACCAATGACCGTTATTTGGAGGGGATGTTAAACTGTAGGTTCCGGCTGTCATTGAAAATTCTTGGCAGTCATTATGGGTAGTCAGAAGCCAGTAAATCTGACCAGTTTTACCAAGGGGCGTAGGGTTGAGCGGTTAACCGGTTTGTGGAGGTCAGATAGGCAGTCGCTCCTTGTAAAACACTGGTACTCAGTTGCATCGTGACTGGAAGTCGACCCTAACATAATTGGGACAAAGGCACTTGAGATAATAACGACAATAATAATGAGATATAAGCACCGCAGGGCATTTGAGGCTGATGACGGGGAGTAGCGACCCCGCGAGGAATATATACTGAATTCTCCAGGGAGAGTATACTGTCCCCCATCTCTGGCCGGTCGGAGTGAACCATGACGGGGGTAGGTCTCACGCCTCTGGCTTGGCTTGACCGTCCAGAGTGGAATCGCTAGAGCAGGGTTAGTAGCCCTGCTCGGAGGATAGGTGCCTCGTGGTAAGTGACCCACAGGGAGCGCGTAATCTGCGTTTGAAATCCGCCGAGGTATCCTCACACTTCAGCCGCTCATGTCCCTGTTGCCCTCCTAGTCTCCACCTGCCATTTTTACATGTATCTAATACATTGTCATCGGCAGGTGCCATAGTTCCCGTAGTTTCCCCATTCCTAGTCCATTAGCATCCCATCACAATAGCCCCAGTAGTATTCATCCACAGTTAGCAATGGTATAGCACAGAACCGGGGATTGACTTTTTTTTTTAACGACGTCCACCGGGGATTGTCCTTCGGTTTTGTGTCACCATTTCATTAAAGTTGTCTCGAAAGGGCTTCAGCATGTTGGCTTCGGCGTCACGTTTGCCTCCCGAAAATTCGGAATTCTGTAGTCCCGAGGTCTGGAAGAGACATACAAAATAATAATGATATATATATAATGCAATGCCACGTCTAGGTATGTAAAATTTGTACTAAGGAGTGACTTAACACAAAATTCAAGCGTGTTATATCTTCGTTATTGTCTTGTTTGTGTGAGAGAGAAATGACAAAATACGTGTCCATTATTTTAGGGTTATCTAAAAGACGGACTAATTACTTTTTTTGATTCACCATACCTATTTCATATCATTCATTTCTATACATTTCAAGTGTAGTATTGCTCTTGAAGTTCCACATCAGGTGTTCCAGATCTTCGATGTTTATACGTCAACAGAGAGTGCTTATCAGATTGAACAACTTTTGCTAAAACGTCATACCTCTATATGCTATAGTCTAGCTGGGCCCCTGGAGTTCCACATCAGGTGTTTTAGATCTTCAATTTGTATAAGTCAATAGAAAGTGCTTATCAAATTGAACAACTTTTGCTAAAACGTCATACCTGTATATGGTACAGAGAAGCTGGGCTCTTGGGGTTCCACATCAGGTGTTCCAGATCTTCAAATTTATTATCTCAGCTGAAAATGCTCATCATATGAAACAATTTTTGCCATGGCACCATTTTTGTATCTCTTATAGTTTTGTTGGTCTGTTGGTGTTCTGCATCAGGTCTTCAAGTTTCGAAGATAAATTATAGCCTATATGTTGACCAGGCTTAATACTGACACAACAAAGAAAAAATCATTGAAATCGGTTCAGTAGTTCCGAAGATTAGCGTGTACAAACAAACAGACATACAGACATACAGACATACAGACATACAGACATACAGACATACAGACAGAATTTTTTTTTTGGATTTGTGCTCCATTACTGTTTCTAAACCCCACCCAATTATTATTTTTTTAATATATTCAATGTACAGACACAGTTTTTTTACAGATTTATTATATGTATATAGATTATCACCCAATTTTCTCCCAGTTCTCAAAAATCTACAGAAGAAATCTTTACCTACTGGTTTTACAGTAGGTAAAAGTCAAAAATAAGCGAAACAGTCAGAATTACTTTCGTATTTTAATTATTTGCAATGATTATGCAGGCAGTAGGTAATTACAGTTCATTCACCTGAGTTATTTTTGTATTCCTAAAGATTTTATCACAAGGTCATTAAAGTTTATCTCTAAAGATAAATTCTTGGCAATAATTTTCAACTTTCTTACCTTTCTTTATCAATTCTGCTGTCTACATAAAGTATACTGTATCATTATTTATTTGTCAGAAATCGTCAATTGAACCACCATGAAATACCTAATATTAATAATTCTTCTGGATTATAAATACATGACAATGATGATGAGATTTTAACTGAACAAAACCCACCATATTCCTTCTTAAGAGCGTGTACGCTCGGCGCGCGATGTCAACTTTAGGTAATTCAACGCAAAAAACCGCGCAGACTAGCGTCGCGGCTGTGTGCGTGCCTATCATACTTCACGTATAGTCACACAAACCATTTTGATCCTTTCGAGTGAAATTGGTAGAACAAAAAATATATTATTTAGTAAATAGTTAATAGCGGGAAAATAGTGTAAGTGTATGGATGTCTAAAATATAAAAGCATGAAAATAAGTCGTTAATACTTACACTCTTTTGCAAAAAAATCGGGCACCTATGAAAACCTTGGTTTTGAGGACTTTCTGTATTACATACAATTTTCAACAGTACTAAATAGTCGACTGATGATTAATGTCAATGTTAAGAGTTTCTGCATTTTAACCGATTTCAAAAAAAGAAAGGAGGAGGTTTCAATTAGATTGTTTTGTGATTGTTCTCAATGTGATTGTTCTCGATTTCTCAAAGACGCCTGGACCGATTTGAAAAATTGATTGTTTATATGAATGGTCCAGTCCATCCAGACCGAAAAATTGTGGTCAAATAACAACAATTGCCGGAAAGCCAAATATTGGTGAAGAGCTTGGGTTTACCATTGCAAATAAAGTTTTAAGTTATCTATCCTATATGCTTCAAAAGTTATTCGAGATCAAAAGTCAAAATTTGGGTGCATCCAAAATGAAAAAAAAAAAAATAGCTCGATTGGTAACAGACATCTGCAATAAGTGATTTCTAGCCTAAGGAGTCCGCCATATTAGATTTAGACTCGCGACACATTTTTTTTTTCGAGTTATTCATAGCAAGCCCTTTCATTTGATACCCATATCGTAGGAATGCATTAAAAACATTTTTTTCTCCATCTTGGGTATACCGCCATATTGGATATAGAATCATACATTGTCATTAAAACTGAACATTCAAACAAAATTTCAACTCAATCGATAAAAAAATATGCTTCAAAATTGAGCTTTAAATAAAATAGTAATGTATCAAGATTTGTTGGTCGCGCTTGAAATGTACTCTATTCTCGGTATCCACGGCAGAGGTTATTCACCCTACGCGATGTGACGGAGCGACACGTCCTCTCTGTGAAGCCTTGCGGCGGTCTGGTTTGAGTTGACTCGCGTGCAGCGTTTTATAGTAGTTTTAAATAATTTATAAAAAATAAAACGAGAGATTAAATTATAATATAAAGTTTATGTTTTAAAGAAAGAGTTATATTATTATAGTAAATAATTGTTATATTAAATTAAGTAAGATAGATAGGTAAAAAAAGCATTTGAAATTCACAATTTTTCACATTGTTAAAATATTTTTTTCTGAAAGATAGAGACCTAAATCAAAAAATGTTTTCAACTAACTATAGGCATGGGGATTTCGTCTATGAGTAAAAAAATAAATATGATTAGATTTGCCACTGTTTTCACATGAATTTAAGCTTCGAAATAGACGCTGAACGGGAATTTTATAAAACATCTGTTACGTTATAGGGGTTTTAAGTATTTAAACTACACAAATTGAAATTTATGTTCAATTAACTATATAGACAGTGAAATTACCTTGCGTTATTAAAAAATAACATAGTTATAGGATAAGTAGTTACTGAGAAACAGTGGTTTGAAAAGTACCATTTTAGGCCAAATGGCGCGCGGTTGACGTACACGCTCTTAAGCCCTTTATGTACCAGGGCAGCGGTAACTCTTTCGAACAATCCCGCAGCCCCGGACAATACTGTGACCTACTTTAGAATTACATCATCTTTTTTAAAACATAGTACCGTTCTCATTATTACCAAAACTATAATCGAATTATCACCATTTTCTTCACAAGTTACCACTTTCATTTTTTTCCTTCGACCATCTGTGAATTAATTCATCGCAAACGTGATTTCGAAAGCATTTTGCATTCCATAGTGAAAGCAAAATAGACTTATAAATACAAACGACTACCTCACTCTTATTCCTTGCACAATAAAGTTTAAATTCGCTTGACACTTCCTTCAGGCGTTTCATCGTGTCCACCGGCTATGTATTTGCAGTCGATATAATTCTTATTGTGTATGAAATAAGGATTACATTTGATTGCGTAATTTGGTTCCGTAAGGTTGTTACGGCGGTGGCATGAGCCGAGGTGGTAGAAAAAAGTTAGGAATGCTCTAATGGTCTTTTTAGGTGCTACAATTTCTATCTGTTAGGAAAAGCGGTAGTATAATATTATTTTAACATTATGAATTGTTCGGCATGCTAGCTAACAATATAATGAAGTATAATACTTAGCTATACTTACTAACATATATTGTTGTTGTTAAGTTTATGGATAAAAGAAGTTAATAGACATTCTCATTGATTCTTCGGCGATTCTAGAGTTTTAAAATTATTTTCAGCTTTCTATTTTCTTTGGATTCTAAATTTTACAGAGGAAGTTCTTATAGTAAGAATTTGGGACTTGCCTGAAAGTCAGAATAGTTAGATTTTTATTATTGGATCTCTAGCTATTGCTCCGAACTTGTTAAATTATATTCCCATTAGCGAATGTGTAATTACCAACCGGAAAGTTGAATGTAAAACAAAACCTTTAAAGCAGAAGATTAATGCTACCACACATGCCTTAAGCAAAAGGTAGTTAAGTTGGTTCATACTGTTGATTATTACAAGCTACCTTCCAAATAATTTTCCCTTAAGCAGAATTAGTATACGGAGTATTCGGAATGGAAATTTCCAATACTTTCACTTAATAGTTAACGCATTAGTCGAACTTACTAATTACCACATGCCAAAGACAGGCAAAAGAAAATGGTGCATTAATGCGTGCCTTGTCACAATACATAAGTCTATTCTTTTGAAAAGCGATTTTGCATTTGGCTAATTACTTTTTCAATATTGACAAAAACATTTAGGTTAATGACGTGCTTTTTCGAACTTAGACGAAGTACAAAACGCATTGGAAACAGTTTCCAAATATTCCAAATAATTTCTTGGAAGTATTCATTTTCAGCTTTTTCTGTCTTTATGATATCAGGACAATTTTTGAACGTGCCTTACCCAAAGAGTAAAACATGACACTATTACCAAAACTTCGCTGTTCGCCCGTCCATCTGTCTGTTCATTTATCAGCAGACTGTAAGTCATGACCGTGGCAGCTTCTGGAATATGTATTTCTGTTGTTGCTATAACAAAATATGCCGAAAAGAACAATACACAAACAAACCGAAGAAGAACATAATTCATTAATTATATACATTCATTAAAAATCATTCATTCAAACTTGGCTGCAAGACAACACTTTTTGACGTCACGTCAGGAATTTACATAAAACAGCCCCCAAAACGCCCACCCTTCACCACTTCCTATGTGTTTTTGCTGGGAAGAAGAAGTGGCGCAACAAACTCCCCAGCAACACAATTTCAACAAACGTGACGTTTTTCTTATTTAAAAACCGGCCAAGAGTAAGTCGGGTTTTTATACACCTACAAAGGTATAATTCTGAGTGGGTCAGTAGCTCATGGACCATAGCACTTGTTCCGCGGCTAACCACAAAGGGATAGCACTTGTCGCGGCTTCAAGCATCTGTGAACCAACTGGGATGCTGCGGTCACAGATGAAATGTAGAAATTGTATGCACTTGCTAGAGTAGACTTCATTTGAGTAAGCAGGTTGATAGTTATTTGGTTATTGTGCTTGGGGAGTAGTTTTGCTAAGAGTGTCTTCTGATTACATTGTATATTAGTAAAGTCAAATGTGTCATCATTAAAGATTTTGTTTAAAGTAATAATTTTAGACTCTTTAACAATTAATTTAACCATTGTTACGAAGAGGAAAATGTTTTTGTTTCATTTTGCCCGAACCGATTAAAAAACCGCGTGAAACGGCATCTAGTACAGTCAACTTCAGGTCAGTGGTAACAGTTTTATAGGAAAATCGCACTTATTACTATTGAGTTAAGGTGCATGACAGTTACCACTGATGTGCGGTCTACCGTACCTAACCTAACACATATTGTTATGCATTTAACATATGTACTCTATCGTTTATAAGACCCAAGAAACTCAGAACCAGAACTCTAGAAGAAAAATAATAGTACTTGTAAACACTCCTACAAGATAATAAATATTTTGATCCAAATTAAACGAATCACTATAAACTCCACACGCACAATTTTGTAGAAATTACAATAACTCAAACCTAAACACTACTAATAAAAGCCGAAACTCACGCAAACAAATGACATGCTATTAAAGTCCAATCACACTACATCGTGGCCAATTTATTATGCGTAACTACAATTACATACATAAGCGACAGATAGTTACAGCTTGTTCACATTTTTCCGTAGAAGCTGTTTCATCGAGTAAATATGATTCATCTTTGAGAAAGTCTTCGACGTAGCTATACAGAATAGGCTGATAGTGGCGGCACGTGCTATTTTGAATGCTAAAAGGATACCAGCGTAAATAATACAAAAAGGCAAACATGCCAACCTGGAAAACTCGCGCGGAAGTGTACACATTTTAGATGGAATCTACCCATAAGAACAACTATTGGCACATAAGATACTCAAGGAATAATGATACAAATATAAAATAGTAAAATTATAAAATGGTATAACGATCACTTATTCCGTCAGAACCTTCTTGCAAGTCCCCTCGTGTCTTTTACTCAAAAGGAACGTAAAAGCATGAAAGTTATGTAGATTTAACAAATTGATGTCAATTGTGTTAGCATTATGATAGGCGGTAAACAAGCCATGACTTTGCATTTTCCGATTGGTTTTAAAAACGTGTTTACTTCAGAAACATCATTGTTTCGAAAGCAGGCATTTGGAATCGAAGTTGACAATAAAATAGGCATAAATGTAGGAATAGAAATGAGATGTCTGTCCTCTTTAAAATCTATCAAGGAAAACTATCATCATTTATCGATTGCCTCTGAAACTACCATTAAACTTAATGCGCTAGACTCGAGTAAACTCTGAGGCAAACGTTTATGTACTTAATGATTAGTCTACCAAAGGACACGATATGAACAAGATCACAGCAAATGATAAAAACAACAGACTGCTTCGAGCGATTTTCAATAATAATGTTAATGCAGTCCTTAATCGACAATAAACTAGACCGTGGAAAATTTCGGAAGAAAGTATCGATAAACACAATATAGGAGAAATTAAATCGAATAGAGAAATTGATATTGTATCATAATGTTGGGAAACAAATAACGATTATAGTCGAGACGAGGAAGAGTTTGATTGAACGAGAAATGTATGAGAAGATATTATGAAATTTTGATTTCCACGCATTGTCTTGTAACCTTGTGCAATTGTTAAGGTTGCTTTCTGTGGCATAATGTGTGAACGGTGAACTATGCGATGAAAAAGCTGGTATTTTTATGGTCGTTACAATTTTAGTTTTTCTCACGGTAATTCTATTTTGTGGTAATGAGCATACCTTTGCTTGTGCATTAATTGCGTATGGTTTGTGGTCAATGACCCTTAATCACCTTAGTTTAAAACTGTTTTGATAAGTAGGTTCTAAATGAAAAAATAGGTTATACTAATAAGGTTTATCATGTAAACTTCAGGGCATTGTCGTGAATAACCAGTCATGCCGCGAAAAGATGTATTAAGTACATAGCATTTTTGTACCAATCTCTGTGGACCTTGCAACCAAGCTTTTATTTTACAACCGGATCTAGGGCACTCTAAATTGAACCTTCTTGATTCCCAATAGCTTTAGCAATAGCTTTTTATCAACACCATTAACATTTACACATTTTTTTGCAGAATCACCCTTTGAAGAAATAACAGACGCTCTATACGACAAGAGTGTCAAATTCCTGGTGACACATGACATGAAGCTGACGTTGCCAGACACGTTCTTCCAAGGAGCAACCCTGAGGGTGTCTCCCAGGGCGCTGACAAAGACGGGAGCGCTGGTGCACTTAGAGTTGGAGCCGAAGGTCGAGGTGCAGGAGAGGAATGGAGAGGGGAGGTTGTTTTTTAAGAAGATAAGTGAGTACAAATGCTTTATTCGAATTCGGTTAAAACTTATTATAAGTTTTGGACTTTGCCCATCCATACTTGGGAAATCATTTTCATGATTTTAGACGTAAAGGCTTATAAACTAGCAAGAAACTACTCATAAACACTTAAATAATAATCAGTCTATTGATAAGCTAAGCACACGATCAGAATACAAGATTCCGACATCAGATTTTAGGCTCAATAGTATTTACTCACCATTGTCACTATGTAAAATATTTGCTTGCTAAAATCATTTATTTCTTTTCAGAAAAATACATTAAGAAAAAACTAATAACAGCGGCCATAGCAATAATCTTAGTCATAAAGCTGATAGCACTCAAGTTAGTCTTCGTGTTGCCTCTCATCATGGGTGTGACGACTGCTAAGAAGATGTTCCTGAAACTCCTACTGTTCCTCTTCCCAGCGTTAAGCCATATCTTCAAGCTCTGCTCTTGGTACCATCAGAATTACCACACCACGAAGTACCATCATCACCATCACTTGATTACTCATCATCATAAGGTTTGGAATTTTTTTATTTTGATTCTTGTTTCTGTTTTATTTTTGAACTTTCCTAGTTCATTATGTGTCTTATTACTATCTGAAATATTAGTTTCTGGATAATTACACTAGTTTACAAAAAAATATTTTTTTTTGTTCATGAAATGAAACCTATATTATTTAAGTAGGCTATGGACGGTTACTAAAAAAATATATTTTTATTTTTCGTAGCACGTCACAATTCGGAGATATCGATGACTTTTTTTTAATCTACCCGCAATTGTTTAAATGCGTTTATCGTTCTGTTTTGTAAACAACTGTGTGAATCAAAAGTCTAATTTTTATATAAAAATGTCATCTAGAGTGTGTAAACTACATCCAGATCGATTTTGTTATGTTTGTGGGAAAATTGTTCAGTTAAATCGTGGTTTCCCTTTAACAAAACCATTGCATGAAGCCTATATACAATATTTTGGATTTCTGGTGTCAAATCAAGATAAAAATTGGGTTCCTCATGTGATTTGCACTAATTGCAGATTGGTCCTCAGCTCCTAGTATTCAGGTAAAAATAGATCACTGAAATTTGGTAAACCAATGATGAAAAATTTTACCAAAGCTTTGGATAAGTCCAAGCCTGCATTTCAATATCTCTGCTCTGTATTTCCGAATCTTTCTGCTGCTAAATTAAAGGAAGGAATATTTGTGGGTCCTCAAATCAGGAGAATATTGGACGATACAAAATTCGAGAGCCTTTTAACCGATGTAGAAAAAGCAGCCTGGCACTCTTTCAAAAGTGTCGTTAAAAATTTTTTAGGCAATAAAAAAAGTGATAATTACAAAGAGATCGTAAATTTATTGCATAATTATGAGCGTATGGGTGTAAATATGTCACAAAAAATTCATTTTTTGCATTCCTACTTAGATTTTTTTCCAGAAAATCTTGGTAGTGTGAGTGATGAACACGGTGAGCGATTTCACCAAGATTTAAAATTATTTGAGCAAAATTATCAAGGTTTTTGGGACGAAAACATGCTAGGGGACTATTGTTGGTCTGTTGTGAGAGATACAGATGAAAATATTTATAAAAAAAAGAGCAAAAATTACCCATTTTTAACTGTCTATCGTTTATTTAGATGTGTTTTTTGTAAAAATCTTCTTAATAAATATTTTTTTAAATATTTTTTCCGAGATGTAGATACCCAAAGTAATGTAACCGTATGTATTCCATTTCATGAACAAAAGTCATGTAAACTAGTGTTATCAGTACAACCTAACTATGTACTTTTAGTGGCAAACATTTTTCCCTATTTTTCGAAATAATAATTTGATAGGTTACAGAATATTATCATCTTTACAACAGTTAGTCATTAAACATTATTAGTCATTGCATTACTCTTCATGTCAGAAATCAAATTCAAATGTATAGATTCTCCACCGCGTTTCATAAGTTCGTGTCATCATCATATTTTTTATAATGACAATCATAAATTGCGTGCAGATCGTCATTCGTTTTCACGATAACAAATTTCATGCGAAATAATTCGGTAGTGACTTTAATGTCAATGCACTGGACTAAAAATAGCTATTATGGCTTTAGGCAGCACCAAAAAATCGATTGTGATTTATAATACATTTAAAATAAAAGCTACATACTTAAAATAAATATGTGAACATATTCAACTGATTTATTTCATTTTAGTTTATTTATTAATACACGTTAATAATAAAAACGATATTGAAACAAATCTGAATATGTGGAACTTTAATTCTAAGATGAGTCCAAAATCAACCTCGCATATGCACATAAAGCCGTCTAACTCTTTCTTCATAAATTGTAGCTATAACAACACTATTAAGCTTTTAATCATAACATATGATCACGCTAAGAGAGTCATCATTTTGATTTACGAACAAGTTTGTAAACTATTACCTACTATTATGGAGTAATTTCAACAAATCTAACATAATGATGTCACGCAACTCTTTAGTGAACAAAGTACTGACAACTCCAAATAAATTAAAAGTAAAACAGCATTTATTTTTAGACAAACTTGAAACTTTCCCTTTGCTTTAATTAGTTTTGTAAACACACATCAAAATGCAATAGGAAATTAAGATAGATTAGATCAAATTAGTCTGGTTTTGTTGAGTCTGAGTAATTTGAGCAGCTTCGGGTCTTTTGATGCTTTTAAACACGGACGATGTTTTTTTTTTTCTTAGTAAAGTTACTCAATATTTTGGACTTGCTCTAAGAGAAAGGAACCACTTTTGAGATAAGATACCTTGTCTGGGCATGCAATATGTAAGCATTTAACAATACGTTTTTTGGAATTCTACCTATTTCAAAAATTGCCTACCTCATTTTAGATCCATTTGCTAAAAATTAAGAGGCTCTTCCAGACAACCTTAGGATGGCTTGAGACGAAAAGGAAAAGAATATATGGCAGGCAATAGATTTTGTACTAAATTACCACTTTCCATTCTAGAACCCTCATCACCCACACCAGGCAGCTTACGGAGCTCATTCCCCTCACTCCTCGACCGTGGTGGTACGACCTCACAGCCAGGGTCCGCCTCCATCATCAGATAGTTATGACAACGAAAACTGGCCTCTCTCTGGAGCACCACTAGGCACTGAGTAAGTACTATGTTGTACGGTTGATTAACTTTGTCAAATGCTTTAGTTAAATCTATTATTTCTTTGGATACTTTTATTTGACAAATGGAGCCGATTTAAATGAACAAAATGTTCTATTTTTTGTTTATTTGGGTAAATCACTAACCGTAGATGAAAGTTATTTTTTGGAAACATAATATTGATGAACCCCAAATTGGTACAAAGTTTCTCCCATTAACGACTCACTAGTCTAGTTATTAAGTGAGGCAATTATAACCATACCATTTATATCATCCATCAAATAAGTAAGCGAAAATGACATTATAGCTTCTAAGCTCAGTGTATTTTTGAGGGCTAACTTTCAATATAAGTTTTCCTGTATTCTAACTTTATGGGCAATTATACATATGTTTCTAATTCTTATTATATTCCACAGGTATATTATAGGAGATATCCACCGCAACGCAATATCGAACTTCAAGCCGACTCTAGGCGACGCTAATGATATCAACGCTTGGGGATTGGGAATGCCTCCAGGTAACTCAGTCGTGAATATCCTGTATTTCAGAAAATGTTCTTCTAAGATCGTGCAAAGTCAATATGACTGCCTCAGTATTTTCCATTACAGATATATTGTTGTCTTAGCATAACATAAATATTTATTACAGACTTTCCAAGAGAGCCTTTTAGCCTTAAGTGCAGACTCAACTTAAAACTACACACCAGCTAGAATAAACAGAAATACATTTATTTAAAGTAAAATATGCTAATGCTGCTTTCTTGCTTGAAGACAGTATTTTTTTGGGTAAGTTTCTAACTTAACTTATAACTTCAGGACCAGCAATGAACGTAGGTGAATACGCAGCAAGTAATAATGTCGCCCAAACTGTAGCAGCGTCAGCTAACGTACCGCAGAGGATAGCAGCCACTAATACTGGAAGGTTAGATACAATATTTTTAATATAATCTTACAAATAAGTATTATCATTAGTCTATTTGACATTATTAGCCTCTTGCCCATGGGTTTCCTTAATGTCTGCCTGATTATAATCGGTTCAACGTCAATACAACGGCTTTTAAATGGTGACTAAATGTTGCAGGATGGCTTATCACTTATGAACTAACTCTTTTTAAGGTAATCGTGTTTACCTCTTAGGTCCCAGTAATTACAGCTAAGTAAACTTTCTAAAAGCTAAATTAAACCACTAAACAAATCAGTTCTCCTGTATTATTCTCTCTAAGTATTATTGTTGAATACAAAATTATGACTCATAGTTTACAAAGTCACATAAACCTACTTAGCTCAAAAAGGGCAATAACAATAAAACGTGAAGAAGGTAAAACCTCCCACATGTTGCGATGTAGGTTGAAGATGAATATGTTTATGGTAATAATGAAAGTTACAATAATAAAGCGGAAGAACTAAACAGACAATAACTTAACTCAATTTATAATCTCTTAAATGATAACAATCTGGATAAACTGAAAGCAGAAACCAATATAATTGGGAGGATAGATGATAACTAGATGATGATAGATGATAGCTCTTCATTCATAGAGGTCATTGATTAATTTTGTCTATTTTACTATTCAGACCCGTGGGACCTCCAAATCCGTATTATCGAAATAACAAGAAAACAACGCCGAAAGACCCTCTGCTAGCTGAAAAGGAAGCACTGGTAAGTTTTATAGTACCTTATAATCTCCTACCTTGTACTTACTTCAAGTCTGTGATAAAAGTGACAGATGCCACCGCAAACATAGAAGAAAACTGTATGGCATGGCAGATAGTAAAAGATACAAGGCAAGCCAAGCCAATTCAATTAAATCCCACCAACTAGTATAAGATGATGAAAATTATGACAATTATAATAATGAGCATCGTGTATTAAGTACCCTTTACCTTGGTCATCAAGTACAGACCGACCTACAGTATGAGCCCAATACAACAGGTTCACTCATTTAAAATTCTAGGCCGTTCTCGTTATACCAGTTGCAATGTGTACCACGGATAAATCTGTACCTTCACGCTCATTAATGTTAATTACACAAGCAACCAAGTAAATAAGAATTAAAACTTATTCGATTTTGGTTAATTTATGGATAGAAAGTTTGGTTTTGGCTGTTACTGCACTAGAATTTTTATTGATGTCTTAATGCAGTTTCGTAATGTAAACATTAATGTGTGTTGTGGGGTCCTGCATATGTAAAGCTTGCTTTCGTGAATAGAAAGTTTCAATAGCATCATGTAGGGAATTGTCATTGCTTATTTCAGGTAAATGGAGTCAACAGCTTCATCGTAAATACCTCCTAAAGTAATCGCTCATCTTTAAGAGTTGTCTGAACTAAACTAGGAGAAAGCAGTGTTCATAGTACACTGGTACAATACCAAGAAAATAAAAAAGTAAAGAGTTTTATATTATAAAGTGCACTACGGACTTTTGGCAGTAGCTTTTTTGCGAGGAGTAATTACACTAGTTTACAAAAAAATAATTTTTTTTTGTTCATGAAATGAAACCTATATTATTTAAGTAGGCTATGGATGGTTACTAAAAAAATATTTTTTTATTTTTCGTAGCACGTCACAATTCGGAGATATCGATGACTTTTTTTTTATCTACCCGCAATTGTTTAAATGCGTTTATTGTTCTGTTTTGTAAACAACTGTGTGAATCAAAAGTCTCATTTTTATATAAAAATGTCATCTAGAGTGTGTAAACTACATCCAGATAGATTTTGTTATGTTTGTGGGAAAATTGTTCAGTTAAATCGTGGTTTCCCTTTAACAAAACCATTGCAAGAAGCCTATTTACAATATTTTGGATTTCCGGTGTCAAATCAAGATAAAAATTGGGTTCCTCATGTGATTTGCACTAATTGCAGATTGGTCCTCAGCTCCTGGTATTCAGGTAAAAACAGATCACTGAAATTTGGTAAACCAATGACGAAAAATTTTACCAAAGCTTTGGATAAGTCCAAGCCTGCATTTCAATATCTCTGCTCTGTATTTACGAATCTTTCTGCGGCTAAATTAAAGGAAGATAAGAAGAAGATATTTGTGGGTCCTCAAATCAGGAGAATATTGGACGATACAAAAATCGAGAGCCTTTTAACCGATGTAGAAAAAGCAGCCTGGAACTCTTTCAAAAGTGTCGTTAAAAATTTTTTAGGCAATAAAAAAAGTCATAATTACAAAGAGATCGTTGAAAATTTCTTGCATAATTATGAGCGTATGGGTGTAAATATGTCACTAAAAATTCATTTTTTGCATTCCTACTTAGATTTTTTTCCAGAAAATCTTGGTAGTGTGAGTGATGAACACGGTGAGCGATTTCACCAAGATTTAAAATTATTTGAGCAAAATTATCAGGGATTTTGGGACGAAAACATGCTAGGGGACTATTGTTTGTCTGTTGTGAGAGATACAGATGAAGATATTTATAAAAAAAGAGCAAGAATTACCCATTTTTAACTGTCTATCGTTTATTTAGATGTGTTTTTTGTAAAAATCTTCTTAATAAATATTTCAAAAACCTGACGTGCTGGATTTTTTTAAATATTTTTTCCGAGATGTAGATACCCAAAGTAATGTAACCTTATGTATTCCATTTCATGAACAAAAGTCATGTAAACTAGTGTTATAAATAGAATTTTGGACATTATCTACAATCCACTGACTGAAAAAACAGTGATAACGATCATAACCCAACACCCTGTTTCCAGATTCGAGCAGCAGCAATAGCAGCTCGAGCACCACCTTCTCCGGTCAGGGACGAGATACTCAGGGTATCTGCAGTCAAGCTGAAGGAGACGAACAGGATAAAGGCAGAAACTGAACTTGTCAAGCAGCAACAACAAATTCTATCTGCACAAGACCCGGTAAGTTTAATATTCCCATTAAAGTTGTTATTAACAGTTCCATTAAAGGAAAAACGAACTATTAAAGAACTACTGAATGTAGATCTCTTCCGTGATGCAAAATTCAATCATTATCTTACATTTCAAAAAATTTAAAGTGGCAAATAAATAAATACTCGCAAACTTTCTTTAGATTTAATTTTAATGGTATTTTAAATCGGCTTGTGTTTAAACACCACCCAAAAAAGTACCTATTTTACTACCAAAAAAATTCTAAACGGTTACCAAAATGGATAAATGGTCACCAAATAACGTTTCCAAAAATATTATTACATAAAACCATTTTTTCGTATTATTGACTACTAAAAAAATATATGGACGCCTTTTAAATACACTTTAGACCAAATATAATAATTATATTGTCACTACTTAGATGTAACCAATTATGTAATACCATGACTCCTAATTTGGTCATTTTTGTTAGACTAAAAAAGCTAACGATCGCTAGAATATTTCCCAAATACCAATTAATATTCTGGGGTTCCCAAACGTTCGTCGCTTATTTATTGTTATATGAATTTGTGTGTAACTCAGTACGTTTAAAATGTAAGCACGCAACATGAGCAAGCATGGCTTCTGTCACGGCTCCGGCGCTGCGTGGCTCCGGCGGTCCCATGCGAGCTTATCGTCGCAGATGGTTTTCACGCTCACCACCTCAGCCGCGGCGGCAAGCCTTAAAACTACCTGCGCCTCAGCTCGCAGGCCGCCTCGCCCCTCCGCGCCTACGCGGTTTTGAATTGCACTCTAGGGGTAGGGCAGACAAGACTACGTGGAGTCGGTTTTGCAGCGATTCGTTTTAGTCTCTAACTTTGATTTTTGGTAGTAATATTAATCTTTTAGTTGGATAGAATTTGGTGACCATTAATCCATTTTGGGAACCAAAAATAATATTTGTGCGAGATTTGCGATTTTTCTGATGTTATTTTATTTTTTTTTGGATCATAATATTATATACTTTAGTGCTATACTTTTAATAAAGTCAATTTATTTTTTTTTGGAGTTGTTTATTTTATTTGGTGCCTCAGCTTAGATTCTTAAAAATATTTTTGGTGACCGCATAAATTATACCCTTTTAAATCATTGGAAGCATCTGTGATTACATTTTTTTTATCTAAATCGTGTTAACGAGTTGGGTTAAACAAAATTCTTTAGATTCTTTTTCTAATATTCTTAAACTGGCTAAAACGCAGTCGGCGTTTCACATTAAAAAAAAATAATTTTGACTCAAACTTTATTAACTCAATCTCATTATTATCTTCATCCATGCAATCTCTCATATGTTCATTATTAACTTTTCAGGAAACAATAGCAGCAGAGAAATTCTACGGGACCTTAGTTGAGACTGTAGATGGGTTGCTGAGTCAGATGGGAGCCAATGACCTTGGATGTCGAGAGAGAGCAGTCTGTGCTTTGTATGGGGACCCCTTCAAACATACGCCGTATAGCAACCTCGTCTCTGGTCATCTTAGCAAGTAAGTATTGTGTACTTTTATAGTTGTTATTGACTAGGCCAGGATCTTGAAGGTCTTCAACTATTAAATGTACTTCATTATCTCTTTCTTGTATAATATCATAATTGATGAAGTATGTCATAAAAGTAGGTTACAGTAACTTTCATTACGACAGCTTGAATTATGTTGTCAATAATTTTATTTACCCTAATTTAACTATTAGGGAAAATTTCATACTCAATGTTCCAGCACAGCGAGCATGCACTTTTTAATAAGATTAAAGTTCAAAGATGGTAGTACAGTTACCGGCACGGATGTCGGGCTATAAGGCAGTAAATCGCTTGTGCGCAGGTGAAGGTCAGGGCTCGACATCCGTGCCGGTAACTGTAAATGAATTTGCTAATCACACTCAGACTAACTATGGGGCAATGCCCAGCCACGCAGATCCCTAATAAAATCTCTTGAACTTGCATCATCATCTTGCAAAAATCTAGTCTAATCTCATGACAAGCTACCAATATCCTACCCTATTTGCTCACGAGCGCTCTCGTTGCGTGCAATGACGGTATTTGTACAAAATGACGGTAATCCGACTGGCACGTGTCATTACCTTTCGTCATTCGTCACGGACCGTTCGCGCTGTCATTACAGTTTGATGCTCACTTATTTATTTATTGTAAAAGGTTTATCTACATGGATATAAAGTTTCTCAAGAATTATTTAACACATACATTCTGGAAGAAAGGTTAACCAAATGAATACTGTAAGATGGGTTTCAAAGTCTATATTTATGATATCTGATGATCTCTGAATTTAGGTGAATAAATATTAAATAATTTGAATGTTGTTCATGTCCATGCTGAGATTTATGAACTCAATCTAAATATCGATGATTCAAAGAGGAATGAAGTCATTAACTTCAGAAGTCACTTTAATCCGCATGAGTATTATTATAAATACATTACATAGTTTGTAATGATTTGCCTTGACATTATTGTAGGTAACTGTTCTAGATATAAAAATGTCGTGTATCCGTTGTTTATTCTTGCATGTATTTAGATCATATTATTTGTATGTTTAACAATGACATCTTTTTGTTAATTTGTTTCTTCTAATTCCTCATTATCATAATTTTCTATCTTACCACCATTTCGATCAACTTTTAAGCCTACTTATTGATTTCCCAATTTCATTTCTCTATCCGGTTTCTTCACAAATTTTCCATCTACAACTTCATACATATTTATTTTTCTATCGGAGGCTTAACTGGTAGTTCCGTTGCCCTAATTCTTGTTTAAATTGATATTGAAATATAGTTTTATTGCCTTTCCAATGCTTTCGTTTTCGTTGCCCTTGGAGCTTTCTATGACAGCTTGTATGTTTGTTTGTGGAAGCCGGTTTTTATTAAATGCAGTGTGCATTTGGAACATGAAGGGCAGCTGTCTAATTTGTTAATTGATTATGTTATGATTTATTACTCTCATTATGTTTACGAGCAGTTTAATGAGAAAGGCTATAATTTATCATTCTTGTTTATACAGTTACTTATAGTGTATGTGGGAAATGCAAATGCTCGTGCACTATAATATGTCCTGCGTAGTTGGCTAATCTCCTTACATGAGAACAGCCGCCGTAGCCGATAATCGGCTAGGAGGACATCATCATCATCATCATGTGGGAAACTTCATCAGGGAATCTCATAAGGGATTACTTCGCGCACTTAGGTTAAATGTAGCCTCCTTCGATAGGTATTATGAGCAATCTAACACTGATATAAGAGGTAAAATTCGTCTAATAGTTTCTGACAGTTCAAACAAACTTTCATTTCAACATTAAAATATTCTTTATGATTCAAGGAAATTCTATGATAGAAGAACTGAAATGAATAAAAGCACAAATTTTTTTTTTCAGGGACTCCAACGAGCTCCTACCAGCAGCTGACAGCAAGATGGCTCTCCACTACTATAGATATGTCCAAGCAGCTCGTGATGGCCAAGAACAGAAGGATTGTAACACAACATACCCCAACTGCAATGTAGACTTCAATAGACAAAGAAAATAATAACACATTTATGGATTTGATATTTCATGCAAATTGATATGCATTTGCATAATTGACGAGTGATTTATATACTCGCATATCTTTTTTGTGCAAATGATTTTAATTGTGTGGCATTAGTTGTTTTTCTTTGTTGATTTTTGTACAGGACAATTTGCACTTTTAGTTGCTCAAACTTAATTGGTAGTTTGTTTATTACGATGTATTTAAATTATTCAAATTAATTTATTATTGTTACTAAATGAGCCATGTTTTTCTATGTTAGGGTATCTTTTATACTTAAGTTATCATTTAATTAGTTACACTGTGTTAAATTGTCAAAACCCTTTGTCCTTTTTAAATCAGAATTATTAAGGACAATGAAACACGAAAAATTACGCAATTCACTTGTAGGAGTACTCTTGTTTGTAGTTGGTACAGTCAAGCAAAAAATAAGTGAAATGATACTTCTTTTGAGTTAAAAAAAAAAAACAAAACGATTGTAAAAAAGATTTTTACTTTATTTTTTACCATGACTAATTTTACTTGACTATAACTGCGCCCCTTTTCGTTTGTACAGAGACATTTTATTTTTAGTAGATTTCCTACATTTTGCATTTACTAAGATGTTTAGTTATGACAGCTACGTCCAAAACATAGTTTTAGTAGCAAGACGTTATTTATTTATTCTTATATTTTAACAGCCTTACTTATAAAATAATAAGTTATACTTAAGAGATGTTTAAGAAAAAATCTTACTTATAAACGTGGCTGAAATAAATCATTTTCTTAGCAATGTCTTAAATGAGCTGTCAAATTAAGTAGCCTCACACCCTTGTTTAACCCGCTAATTATCAAAATGGCTGGATTCTTACCAGCTGATTTTTCATTTCCGGTTTATTGACAGCTCAACTTTTTAATTTTATATTTTACGGATGCCATTGTTGCCATTACACAACGTTTTGATGACAAATATTTTTTTAAGCTACCAACATTCCGGTAGTGTTGAGAAATTAGTATGTTTTTATGTCATTATCTGTTCATTACTTAAGACATGCTTAAGCAACGTTTATAGGTCAAAATAATTTAATCACTACTTAAGGCTTTAAGTAGTAATTACTTAAAACAATGCTTAGAAGATGATTTGTTGATTTTTATAAGTAAGGCTGTAAGTATTTATTCACTGAAGACTGACTTTGATTGGATTCATTATGGGAACATTTAAAACCCATGTTCCAAAAACGAATAAAGAAACCCGAAAACCCGAAAAAAATCTCCTAAGTCTGACAAATACTGTGCCGAAAACCGCATTATAATCGGTTCAGCTAAACGTGAGATAATCGGGCACAAACATACATACATGTCAAACCAAGAACCTCCTTTTTAAGTCGGTTAAAAAAGGTGTATTGTTTTTCAAAAGATATTATGAATCACTCGAAGTCAGTCAGTATGAATCAATTAAATTATTTCTCTAGTTGTAGAACCACCAAGTCACTAGGACAATAGTATTTATTTAATTTAAATATAATTAAACTGCTCAATGAAATTCAGTAAATAATTTATTGTTTTAAATTAACATAATCGATTGTTATTTTTATTTTTGTAGATAATTGTATTTATATTTGGTTTTAAATATATTTTAACAATTAATGTCTTTATTTTAATTTTAAGATGCTTACGTACTCTCCCAATTTTTGCCACCTTTTTTTACGTCAAAAAGCCTTCGACGTCTTAAAAAACATAATTTAACAACCTTCAAACTTATGATCCTATATTCATTTACATTAAAACACGTTTTCAGCAGTAAATATTTCTATTAAAATTAACTACAAGTTACAATGTAAGTAGAAACCGTGAAATAATTTAAATAAAATATGAAAAACATATTTTTTGCTGGCGTACACTTATTGATAAATCGGAGCTCCAAAGAAAAACTTCAATCATGCTGTAATAACTACTACTAATACTACTAATTCCTTGTTCATAAGAGAGTACATAAGAGAGTATATAAGAGAGTACATAAGAGAGTACATAAGAGAGTACATAAGAGAGTACATAAGACAAAACATAAGAGAGTATATACATAAGAGAGTAGATAAGAGAGTACATAAGAGAGAACGTAAGAGAGTACATAAGTGGAGTACATTAGAGGAGTACATAAGAGGAGTACATAAGATGGCTTGTATAATGTTAGTGTACCTTGTTTTTATATTCCTTGATGTAATTACATCAAGAAACATAAAAATATATATGTATAATATAATAAATAAATCGCAAAATGTGTTGGTAAGCGCATAACTCAACAACGCCTGGACCAATTTGGCTAATTCTTTTTTTGTTGTGTTTGTTATTGTCAGAAGGTTCTTATGAAAATATTGTAAAGTAGAGAAGTCAGTTGACGGGAGCGAAGCAGTGGGCAAAAGCTAGTTATATACATATGTTTTAATATGTAGATTATTACTATGGACTATAGTCTGAAATCACCAACCCGCATTTAGCAAGCGTGGTGATTAATGCTCAATCCTTCTCCGTGTGAGAGGAGGCCTGTGCCCAGCAGTGGGACGATAAAAAGGCTGTAACTGTAACTGTATGTAGATTATTTAATCTTTAAAATCAACATAAATTCAAAATCACCCATTTTTGTCACAATATGATAGAGCTTCTACCACCTACCCAGGGATTTCAGACCGATTTTTTTGGCACCATCAAAGGTGCAAAGGCATTGGTAAACATTTCATTGCTGTCGATTCTGTTTTTTTTTTAAATGAAAATTTAGCCATTTCCTCTTATCATAACGTTTTTATAATGCTTATATAATGTTTTTATAATAAAAATAATGTAAATAAAAACAAAAAAAAAAGCATCTGTTATTGTAAATATTTTATTTTCCCAACATTTTTCATCACAACTGTTCTTACAAGACTTCCTTCATCTTACTCAACAGCCATTTAATTTAACAAATTCCTCTCCTCAATAGTAACAGCAGCGGTGGTCGGCTTGAGGATCATGTCTACCTTCAGCTCCATCTTGGACACATCTGCCGTGATGTGGTACCGACGTATGAAGTGAGATAGTGTCACCTTCATCGATATCATTGCGTAGGTTTTGCCTGGGAAGGAAGGTTAAATGCTAAAAAATGTAGCAGCTAGTCTTACAATTCTCGTCGAGTAATTATGACTCCAGAATTGGAGAATTCATCATAAGCCCCTGTGTAGTCCAACGGCAGGGACAGGCTTCTTCCCATTCAGAGAAGAAATTAGTGTTCAAATCTAGAATTCTTCAGGATGATTCTGTGATTTTTTAATTCGCCATAGTCAAAATGTACAAAAAAACACTTCTGCGGTTACGCGTTTAACTTCGGAAAAGATGAAACTTGGTAGCAATATAGCTCAAAATAATACATAGGCTTCTTCTTATCCACTTGGGAGAAATACATTCCTCGACACGTGATTAAGACCGTGGGTGGGAGCTAGAGTTAATCAGTTAATTGGAACTGATAGTAACTTACCAATACAAGATCTCTTGCCCAAACTAAAGCCAAAGAAGGCGCCGTTTCCAAGAGTAGCTATTGCCGGGTCCAGCCACCGCTCAGGCCTGAACACATCCACGTCATCCCCCCACTCAGGAGCGTGATGAGTCCCTACCGGCAGTATCACGCATTGACTGCCTGCACGCATTGTGTAGTTTCCTGTGAACATGAATGAACTGGATATCACTTTCCATGATAATTTGACATCTCATTTATTCGGGGCTGTAGGATTGTTCGAAAGAGTTACCGCTTCCATGATACCTACATAAAAGGCCTACGAAGGATCATGATGGGGTTTAGTTAGTAAGAGTCTGATACTCCCTCACGCTGTTAACCCACAGCGTGAGAAGTCATTTGATCATTGCCCATCACAATAAAAACCGAGTACTTCTTACTATTGAGTAGAAAACTGCTACAACAAACTCATGAGGCTTTACAGTAAGTTATATATCCTCATAGCGACGCTGGTCGTTTAAAAAGTCTACAAGCCGTACTGAATGTTCTTTTCTTAAATCTAAATCTTAGTTTATTTACAAGCCATCTAAGTTCAACTGTCCAAGATTCATATATCTCAGGTACAGTGTCTGTATCTAAATATTATTACTTACTTAGTTTAACATCCTTATCAACATTTCTCATTAAGGCAGGTCCAATTGGTAAAACTCTAAGAGCTTCCTTTATAACTGCTTCAGTGTACACTAATTTCTTGATATCGTCTTTTTCAACATCTCTGGTTGGTCCTAGGACATCGATCATCCTGCAACAATGCTTTATGTTAGTTTTGAAAAAATAAGCTTATCTTGAATCTTCAACTTCATTATAAGTAGTGCATAACAAAATTCAGCCCTTGCACAGTATATCTAGTCCACTAGTAGGTCGAACTCATAAATCATATGGAAATTTGCATATCAGTGATCGGGCTGATTAACAAGTATGATTCGATACACGATTACCTTCAAAATAAACTACTACCATCCATCGGCATTCACTTAAATCTTGAGTGTGTAGAAGGGCCCAAAATACTCTAAATATCTGGAGCTTTTATTGTTTATTTAATCTTGTTTTTTCTACACTCATTCAAATTCAAAAATCAATACCACACATTCATTTCACAAATACTTTTACTTACTCTTCATACATCTTCCTCTGCACTTCAGGATGAGATCCTATCAGCACCAGCATACACGTCAGTGTATTAGATGTGGTATCAAATCCAGCTAATATTGCTGTATCCACTTCTTCTTTTATCTCTTTCTCAGTAAGAGTGTCATCATTCTTAAGTTCTAGTAGTAAACTCATTAGGGGTTTGCATCTTGTACCTAAAACAGTATGTGTAAGTGAGTTTAAAATATCTTAGGTCTTTGTCGTTTTCTTAGTGTTTGTCTTTTGTTTTTGCTTTGGAATATAGTAGTAGGGAGTTGGGTAATCATCGATGTTTGTGTCATATTACCAATTATTTCTATACTGCCAGAACGAATTTATTATAAAAGTTGAAGCAGGAGTCACGTTAGGACGAAACATTCTACCTTAAAATCTTATACTGGTAGAATGCAACATTTAAATAGTTATAACAGTAGATAGTTATGTCAGTATATATAAATTCAAAAGAAAAGGTTTTTACCTGTCTCTGGTTCCTTTGATTGATGTTTCAATTCCTCCTTTTTTCTCTTTATTACCTTGAAAATAACTTAGCATTAAAAATACAGTCACCAAAATATTTAAACAAATGAGTCGGTAATGTTTATTCAAGACGTAATAATAATTTATTAGACTTAGAATAAATAAACAAAAAAATAAAAAAAATGAAAAGGCATCATTTACATAAATAATTATATTACTTCTCACTGAAAAAACAGCATCAATTAACATGCCTAGATTAGTATTGTTTAATGGGCATCTAATTATTCATAGAGTGTCAACATCTTCTTCCTTATTAACATTTTCCCCATTGCTTATTTTAATTCATCATAATATAATAGAAGATCCAATTTAAAGCATAATAGTTTCTCTTGCAATGCAGAGGATTCCATCAAGGTCTCTTTATCTTCAAGAGAATCAGAAACCAATTTAAATAAATCTCACTCCATGGAAAACTGCTTTGCCTATAGATAACTATTCCAACATAATTATACTTTTCCAAAATTGTTATCATTACCTGATTAGCCATATCATCCAAAGTCTTGATGAGCTTTTGTTCCTTCTTCTTCAGTCCGGTGAGCCTGAATATTAAGTCATTATGGAGCCAAACATTCTGGAACCTGTATACTACCATGTTCATGAGCTGGTCTGATGACTCCATGTATTTTCTAGCAAACTCTTTAACGCTTTCGTCACCAATGCCAAAGGCAGTTCCTGTAATATAGAAAAAAGGAGCATAGTTCTTTGTGTAGAAAGGATAATAAACAAGAAATTTATTACTTTGGTAAAATCGAAACCTTCAAAAAATGTCTATCTCTCATATGTCATGTAAAAATTACAAAAAAGGTGTTCAAGGTCGGGTTCATATGACCAATTAAGAAATTCTTCGACACTTCGTTTCTTTACCTGGAATAATGAGTCTCTTAATTAATTTAATAATGTCTAGACTACCTAGGCATTAATAAATCACCATGCTTCAGGAGCATTCAAGATTTGACACAAACCATATTTTTGTGTGAAAATGATCCATTGTATGCAAATAAAATAAAACTTGTGTGTTATAGACATCCTCAGGCATTTTTTTGCACTTTGTGGTCTCTCGAAATATATGAAAAATCATATCGCTCTTATCTTATACATTCTTCTCAGTCCGAAGCTGAATTTAAGTGGCTTGCTAACATACATAATTTTTATCAAGCCTACACTATCACGCTCCTGGATAAAGATTTACCCATTTCGTTTCTACTCCTCCTTATCTTTCAAATGCATAATCTCGTCGTAATAGACGTCCAGGTTATCCCACTATCTCTTCCAGGGTGTACTAGTCTACCACTAACAATACTAAATCAGTCATAGAAAATTAACCCAGAAATCATATCAATAATCGTTTATTCAAACTTGGCTGCAAAACAGCACTTTTTGAGCGTCACGAATTTACAAAAGACAGCCCCCAAAACGCCCACCCTTCGCCACTTCCTATGTGATTTTGCTGAGTAGAAGAAGTGGCGCAACAAACTCCCCAGCAACAAGAAACCATACTTACTGCTAAATGTCTGGAAGGCAATAAGCCTCAAGTAGTGGCTGATCTCAAAGGGCTCCTTCCCAGCATGAGCAGCCAGCTCACTGTTGAACTGCTTGGCCATGTGGTTGAAGATACCGAGGAAGTTGTGGATCACTGATACTGTGAACGCTGGGTTTAAGAGTTTGCGATGGCGCTGCCATGCTGCTCCTGTTATACATAAGAAATTATTTTAACAAAAGTACTTTATAGCCTACCTTGATAAATAGGCTATCTAACATTTTTTTCTTATTTCGCAGTAGTCCTTAAGATTATCTCGTTCAATTCTCCACGAAAAACATACATACTTCAGGAACAACCATATTTCTCTTAGTTGAAGAGGTTAAAAAAGTTATTTCTGAGTTCTGACTGTTAACAAAAGGATACTTCCAAAATTAATACTTTCATAGATGACTAGACATACCTGACGCTGTTAGGAGTCCATTACCCAGCCAATTATCTAAGTAGTTATAAATGAAGTGCTTCTGAAGACATGTGTTGGCTACTGTCAAAGCGTCATCAGGATCGGTTACCACTGCAAATTAGATTATTATCAAGATGAGGTAAAAATTTGACCAAAAACAGCAGCTTTCAAGTTTGGAAGACTAAAACCCTTTATATACCAAGGTAGGCTCTTTCGAACTATCCTGCAGCCCCGGCAGGCTTTTGCCCTGGTGGGCCCCAATGAGAGAGAACTATACCTAAGGCTAGAGATAGGTAATTACTCACAGTAATAAATCTTCCCTCCAATATGAGCGTATATCAATCCTCCATTTCTCACGCTCTCCATTGACATTGATTTTAACACGTCCCATATTGCTATATAAAAAGTGAAATTATTGAATAACAATACAAACACTCAAAGATCTTACAAAGGTAATGATGATGAAAAAAGATAGGTAAAAACGGATTGATTGGATCTATGAAAATTAATATATTTTGGAGATTTTTAGACTGAGGTTAAAGAAGAAGATGAAGTATATATATAAACAAGTACAATAACTTTTAAAAGCAGTGGAGGCGAAACAAGAAAGATAACATATCAAAAATAAAACATAAAACAAACTGTATCAATTTATGGTTATGAAATAAAATTTAAAAACAAAACATAACTTCGACATACTTTTAGTATTCCCACTGATGACATGCGTATGACCAATGATAGGTATACCACCAGAGAGAACTGGAGGCAAGGGATGGGCAGACGCCTTCCCTGAATAAGTGCGCCATGCTATGACTGCGCAGACGCCCCAAAATATACACAACAGTAACGCACTAAGCATTGTGTCACACTGAGTACTGTGGAGACAGTTATTGGAATTTTTCAAATTACCTATGGAAATTTTCTGACCTTTAAAGAATGACAAATTGACAGGTAATGACTGTTGAGGAGCTCAATTTACATTTCGTTGAGATTTTTATTTGAAAAGGTGCTTACGTATTTGGGATTCACAAAGTAAAATTCAGTGGAATAAGTTAGTTTTTTGTATCAATTTAATCATTTAATTTAATATCACCCTATCTTTCACAAAATAAATGCATCAACATCATCATCATCTCGGCCTTTTTTCATTAAATAAAACACTGGAATGGGATTAACTTTGAAATTCCTGTTTTTTGCCCTATAATAATTACTATTTTTTGTGGAGACGTGATGGGGAGGCCTTTGTGCAGCAGTGGGACAATAAAGGCTTAAAAAAAAACATATTAAATTACAACTTCATTCAATATTCTATAACAATCATTCACATTCTTCGTTCAATACTGATCTCGTGTCCCGACTCTGGTTTCAATACGAAGTCAAAATTTAGTTTCAACTGGCTCATGTCAGCTTTCACTCGGTACCGACGTATGAAATGCGCTAGCTGCACCTTCAAAACTATCATTGCGTAAGTTCTACCTGAAAATAAATAAATAATAGGACTATGATTACGTTGTTCTCAAGTGAAAAGGTAATTGCTACCAAAAATATCATCATCGAATTTATGTTTATTTACGCAAAGGCATCTTATTTCTCAAACAGAAAAGGTAGTATGCATTGATGAATATAGTACCCAAGATCATAATAACATCAGACTTTTGATACTTTTGATCATAGCATACATACAAACCCGGAAAAGGATCGTAAACAAATCGCTTGACCAATTGTCCGGAGTCCGGAGACTAGACAATCATGTCACAGTACCAATTAGTTCGCGTTGCATTAGAAATGTTCATATTTATATGAAAAATTGACACATAACGATCCTCTTCCAAGTAATTATGCATACTACGACCTTATGGTTTGATGAGATTATCCCGTCTAAGTCATATACAATTTCAAGGCCTACATAAAACTTACCTATACAACCACGCTTCCCTACTCCAAAAGCTGCGAATTCCTGATTGTTTTTAAAATCACCATTCAACCATCCTTCTGGACTAAACTCACTGGTTTTTGTATTCCAAGTAGAAACGATGTTATTCATCATTGGGAAGATGAGACAGTAACTGCCAGCTTGCATTGTGTAGTTCGCTGTAACCATAAAAATCAGAATTAGAAAAACACAGTGCCTCAGTAACTTAGCACAATCTCTCACTCAGTTAATCACAAAGATGAAGAATCTATTTATTTGAACGCTCTAAACTCAAGCACTACTGGAAAATCTTAAAAAAACATTTCAGTATTAGATAGTCCATTTATGTATGAGGGAGAGTAAAGGTCACTCTTTTATCCGGGTGCTTGAGGTGGTCTATTGGACACAAAATGAAACCGCTGGTAGAATCTAGTTTTACAAGTCGTGGTGGCCTAGTGGGCAAAGAACCAACCTCTCGAGTATGAGGGCGCGGGTTCGATTCCAGGTCAGGCAAGTACCAATGCAACTTTTCTAAGTTTGTATGTACTTTCTAAGTATATCTTAGACACCAATGACTGTGTTGCGGATGGCACGATAAACTGTAGGTCCCGGCTGTCATTGAACATCCTTGACAGTCGTTACGGGTAGTCAGAAGCCAGTAAGTCTGACACCAGTCTAACCAAGGGGTATCGGGTTGCCCGGGTAACTGGGTTGAGGAGGTCAGATAGGCAGTAAGTGCTTCTTGTAAAGCACTGGTACTCAGCTGAATCCGGTTAGACTGGAAGCCGACCCCAACATAGTTTGGGAAAAAGGCTCGGAGGAGGATGATGGTAGAATCTAGTTTCACATTGTATGTATGGTTATCATCATCTATTTCTTATTATCTGGTCTTTTTATATCCTTCTTTACCTAAAACATCAACACAATTATTAAAACAACTAAAATCATAACTTACTGAGCTTAACATCTTTTTCCACGCATCTCAAAATGCACGGTATAGTTGGTAACACCCGAAGAGTCTCCATTATAACCGCATTTGTGTAAACCAGTTTGTTCAAATCATCTCTTTCTACGTCTCGATCTGGACCTAGCACCGTCAATAATCTGCAAACAATATTACAAAATAAATTAGGGAAACTATCTGTATTATAGAGATAGATATACCTACATTATCAGGAAAACATTTTTTGAAAATTTTTGATCTTAGAGCTAAATTAAACTAAGTAACATAATGGATAGTCTTATGAGGCAACCTTACGTACCTATAATATTATGAATGTAATTTTGCATATCACCTATTTTTTTTTTTAATCTTTTATTTAAGAGGCTTAAACGCTGCTGCGTTATGCCAGCCTCGTAAGGTTTCACACAAATATCACCTATTTGTAATATTTCCTACAACATAACAGTTTTACTATAATTTTGCCTTGTGATGATCTTTCCTAAAGAGACTACATGGTGTCAATAGTCAGGTCCCCCGACACGTCAAAATTTAGTTTACGTAGTGTTAAAAGTTATTTTTTGCTTTTTATAGGGTTTAGCGTTTTTAACCTTTTGTCATAATTATTACCCTATTTTTTTTGGGTCGGGGGTTTTTTTTAATTTATAATTTAATTTTATTTCATGCTTTTTAAAGGAGCTAATTAATTTTTCCTTCTTTCATTTAATTTATTTTAGCTTAAGATGGGGTCGCTATATGCGATCTCGGCCAAAGGAAGCTGTTTAACAATCCTCATGACAAACTGGCTCTGGGAGAATTGCACAGTTTGAGAAACAATAAAGATTAAACTTTGGACATACTAGATTTTCAGCAAAAATATAAATCGGTTTATCCGTTTCATTCCGGCATTTCAGGGTTTCATCCGCCACATCCCATTTCCAGCATCAGGTTCTCGTCAATCAGAAACATGAAGAGAACTCGTCAAGACAAATTCAACGAGTCCAAACTCGATGGGTTTACTAAAAGGCAGTTCAGGGTTACGTCTCCTACCTTCGTGCCCTAACAGCAGACCAGCTCAGTGGTTCCAAAAGACATTAGTGTTTCAAATTTCAGATACCACATATACTTGCAAGTAAACTGAGCGTGTAACATTCCTATCACATCTAGCAAACGAGCTGATGACCTTGAAGACCTGAACCGATTTCCACCAAACATAGCTAAGAACACTCCCGACTGACATACCTTTTAAACAAAAAAAACTGCAATACAATCGGATCATCCGTTTGGGAGCTACGATGCCACATACACACACACACACACACACACACAGACACGTCAAACTTATAACACCCCGTCGTTTTTGCGTCGGGGGTTAAAAATCAGGTCTCACAACCTTGCAGTTTAAAACATTATCGTTTTGATAATTTCTAGTCACCAAGGTCAGGATCACGCGAACCCGACCTTGAAAAGACAATTTAAAATTCAAATCGATTGCTCTTACTTAATAGGTATTGTTTCTATAGTGATCATACGAGCATTACAAACAACTAGCCGTTTTCCCGCGCCCTGTGGGCACCACTGCGTCTAGATAAAATGTAGCCTGTTGTTACTAGAAAGGGTAGCTTTCCAATGGCGAAAGATTTTTTAAATCGGTCCAGTAATTTTTACCCTTTGAATATACCCTTTACAAACAAAAGTATTTTTTTCCTCTTTATATGCAGATATAATCATATCTTCAAATTCAACTTACTCTTGATACATTTTCTCCTGTACATCAGGGTAAGATCCAAGCAGCATCAGACTAAACATTAGTTGACTCGATGTTGTTTCGAAGCCAGTACCTATGATCGTGTTCAATTCTTCTCTTATCTGTTTATCTGTTAAAGCACCATTTGCTGATAGCTCTAAAAGAAGATCTAGGAAAGGTCTGTATTCTATTCCTGGGAAAGGGTAAATTGAGTTTATTTTCATATTGTGTTATATCATTGAATAATATTGAAAGTGTTTAGAGTTTACCAATAGCTGCTTCTGATTTATCGTTTTTATTTAATGCTTCCGTTTTTAGAAGTTGCTTTTTCTCTCGAATGACCTAAAAAACATCATTCATTTTATTTTTAATCTGGTTTGATAATTTGATTACTTAACTGAGACTATACTAACTTTATAACTACCTAAGACTCTACAATACTATCAACAAAACCAGTCAGCGATTTATTTTTTTCATCTGTCTACTGTATGTATGTTTACTACTTCTTCACGTGTAAAGTCACTCATAAATTTTCACCAGTATATTATTGTGAAACTATATCATCATCCTTTCACTTACTTTATCAGACATATTATGCATTGTCTCCACCAAGCTATCTTCCCTGTCCTGTATGCCAGTTAACTTGCATATCAAGTTACTCTGCAACCAGAACTTAAAGAATTTACTAACGAGAATAGAAACCATTTCACTGACGGCCTCAGTGTATTCTTTTATAAAGTTTACATCTTCTATAGCTTTTATTCCGAATGTGCCGACTGAAAAAAAACATTAACATTGTAAGTAGAGGAAACTAGGCCTAAAAGAAGACTGTTTTTAAGGGAATTAGAATCCTGAGCGATAGCGAGGGAATCAAAAGAGCACAAGGTGAAAAATCTTTGCACTCGAGTGCAACACGTAATTCATCCCACCTCATCGAGGAAATTTAAAACAAAATGGCGCGCACATAAATATCCCTCGACTGTTGAACGGACTCCAGGAGCTCTCTGTCAAAAGCGCGCGTCTGTGTACAGAGCTCCAGGACGAACCGTCGCTTTATTATCGCTTTATGACGTAATGCTGTACCTTTCTTGCTTACGAATTGAACGGAAAGAACATGAACTATGCATAAACAGACGTAACTAGACACTTGTAAGCGTTTTGTTAAACGTGTTTGTGTAAATAAAACATATGGCAAGTGGTGTTTGTTTTCTTTACTTTAATTAATGTTAATTCAGCAGTGTAAAACTTTGAAAATCGTTTTTGTTTTGTTTTTTTATGACGTATTTTTTACTATAAACTGGGAAAATAATAGCTCATCGTGATTTTAAATTAGAACTAATTATACATTACAAATTGAAACTGGACTAATACATATTTTATGTTAGCCTATTTGCGATTTCAAAGATATAAGCTTTTATAAGCTTTTATTAAGACTTTGAGATATTGTAATTTTAAATACACGCGCCGGTATCGCGCGGACCACCCACGAAGTGCTGACACAGATGCGCCGAATCGCGCAAAATGGCCGCCACAGCCGAGAGTATCGTTTGAGAGTATCGTTTGTCGTTTGAGTTGAGATACCGGCGCGTGTATTTAAAATTACAATATCTCAAAAGTCTTAATAAAAGCTTATATAAAGCTTATATCTTTGAAATCGCAAAGAAATAGGCTAACATAAAAATATGTATTAGTCCAGTTTCAATTTGTAATGTATAATTAGTTCTAATTTAAAATCACGATGAGCTATTATTTTCCCAGTTTATAGTAAAAAATACGTCATAAAAAAACAAAAAAAAAACGATTTTCAAAGTTTTTTCTTTACACTGCTGAATTAACATTAATTAAAGTAAAAAGAAAACAAACACCACTTGCCATATGTTTTATTTACACAAACACGTTTAACAAAAACGCATCGTCAGCCGCGAGCCGGCCGACTACTTTTCAAGTGTCTAGTATACGTCACAAGTGGGTTCCAGTTACTTCAAGTGCGTGTTTATGCATAGTTCATGTTCTTTCCCGTTCAATTCGTACAAGTAAGAGCAAGAAAGGTACAGCATTACGTCATAAAGCGATAAGATAAAGCGACGGTTCGCAGAGGACTCCTGGAGCTCTGTACACAGACGCGCGCTTTTTGACAGAGAGCTCCTGGAGTCCGTTCAACAGTCGAGGGGATATTTATGTGCGCGCCATTTTGTTTTTAAATTTCCTCGATGAGGTGGGATGAAAAGTTACGTGTTGCACTCGAGTGCAAAGATTTTTCACCTTGTGCTCTTTTGATTCCCTCGCTATCGCTCAGGATTCTAATTATTGAAACACTCGCTACGCTCGTGTTTCAATTTTAGTATCCTTCGCTTGCTCGGTCATCAAAATTGAGCCCGCGGTTAAAAAGCAACTTTGCACTCTTGTATAACAAATAACTATTTGCCTCTAATTACGGAATTTCCTTACCTGTAGCTGTTGCAAGTCCATGACCTAGCCAAGTTTTACAGAAGTCATACGCATAATGTCTGTTGATACACGAGTTCCCAGCTATTATTGCGTCTTGAGGATTGGTTATCACTGAAAAATAAAATACCTATGAATAACACGGGGTTATTTTCATGACTCCAAAGATAATACTCTGACAGCTGTGTATAAATCGGACTAAAAAAGTGAGGGAATAGATATACTTAGTGCTCTTGTAGACATAAGCACGCTGGCAAACCTACGGTAAACGCTCTGCGCAGACAGCTTCAAAAAGATAAAGTTATTAATTAAATTGAAAAAGAAAATTGTCTACGTACGTACATTTATATTTTTAATGATAATTAAGTAGGTAGTACTTACAATAATATAGCTCACTTCCAAAATTGAAAACTGCAACGCCTCCTAGCTTTTCGCAGCTTTCGCTCAAACTTGCCACGAATTTCAAAAGATCTGAAAAAATCAAGATCCTTTTCAATACTTAGGATAAAAACAGCCAAGTACCTATATAATTATAGAAAGAATAACTTACTAGATCTGGATAAAACCGCTTGATGCATATGCCCAATGACAGGCAACCAACCCGGCACTTTTGGAGGCAAAGTATAGGTCCCCTTATATCTCCCAAGGACTCTTAGACAGACAAGAAACAAAACACAGACGAACAAAATAATACCCAACATTTTACTAATATAAATGAACAATAACTAAAAATGGCCAGGATCAGAAGATTTTATACTGAGTCAAAAATACCTCTAATGTTAGAATATCAATTTGGGAAAGATAGTCAGATAACCATCTTGAATTGGAAGACAATGAAATGATTGTGATTGAGCTGTGAGATTGAGATATTGTGAGATTTTCCCTGAAGAAGATGTAAATTACTATAAATATAGTTATTAATATCTCTTAACTACCCTCTGCCAGCTGTTTCACCGTATTTACGTACTTAATTTACTATAGGATTTTCAATGAATAAGCTCTTCTGTCCACATGTTTATGATTTGATGCAATTTTTTATATTTTATTGAAAGCTTTTGCAATCATATTTCAAGTATAACGGTCATTACAACCTTCATTCACGAAATTGTTTATGGATGAAGTTATTTACTTTTAAATTTCCTTATTTTTGGAGAGTCAAGTTGTGTCTTTGTCCATAAATCTCGCCAGTGCCATAAGCTATCGAAGTTATTGTGCAGAACAGACGGATATGTTTAAATAAGCAATGTATGATAATTATTGTCTCTTACAAACAATATTTATGCTTTTACTTGTAGGTACTGTTGCGACAGTTCAAGGAGATCAAAATGACCTTCAGATTATATCGATTTCCGAATTTTTTATATGTGAATAAAACCAAGAATTGTGATTGTTTCATTTTTATGTTTATTTCTGCACTTACCCTAAGCAGAAAGCAAAAAGTGTTTTTTAGCAAATTTGCATTAAACCAACATTTTATATCAACAATTGCAATGAGATAATATCACATTTCGGGTAAACATAGGTATATAGTAATATGTATTTTTATTTTGTTATGCATCGGGCTATGAGGGAGAAGGAATAGTGAGTGCACTGGTGTCTGCGCAAATGCTTGTGCCCTATAATATGTCCTGCGCAGCTGGCTGATCTACTTATATGAGAACAGCCGCCGTGGTCGAAATCGGCCTAGGGCACTATTAATATTTTTAATTATTGTACACTCCTGACAGTTACGACGATTTTTCGAAAATATTTTTTGGTATTTTAACAGCAAAAGCATTGACCTCAAAGATGATTGTATTCAATTTCAGGCATATTTTGATTAAAAAAATCTGTTATAAGGTTGTCGAGTTTTGGGCTTACTGGAAGCGAGCTAAAAGCTGAGATTTATTTTTATCTTTTTTTGTATTACTCACTCTTCGAAGTAGTATTTAACGTTGCACTCAATAAATCTTCGATTAGTTTCGGAAGTGCGATCGTAAAATGTTGAGCCTGATTTTAATATATGTTTTAGTGGTTTGTTTGGGGTTTGTGATATTAAAAAGGACTCGGAGTTCAAGTGAACATGCGTTGCCGCCATTATTGCCTGGATCTTTGCCCATAATTGGGTATACGATACAAGTCGTTTCTGCAGCAAGAAGTAAGTGTTTTTGTACTTAATATTACGTACTTATCTTACCTTACTATTACGTAACTGTACTCCATTGTAGTAGGAACTTGTTCCTAAAAGTAAAGAATCTTTATATGACCTTTTACACTAATGCATAACAAATAATTACTGCATGATTATATAATTGATTAAGTAATAATTATATTGATTTTTAGCTGCATTTTGTTTTTATAAAAATATATTTAAGCTTTTAAATAGAGGCGTCAGCCAAGTAAGTTTTCAATTACTGAAAAATATTATGTATAAGTAACTGCAGTAAAGTATAAGTAATTTAATTACCCAGTAAGTTAAACTACATTATAGAATAGTTCTTTAGCTATTCAGAAAGATTAGTCTACTTTTGATGGTATTTTTTTCAGATCAGTTTCGTTTATTGAAAGCTGTAACTTCAGGCAGCGCTGAAAAAGGAGGGATAACTACCACCACCTTCGGGACAGAGCGGTACTACTGTGAGTAATGTTCTACGCAGTTTATATCTTATGAGTAAATGTAAAATCCAAAAAATCTGCAATTTCCCATTGCCAAGTTGGATTTTTTGGGCCGGGCTTAAGAAACCTGGGCTATTGTATTTTATCCCGGTATGGGTAGTAGTTCCCACGGGGCGCGGGTGAAACAGCGATAAAACGGCTAACCAAGAATAAAGTGAAATGCATTAATTTCCGTACACACTATTTATATTACTACGCTAAAAGCGAGCTAATATAAATAGTATTACTACGCTAAAAGCGAGGTAATATAAAGTAGTCTGTATGCTTTAGCGTAGTAATACTACGCTTTTGAGTGCCTGAGCGAGGTCTCGGGTTTGATTCCCGAGTCGGGCCGAAATCGCTTTGTGGGCTTTAGAAGACTTTCACAAAGCAGTCCGGAGCCTGGAAGTTGGTGATTGATACACCCGTGCATCGGAGAGCACGTAAATATCGGTCCTGCGCCTGATCTCTCTCCGGTCGTGTCGGATTGCCGTCCCATCGGGTTATGAGATAGAAGGAATAGGGAGTGCACCTGTGTCTGCGCAAATGCTCGTGCACTATAATAATGTCCTGCGCCGTTGGTTAATCTTCTTGAAAATTTTTAACATGAGAACAGCCGCCGTAGCCGATATTCGGCTAGAAGGACATCATCACTACGCTTTTATTAAGTAAAACCTGTATGTAACTAAGTACACAACAACTCAACCCAGTTACCCGGGCAACCCGATACCCCTTGGTTAGACTGGTGTCAGACTTACTGGCTTCTGACTACCCGTAACGACTGCCAAGGATGTTCAATGACAGCCGGGACCTACAGTTTAACATGCCATCCGAACACACAGTCAATGGTGTCTAAGGTGATCTTCACACTGCCCCGCATCACGCTGCATCTTGCGTGTCGACGCACCTACGCGCGTTCCTGCGGGAGTGCAGATCTGCATCATCGTGCGGGTTTTTCGCGCACTCACGCGCGTAGGTCATCATCATCATCATCCTCCTGCCCTTATCCCAATTTTATTTGGGGTCGGCGCAGCATGTTTTCTTCTTCCATACGCTTCTATCTGCCGTCATCTCACAAGTAACATTCTTTCTTACCATATCTACTTTCACACAATCCATCCATCGTTTCTTTGGTCTTCCTCTTCCACTATATCCGTCCACGTTCATACTCATTACCTTCCTCACAACATGACTCTCATTCCTCCGCATCACATGCCCATACCACGACAGCCGGTTTCCACGCAGTTTTTCTGATACCGGCGCTACTTTCAAACTTCCTCTTATATACTCATTCCTCACTCTATCCATTCGCGTAACTCCACACATACCTCTTAACATTCTCATCTCTGCCGCATGCAATTGTCTTTCATTCGTCGCTTTTGTGGGCCAGCACTCTGATCCATACAAGACAGCAGGCCTGACCATACTCTTGTAAATTTTCCCCTTAAGTTTAAGGGGAATACGAGGGTCACAAGTTGTTCCCGTTACCTGCCGCCATTTCATCCATCCTGCGTTAATTCTGTGCGTAACTGTCCGATCTATTTCGCCATCGCCCTGAATAAGCGAACCGAGATACCGGAAATCGGAGCAGACTGGAAGAAGTGCGTTATCCAGCGCTATGGCTTCAGGACTGGAGAGACCGCCGAAATCGCAGAACATGTATTCGGTCTTGGTTCTGCTGATTTTTAAGCCAACATTCTCCAGTCTCTGTTGCCAACTCCCCAATCTGCTCTGGATCTCAGGTCCGTCTTCGCTAACCAGGACGATGTCGTCGGCAAACAGCATGCACCAGGGTGCCTCCTCCTGTATGTCCGCCGTCAAGGCGTCCATAATAAGCAGGAAGAGGTAAGGACTTAAAGCCGACCCTTGGTGCAGGCCCACAGCCACACTGAACTGGTCAGTATTGCCGGCCGACGATCGGACATAAGTACAGGACTGCCTGTACATCGCACGAACTAGCTCCACATACTTCCCAGGCACACCTTTCTTTCATGGCCCACCACAACACTTCCCGAGGCACCCTATCATACGCTCAAGGTCAATGAACACCATGTGCAGATTCCTGTGCACACGTCTGTACTTCTCGCACAATTGGCGAAGTGCGAAGATGGCGTCCATTGTTCCTCGACCTGGCATAAACCCAAATTGGTTTTGGGTAATTTCACTCTCTTCTCGCACTCTTTCTCTATCACTTTCTCCCATACTTTCATAGTATGCGACATGAGCTTTATCCCTCTATAGTTGCCGCAATCTTGCACATCCCTTTATTCTTGAAGATGGGCACTAGCGAACTACTGCACCATTCTTGCGGGATGACTTCTTCATGCAGCAACTTATTGAAGAATAAAGTCAGCCACATACATCCGTTCTTCTTTAACACCTTCCACACCTCAGCTGGTATATCATCAGGGCCCAAGGCCTTTCCATTCTTCATACTTCCAAGTGCTCTTTCTACCTCATCCATGCTAATTTCTCTTATTATTTACTTGTGCCTCTTGAGTATTCCATTCCAAACATTCTCTTCATTCATAAGCTTTTCAAAATAAACCTTCCATCTCTTTTATTTCCTCATCTTTACATAAACCTTGCCAGACTCATCTTTTATGCATTTTATGTTATGTCCCTCGATCGTCTCTCTCTTTCGTAATTCGGTAGAGTTTTGGCCTCTTGACTGTCCATTGAGTTGTACAACCTCTCCTGCGCCTTAGCTTTGCAACTGCTACCGCCTTCTTTGCTTTCCTCTTCCATTCCATATAGATTCTCTTTCTGTCATCCTTCAGACTTGCATTCACTATTTCAACATTCTGCCATTCTTTGAATGCTACTTTCTTTTCTTTCAAAACCTTTTGTACTTCATCATTCCACCACCATGTATCTCTATCTATCAAACCTTTTCCTCTCGACTCTCCGCACACGTCTTTTGCGACTTCCCTTATATGGCTTGCCATTTCACTCCAACATTCATTCACACATCTACCTTCCATCTCCTTCATTTCTGATATTTTTTCCACAACCTGACTCCTAAATACATCAGCACATTCTTCCTTCTCTAGCATACGCCACCTTATCCTTGGAGGGGGCCGATCTTTATTGCTTTTGGTCGAGACAGTTACTTTGACATCCAGAATCACAAGTCGGTGCTGAGTGACTAATGCTTCGCCTGGCAGCACTTTGCAGTTTTTGACACAGCGTAGACTACTCCGCTTCACCAGGAAGTAATCTATCTGTGTCGCGTGGTGGCCGCTCTTATATGTCACGAGGTGCTCCTCTCGTAGGTGCGTTTTGTAAATTCACGCACGGCGACTTCCATTTTCAAATATACACGTCACGCCCATTCAAAATCACGCGCGGCACTGCGGGATCAGTGTGCCATACCATGCGTCTCGCCCCGCACCTACGCGCGGAGGTGCGTGTTTCTCCACATGTATGTGCGTGATCTGCATGAACGCGCGTGGATGCATTTTCAGTGTGTTGGACTATGCGTGTTTTCCATACAAACGGAGATATTTCCATACAACGGAAAAAAACGCATCCACGCACTACGCTGCATCATGCGGGGCAGTGTGATAATCGCCTAAGATATACTTAGAAAGTACATACAAACTTAGAAAAGTTGCATTGGTACTTGCCAGACCTGGGATCTAACCCGCGCCCTCATACTTGAGATTCTGCCCACTAGGTCACCACGGCTCGATTTGCTAGTGTTTTAAAACTATTTATTTATTTTCTTTTTCCAGTTATAACTGATCCTCAAGACGCAGTGACAGCTGCAAACTCCTGTCTTCAAAGACATTATGCATTTGACTTCTGCAAACCGTGGCTGGGCGATGGACTGTTAACGACTTCGGGTGTGTAAATAATTACTTAAGTATCATAATTATATTGATAATAATTATACGTAAAATGATGTTAACCTTACTAATATTTATTTGAGCTTATCAATACCTAATACTTATTATAGAACTGAACTGTGTTATTACATAAAAAATCAAATGCAATTTAGGTAGTGAGTAAAATATATGTTTGATTTTTTATGTGATAAGAGAAGAGATATTTGTTTGTCTGCTTCAAGGTGCTTATCTCAGGAACACCAAGTCCCATTAAAAAATCCTTAAGTTTTATGTAGCCAATTTATCGAGGAAATTACAAAAATACTTACCACCATACCTGAAACTAGATCTAAATATTGAGAAAACATAAAAAAATAATTTGAGAATTTTTGCTTGATTTAATCCCGGAAACTACAGGTCCAATTTGAAATAGGTTCTCTTTATCTTATTTAACCCATTTATAGCGGAAGCATTATATAATTTGGTTTGTTTGATTTATTAACTTAGTAAGATCAGGTTATCTCATATTTTTTCGTGTCGAATTCAACTTGCATTGAATAATTTGGGTTAACCTTTAAACACTTTCTTCTTTGAAAAGAGTGAGAGATTTTTAAGCACCTGTAATAGGTCAATATGAAATTAAAACTTCAACTTTGACTTTGAAGGCCATAGGCTAAAAACGTGGTCATCATCATCATCATCATCATCATCATCATCATCATCAGCCTATCGCAGTCCACTGCTGGACATAGGCCTCTCCAAGTGCACGCCACTGAGATCGATTTTAGCAGTAGGCTATATTCCTCTAATGTGCAGAACAAAAACGTGGTAGTCAATACAAATTGAAAACCACCATCAAATAAATCTATCATTCCTACAATTTTCAGCTGAAACATGGAAGAGTCATCGCAAGCTTCTCAGCCCAGCATTCAGCCTGCCGGTGATCCACGGCCTGCTACAAGTATTCAACAGTCAGTCCAGGAAACTTCTGGAAGAAGTAGCCCCTCATGATGGAAAGGGCTCGTTCGATCACGACGTGTATTTAACAAAGAATGCTTTGGAAACTCTTTGTGGTGGGTACTAGTTTTGTTTCTTTCTGTATTTCTAAACGTTTTGTTTTCCTTATTGTCTTTAATTTATTTGTAGTTCGAGTATTTAGATGGCCGTCTCATCAAACTTTTTAGGTAGCTTATTCTATCTGTTTCAATGTGCACGATACGATATACTGTAGATTTTTTTTATTATTGTAGTAAAAAGTTCCTGGGGTAATTATTTATATATTGATAAGTTTCAAATCCTATATTTTCGTAACGGTTTGAACTTCTTCTTTCTAAATTAATGACATTCCCCAGTTGACATTAAAGACTTTAAAAAGTAATGCCTAGTTTTTTAACTACATAGTGTAAATGTCAAACCAAAACATTGAATTTTGTAATACAGCCTTGTATTAACAGCCGGTTCCTATCTATTTTTTCAGTGGGCACTTTCGGAATAAACATCATAGATGACGAAAAATTTACGCAGAAATATATCAAATCCCTTTACGAGATTATTCCAATGGTGACGAGAAAGTTCGTCGAAGTGTGGAGCCAGAGCGACTTTTTGTATAAACTCTCAGGACTTAAGGAGAAGGAAGACCAATTGCTGGACACTTTACATTCTATGACGGATAAAGTATTTTTATTTTTGCTTTATATACTTTGTGCTTAAGTAACGGCAGATTTCTATAACCTAAGTTGTGTGTTTTAAGACTCACTTGGGAGAGACTGAGACAATTCAATTCAGACAATCGCAAATCAACACATAGATAAATTATAGAAATTCATTGTTAAGGCTGTGCTGGTTAATTATAAAGATGCCATAAGACACTGACATTGCTTTAATTTCAATCAATATGTTTCAGGTTTTACAAGAGAAAAAGCTTGCAAGAAAGGGGAAGGAAATAAAAAAAGAAGTTACTGGTATTTTATAACCTTATTTATATAATATAGCTTATACATGTATCTACCGGTAACCATTGGGGTAAACGAGTTCTAGAGTGGAGACCACGCCTCGGCAAACGTAGTGTAGGACGTCCTCAGCCACGGTGGAGTGATGACTTGCGCAAGACGGCTGGCAGGAGCTGGATGCGAGAAGCCGAAAATCGATCTCAGTGGCGTGCACTTGGAGAGGCCTATGTCCAGCAGTGGACTGCGATAGGCTGATGATGATGTATCTGCCTAAGATATAGGCCACTTTTATATCCGATTGCAAGAAGTAATCTTTTCAGAATTTAGTTTATAACAATAGTAGCATTTTTATTTTTTTTTCTTCCAGGAATAGAATACAGACCTTTCCTAGATCTGCTGTTAGACTTGTCAGAAAATGGAGATTTGTCAGACCAGTACATTAGAGAAGAAACACAAACGATCATTGCATCTGGCTTCGAGACCACTTCCAACCAGTTGACATCTACTTTGGTGCTGTTAGGTGCTCATCCTGAGGTGCAAGAGAAAATGTATGAAGAGTAAGTAAATTTTGGAGGAAATTAAACTCAAACTAGCTTCGTAATTACTGGCCATTTTTAACCGACTTCCCAAAAAGGAGGAGGTTCTCAATTCGGCCGGTATGTTTTTTTTTTTTCTATGCATGTACATCGATTACTCCGAGGTTTATAAACCGATTTACGTGATTCTTTTTTTGTTCGACGCGAAATGGCTGCCATTTGGTCCCATAGTAATCAGGTCAGGATCTGATGATGGAAACCCTAAGAAATCGAGGGCAACCTTCGAAAGTTGTAGGGATACATAGGGTAAAAACTTGCCACTCAGGTGTATGCCTGAAAGCACTATTCAGCAGTGAAGGTTTGGAGCTGACCTGATGATGGAGACCAGAGAGGGTTGAGGGAACTCGACAACTGAATATGTAAACTACCTCGTGTTTGGGCTTATATTATTTGTATTGACGAGACGTTTGCAACAGTGCAGGTTTGGAGCTGACCTGATGAAGGAGACGAGAGAAGGTCGAGGGAACTCGACAACTGAATATGTAAAATACCTCGTATTTGGGCTTATATTCTTTGTATTGATGAGAATTTTCCTCTTATATGGATAGTGACAACAACTCGTATCACTGAAAAGCTGTAAATAAAAAACTTTTTTACAAAAAAAAAAAAAAAGTTTTAAACATATAAAATTAAAACGGAAGAACTATGATTTATGATATTCTACGTAATCTTGGAAAATAATTAAAAATAAGAATAATTTATTGTTTAAAAATTACATACAATTGTTTTGATTCCTGAAACTCATGATTCCCTGAGGCACAGGCACATTCGTTGTCAGTTTTACTATTAATTTATACACAAATCTTCTCATCCATTATAATAAATAATCCGCTACATAATCTAAATGTAATGTTGCTAAAACCCTCAATGAGAGAAAACTATTTGCACGCGTTGATGTCTTTTGTACTAGACGTTACAATTAAGCTTTGATGTCTTTTGTTTATAATTTTATGAAGAAATATCAAGGAAAAGAGAAACTATACCTATCAAAACTTCGAAAAACTAGTAGTAGGTTTCAGATAAACATAATTAGGTATGTTAACTATTTAGTCTGTCGTGATTTTTTAAGGAACCGTATCGAAATCGAAACCATTCCTCCAGCATTGGATACTACAAACTGAAAGCACAAAACATTCTGAAAAACATCGATTTCCTTTCAATACAACTATCATTGGCGATCACTTTGACAGCTAAAGCAATCATTGAAAGGCAAACGGTCCGACAATGGCGAGAAGAAATGAATAATTGCCCAAAAGGTTGACGAGCTCCGTCTTAGCTTGAGACAACTATACCTCATTACATTGTAACGAGGCAGTCTCATCATAAGATATCGAATGTAATTAAGGATACGATGTATTAGAACATAACCCATTAGTCACTATCATCTTAGAACATTAAACAACCGGAGACGACATTACGGCAATACCTTTCACTTTGGCAGACTTTTTCGCATAGAGATTGGCACTCTTGGTCGTGAGTAGGTTAACTGCTCTAAGTTATACAAACACAAGTGTTTATACTTTGTTTTTTCCTTACAGATTAATAGATGTACTACAAGATAGAGATGTAGAAAAGGAGGATCTAAATAAGCTGGTGTACACAAACGCTGTCATATTGGAGTCTCTTCGATTATTCCCTACAGTGCCGTGCTTACTGAGATGTGTGGAGAAGGATGTTAAGCTAAGTAAGATATGAACTAAAGTTAAATGATTATGAACTTTATAACTGATTTTTAGTTTGGTTAAAGATTTAGCAATGCCATCTAATGTCATATTTATAGAATATTTTTTTTTTTTATTGATGTAGATAAAGATATTTTGTATATCTTCTTATAAGTGGTTAAGAGGACGAATAGGAATTTTTGGCGCCAAGGATGTCAATTTTTCTCAGTAAATACAAAACGGATCAAAATACAACTTGGTTACCTGAAAGTTCATGATATAAACCTTATTTTGTTAGTTGTAGAAACATGATTAGGTAACTTTTATAACAGAGAAAAATATATCAAACATACCTCTTTTTAAAAAGAGATTCACATATTATGGGCAAACGGGACCGATTAAAGCCTCTTAACTTTTTTAGTAGTTGAGTATATACATACTCTTTAAAATTGTAGAAGGATTTTTTATCAAATTATCATTTCTAAATAATAAAATTACAAAACCATTTTGTCGCTTACGACTTTTAGTTATAAGCTAGCGCGCGTATTGTTATCCTCGCCCCGCTCAGACGCTCCGACCCCTTTTGGCGCCTTAGATGCGCGTGCCGGTTATGGAATTATTGTTGACCAATTCCTCGCCTTAAATAGGGATATATTTATTTATTTTATAATGGCTAAGGCCTCGGTCTTGTTGTCGATAGGACAGGACGTGAGTTTTGTTTCAAAAGGTAATTTTTATGTGCCCGTCGCCTAAAAAACCCTTACATTAACCTTTGGACCACTGCGTGTCGTTGTAAAAATGGGGCCATTATCCACTGTCATTAACAAGAGGCCTAATTCCTTATCTGCATGAAAAGAGACCTGTCCACTGTGGACAGTTTTTTTTTTTGGTAAAGTCCAGCCAAATAAGAACTTGTTATCTATTTTAGAAAACTACACGATGCGTGCTGGCAGTTACTGCAGTATATCTCCTCTGGTAGTAAATGTGAACTCTCCTTGGAAAGCAGAAACAACACATTTTGATCCTGAAAAATGGCTGAACGGAGAATACAAAAACAATTCGGAATTTGCCGGATTTGGATTGGGGAAGAGAGGATGTATAGGTATGGACTGATTTTATTACTTTTAGTTTTTTGCTATTCAATATGTAAATCAAAATGGAAAGCAATAATTAACGACAAAGGTATTTTTTAAAAGACCCCGATATAATCATAATGAATCATAGTATTAAGGTATGTAAGTTATTTGATAAGTTGGACCCAAGTTTTAAGTGTCCTTCTCCGCGTGAGAGGAGGCCTGTGCCCAGCAGTGGGACGATAAGAAATCTGTAACAGTAAGCTTTTAGTGAACAGTTTTAGTGACAGACTATCTGTGGATTTGCTTGACATAGATTTATGATATTATTTTCTATGGAGGTAATTACAAAATTCAGTCTCCATTATCTAGGCCGTAAGTACAGTAACTGGACTTACAATTCTCTTGAGGATAGATATATCAAATTGACGACTTTAATAAAATACGTGATTAAGTTTAAAAACCATTTTCTTATTTATTTACAGGTAAAACATACGCAATGACGATGATGAAGGTGGTACTATCACACTTCATACGGCGGTACCGAGTGCGAGCTGACATGAGCCAGGTTCGAGTCAAGTTCGAGTTCCTATTGAAACCAGTGTCAGGACATGAAATCAGGATCCAACGGAGAAATTAAGAGAATAATTTAATGATATTAAACTATGTAGTTTCTGAGAATAAGTGTTTATTAATTATACAAATAAAATATCTATGTCTTGTGGTATTTTCATTCTGATTTATGAAATACAAAAAAAAAGATAAGTCTTTAATGGCCAATCCGTACTGAGCAATTGTAGTTTTTCATCATTATATACCTATTGTGGTATGAGATGACAACTGAGCCCTACAATGAGATAATAAAAAGGTTGAATGATGAGAATGCTATTTAAATAAATAATTGATTTAAAAAAAAAACTAAGGAAAAAATTGCTTATTAAAGATTCTTAATGTAACCTTGCATTACTTTCCCACGTCAAAAAAAGTAAGCTTAAGAATACCTATTGTGTTGAATGTTCCGATGTCGCAGTGGTTGCTAGCGCGGCTTGCATGTGGTCCCGGGTTTGACTCTTGGATCGGGCCGAGATCGCTTTGTAGGATTTACAAATATCCAAAAAGCAGCCCGGAGTCTGGATATTGGTGGTTACACTCCCGTGCCTGGGAGGGCACGTAAAGCCGGCGTCCCCGAATGCTACTCTGTAGCAGTCGTTGTTACGATTCCACGTCAGAGGTCATCAACTAAGACACTTGGACCTGTTAGTTGATTAAACGTGCACCTCACTCAATAAGAACAAGACTTATGCCAGTTTTCGCCAACAATCTCTTTACGTTGCCCTAAGTGTTACTTAGAATAAGGGCTCCCCCAATAATAAAGGTTATAACTTATAAGGGACACTCACATTTTGGTGAAAACGAAATTCTTATTAAGTGTTCCCTAAATGCTCTTAAAGGATCCCTAAATTTAGGTATTTGTTGGTGAAAATGGGCATTACTTCATTTTTACTAAGACTACGAAAAATCCAAAAAGTTTTTTTGTATGACAATTACTAAACAAATTCGCGTACGAACATACCTAAGCGTAATAATAATTCACAGTACACAAAAGTACGCTCTTTATGGTCCTTGTCACTTACGAAATGGCTTTTTACAAAACAAGAACAATTTGTTATCCTTAACGACTTAATAGCAAATGACCTAAGGTACCTTTTCCAGTGGTTTTACACAAACATACATAGTTTCGTCCATTCTGTCCTTGGATGGTTAGCTGACTTGTCAAAGCGTTTTCCTTCATGTATCAGAAAGCACGTAAAACCGGGAGATTATCCGTCATTTTATCTGTATCTTTGACATTGTAAAAAAAACTTTCAGTAACCAAATAAGTTGGGATAACATAAGTATAGTAACGTTAGTTACGATATAAAATTCTGAACTCCATCTTTCCAAAACAGCAATTTTTCTTAATTTTTAAACGGGTTTTTTTTCAAATAAGTGTGTCCAAGAATAGTGTATCACAATGTTGACTGGTATCTTGTCTGTGTGTGTTTTGTGCCTAGTTTGGCTTACATTGAAGGGTTGGAGGCGAGCTCGCTCCAGTGAACATAAGTTACCGCCCGCAATGGATGGCGAATTGCCCATCATTGGTCACATGCATATTGTTATTTATTATGTCACAAGTGAGTATATTATAATTCTTTTTTGGATATTTGTACTTGTGTCAAAGATGCGAAAATAAGTCGGTTTTTCTTATCGCGGATGAAATAGTGGGGAAACGGCTAGTACCTACTATAATTTAATAAAGAGGATTTTTTTTGTTTGTTCCCGAAAGGCAATAAACCTACTGAACTAATCAGATGTTTTTTGTCTGTTGGAAAGCTACACTCTTTCCAAGTAAGACTTGTTAAAGATGGATATGGTAATCATGAAGAAACAAAATGAAAGCGTTTATTCACAACCAGCTTCTGCCAGCGGTTACACCCGTATCCCGTGGGAACCCCTGCACGAACCCGGATAAAAAGTAGCCTACAGCCTTCCTCGATAAATGGGCTATCTAATACTGAAAGGATTTGTCAAATAGGACCGGTAGATTCTGAGATTAGAGCGTTCAAGCAAACAGCCAAACTAACTCTTCAGCTTTATTATACATATTAGTATAGATAATATCAACGTGGTGCGACCAGTATTGGGAAACTAATTTAAAAGCTTCAGGGCTTTTGAAAGGAACTTATTATTCTGAAATCAATTGCAATTAAGTTTTTTAATTATTAACTGAATTATATTTGTTTCCGCAGATATCTACAAGTTTATGAAGACCTTGAGTGATGAATGTGCTAAGAAAGGCGGTCTTATGTACGGCAAATTTGGCAGCGAATTGTATTATTGTGAGTAACCTTAAGATACCTCATAGTAGTCAGAAGCCATTAAACCTGTCAACCAGTATTACCAAGGGGTATTGGGTTGCCCGCGTAACTGGGTTCAGGTAAGCCGTCGCTCCTTGTAAAACACTGGTACACAGCTGCCTCGAGTTAGACTGGAAGCCGACCCCAACATAGTTAGGAAAAGGCTCGAGAGATGGAACCTTGCGAGTAGGCTAAATGTTTGATTAATGAAGTGTAGCACAAAATTTCGGAACAAAAAAATACCTATCAACGCAAAATCAATGTAGATTTTTTTTTGTCAGATGCCTTGTTTATACTCAGGCTTAATTGTGATAACCAGTCTTGACAAGTGGCCCAAGCAATTGGGTCAAGGAGGTTAGATATTATAAGCAGTCTCTAGTCAAACTTGTCTTTTTACATATTCAGGCTCAAAAGGGCGTAAATATCATTTCATAAAAATGCCAAAATAATTGCCTGTCTGTCGGTCTTTGACCTTTCCTTGTCAAGAGCCTGAGAAAGGATAAAATGTTGTAGTCTTAAAGTACCTAAAGTTATTATTAATAATATAGTTGTATCGCTGATGCACAAAGCACAATACCTTTTTATGCAATACTTACATAATATCTGAGTGGGCAAATACAGTTACAATTATGCCTCTCAAGTTTCGGTTTTCATGAGCTTAAAAACCCATAAGTAATAGAAGCTGGGAAGTTTCTTTTTCACCGATTTTTCTTTCCAGACACAAAACTAGGAAGTGGTGAAAGGGGGTACTGCCCTTTTTATAATTTTGGCGTGGAGTAGTGCTAAAAACGAGCCTAACCTTAATAAAAAAAATTGTCTTTCCCGCACGTTAAAATGGTAAATCCCAGAGATTGTCAGGCTATTGAACACGTATTGACGTACTCAATGACGTACTGTAGTGTACGTGATATCATAAAATCCACGATAATTGCCTGCCCTTGAATTAGTACGATCAAGTTTTGTACTTATTTGTGCATTTAAAATTTTGCGACACAGGCTTAAAATAAACAAAACTAAATTATGTAGTGTATATTATTTTATTTAATTAAAACAAAAGCATAGTCTTTTTTGAGCTAAAATTAAAATCTTAACGTCTTGGGCACATGACCTCCAAGCTACAAGATTCTGGATAAGGCAGGATTCAGACTTTCAAACTGTCTACCCGTAACACTACTAAGGTTCAACTTCACCAGCAGTCGTCAAAGTAATCGGTATTTTAAAAGAACACTCTTTTTTTCTATGAACGTAAAATTTCCTAAACTATTCTATTTTGATCTGTCTTGCTCTGTTAATCATTTAGTTACTTCATCTATTCTAATGGGATCTCTTACATTTATCACGTTTGTTTTCAGTCATAACCGATCCTCAGGACAGTTTGACAGCGGCCAGTGCATGTCTGAACAGGAATTACGCTTACAATTTAGCTGAAGTTTGGCTGGGAAATAATAGTCTGGTGCTTTCTGGAGGTTTTTTAATTTGTATCTATTTATTTTTAAGGGCTGAGCTTTTTTTCTTCTTATATTCAGAGGAAATACTACTGAAGTTGTGTAGCTTTAGTTTTTACCCTTCACCTAAACATGAATCAACGTGACCGATATTATTGGTGCACTTGATTGCACGCTCACTTTGTGTAGATCATACATAGACGATGGGTAAACAAGTTGTTATATTTCATGTTTCTTGCAGGAGAAACATGGAGACATCGCCGCAAGCTGCTGAACCCGGCGTTCAGTCTGCCGGTGATCCACGGCTTCTTAGACGTGTTCAACAGTCAGGCCAAGAAACTGCTTAACCAATTTGAGCCTTATGTTGGCAAAGGGCCATTTGATCACAGCGTGTATTTTCTGAAAACTTCCTCGGAAACACTTTGTGGTAAGTTTTTTAATAGATTCATATCCGAAGACTAGTCTATATGAATGAAGATGGATTAGGTACTTTTAAAAAATTAAATATGTATTTCGAATCTGTGTGAAAATAGGGCTGTGCCCAGTGAAGGAGGATAAGTGGCTGGTGATAATAATCAAATGATGATGAAGCATTTGTTTTGATTTCAAGATGGCTGATAATAATTTTCTGTTTTCAGTTGGCACATTTGGAATAAATCCAAAAGAAGCCGCAGAGTTTACCGAGAAATACGAAAAAGCACTTTTTGATTTAATAAGACTCCTTATAAAGAAGTTTTTGAGGTTTTGGCTGCAGAATAGATTGATATACAAACTGTTTGGATTGAAGAAGAAGGAAGATGAATTGGTTCATACTTTACACTCAATGTCTGAAAAAGTAAGTGATAACTTGAACATTTTGAATGAACACAGGTTTAAAATAAAAGATTGAATTAAAAAATCAGAGGAGTTACCTATAGGAAGTATCATCTTATGATTTAGTTTGAAAAAGAATGATAATTTTAATAAAATTAACAAAAAATTACAGGTTCTACAAGAGAAACTCCATGACAGAAAGAATAAAGTTCTAAAAGCACAAACAAATGGTATGTATGATTACAATATTACATCTTATTAACTAAAAAGAAAATATAATTTTTTTACAAGAAAGTCATAATAAAGGGGTAAATAGGTAAAATTAGAAGAAGAAGAAGGATGTTATGAGTTTCAAAAATAATTAGATTTAAATATGGCTATGAAATAATTTATACTGTTTTCCTATTTTCAGGTACAGGATACAGACCTTTCTTAGATCTAATTTTAGACCTGTCAGAGAATGGTGCACTGACAGATAGAGAAATTAGAGAAGAAACTGACACTATCATATTCACTGGGATTGAATCTACGTCCAACCAGTTGACATACATTCTCTTGCTACTGGGAGCTCATCCTGAGGTACAAGATAAGTTGTATGAAGAGTAAGTTTTCATATTGTTATATTAGAGCCACCCATTGCAGACTAAATAGTTGGACGACAGTTGACCCGATGGTTGTGATTTTTTTGTCAAGTTAATCTTGATTCCAGTCAGTTTTCAGCCAATCTGGTACCGGCTTTCTAATTGATTTTTGTGATGTGCGTGTTTTCATTCATCTTCATACTGATTTATGAGTCCAAATAAACTATCGGCCGACTAAAACCTTGCAGTCTACTCTTAATTCTACGATTTGATTTCATGTAGAATAGACCTTTCATAGGCTCTCTTGAAACTTCAAAAACTATACTTATGCACAGTTCCAAGAAAAGAATCCTTTGGAAAACCGGCAAGAAACCCCAATTAAATTTTATTTATTTATGCCTTTACAGATCTTATTTTAGGATCATAAAATGTAATAAAAATATAAAAAATAAAGCACTTATAAACTAATAGGTCCATATAAAGATTATTATAATAGGTACAATACTATAACATTGTAACTGAAATAAATAAAAATAAATACTTGACTATAGCGGTATCGCAATGAATGTCTCTTATAAAAATAGCTGCTAGATCTCTATCGGGCAAGGCGATTTTATTAACATTCACCTCTGGGTTATATTTAGTAATTTTTGAAAACGATTTTTCTCTTGATCTTTGACAGTCCAAGAGGCCACATTTGTTAGGTGTCCGACGTGGCGACACAACGTCACTTTGAGAAACATTCCAAGTCAGACACACTAAAAAAATATGTTTAAGTAGCAATAAAACAACTTCATTTTAAACGAAGGTACCTCAAAAATCACCTTATTGTGATCATTAAGAAAGAGACACATGTTTTTACCACGAAGGCCGATTCACATAGGCCTAGAATTTGTTTTGTCATTTTCGCCACAACGTAAATCAAACCAGTTCTTCAAAACACATAAGTATGTAGAATATAAGTTTATTGTTTTGTTGGTTGTTTGGGTTACCCGGGTAACTGGGTTGAGGAGGTCAGATATGCAGTCAAGCAACTCAAAAAAGTGCCTTATAAAGCATTAGTAATCCACTGCATCTGGTTAGACAGGGAGCCGATCCCAACATGTTGGAAAAACGCTCGGGAGACGATAATGAAGTTTATTATTTTGTTTCAGAGTTTTAGATATTGTAGGAGCAGAAAGGGATGTCGTAAAGGATGATTTGAACAAACTGGTTTACACAAATGCAGTTATAATGGAGTCTTTGAGAGTACTTCCAACTGTACCTCTCATACTTAGGAGTGTGGGCCAGGATGTTAAACTAAGTAAGGGTTTTAACACTTTAAGTAAAAAAAAGAAGCGTAATTAGCACTTGGGATTAAATTTACTTAATTTAATCCCAAATGCCGACATTAATTTTGAGAATTTAATTATGGTATTTCCAAAATACTTGTTAATTATATTAATTGCTCATTACTGTACTGTGTTATGTAAGATTTTACCAAAAAACATGACAAAAAAATTGTGTACACGTACAAAGGTTACAATATCACGGACATTTTCCTATAGCGATTAGACCACAAGATACATTTAAGTACATTACTACACAACGATGGAATGTAGCTACATGAAAGTCCATGGCCAGTAGATAAGGCTGATGATTTGCATCATAGAAGATTTTTTTTTAACTTTTTATTGTACTCTGATTTCAGAAAACTACACAATGCGTGCTGGAAGTCACTGTCTCATATTTCCTCTGATGCCTAACGTTAAATCTACCAGCGGCACGGAAAGTGATCTCTTCAGACCAGAAAGATGGCTGAATGCTGACTCCAAAACTCAACAGGAATTCGCTGGATTTGGATTGGGGAAACGAGCCTGTTTAGGTATTGAAACAATAATGATTTTAGCCTTCTTGATGTTTATAATAGCTATTAAGGAATAAAGCAAAAAGCGGCCAAAATTCCTTAGGCATCAACCTAACTATTGGAAAAGTCACATGAATATATTTGTAGTCGTGTATCATCTGCTTAGCCTATTCCTAACAATGTTACATGTGTAGTGTTTTACATGGAGCGATTGCCTATCTGACCTCAATCCAGTTACTTGTGCACACCGATACCCTGTGTAATATGAGCCTGTTAGTAGTTATCGAATTGTAAATTAACAAACAAAAAGACAGCGGAGGACTCTATTTTGTAATAATGAAGTTATAGATGTTTTTTTTTGTGATGTTCGGTTCCTATTATTCTTTTGAACAATATAAAACCTTTGATTCCAGGTAGAACATACGCGATAGTTATGATGAAGGTAGTACTAGCTCACTTCATACGTCAGTACCGAGTACAAGCTGACATGAGTCAGCTACAGCTGTCTGCAGACTTCGCGATGAAACCAGTGTCTGGTCACGAGATAAGTATTGAACGAAGAACTTAAATAAATATTGTATTTTTTCTTTTTTGGTATGATTAAACGGATTTTTTTAAGCTAATGTGGTTTTATTTGGTACCTGTTTGAGAAGGTTTGAGCCATGTCCCTGGGAAATATACAAGGGATAAAAAGTATCTTAATGCAAAACTCCTGGTTTTAAGGTGCTTCAATAATTTTCGCCACGGAACCACGGAGTTATGATTTAAGAACATTTATATCTTCCAGGTAAAACATACGCGATGATAGCTACGAATGTGATGCTAGTTTATGTTTGAAGTGACCAATCTTTCTCAATTTAAATTATCCCTCTTTTCAAAACACACGCACGACATTAGATCAAAATTAGAACCACTGAACTGATTTAGCCGAAAATTGGTGAGGAGGTAGCTTAGAAGCAGGAGACAAATATAGGATATCTACTTTTTGAGTATTGTAAGAGTTAAATGCCATTTTTAAATGCCCTGTTTAAATAATAAACAAAACTATATAAGAAAATCAGTTTATTAATACCCAACAAAAGTAATAAAATAACAATTTAAAATCAAGTTCTTCGTTCAATTTTTATCTCGTGTCCTGCAGTTGGCTTCATAAGAAGATCAACAGACAGCTTCAACTGGCTCATGTCAGCTTGTACTCGGTACCGCCGTATGAAGTGCGCTAGTACCACTTTCATCATTACTATCGCGTATGTTCTACCTGAAATGAAAGGAAAACTAATGTTGTTTACAGGATTATATATAAATTCATCATGCAAGCATCAAAACATGGCCATTTTCCACTTCATATTGTGAAATCTATCTCCCTCCACCACCGCGTTTGTCCATCTTTTTTGCCCAGGCCGGGTAACTGCAGTAGCTCCATGAAAACTCTTGAAGCTGACCCCGAAATACATAGGTAGAAAAAGACTAGCCAGATGATGATGAACTACTGAAAATAATTCATCTGGCTTTCCCACTAAGCAGGGTGCTTGTACTTTTACTCCTGAGTAGGCAATATAAACATCAAGAATGCCAAAAAAATTGTTTCAATACCTAAACAGGCTCGTTTCCCTAATCCAAATCCAGCAAATTCCTGTTGTGTTTTGGAGTCAGCATTCAGCCACCTTTCCGGTTTGAAGTGATCACTTTCTGTGCCGCTGTCAAAGTCAAAGTCAAAGTCAAAGTCAAATCATTTATTTCATTTAGGCCTTTACAAGCACTTATGAACGTCAAAATTATAACTAAGTTTGATTCTAGTTGCCCATTCCAAAAGTAGCTTCCTATGGAGAAGAACGGGCAAGAAACTCCATGGTTACTCTTTTTAAAAATAATATAGTATTACAGTTTGTATGTATTGATACATACAGTAAAAGCATGCGAAGATCATGTAGAATCGCAAAGACAAATGAGGATAAAGTGACAATTAAAATGCTACATGGTGTTCACATTTACAAATTGGTTTATATTTTGGTACAAAGTTACAAACAAATAATCAAAAGATGAATACAATTTTATTTGCTGGTGTAGTTTTAATTTGTTAATTAATTAGATATTGTCAGTATGTCCTATGGAGCAGGACCAGCATGTTTCCAAGCATTTTTATCTTGAATGTAATCTTCTAATTTATAATATGCTTGCTTACAAAGTGTGGCTTTTATATGAGTTTTAAACCGCAAGTCATTCAATTCCAGAATGTTGTCTGGTATTTTATTATAACATTTGACACAATATCCCATGAAAGATGTATGTACTTTAGATAATCTAAACTGCGGGATAGCTAACTTATTTTTATTTCTAGTGTTATAATTATGTCTATCACATATTTTATCAAACAAATGTAAGTTTTTCCTAACATACATGATATTTTCATAAATAAATTGGCAAGGTACGGTCATGATATTAATTTTTTTAAACAGTTCCCTAAGAGATTCACGACCACGTAAGTTGTACATAGCTCTGACCGCTCGCTTTTGTAAGATAAATATGCATTCAATGTCAGCAGTTGTCCCCACAGCAGAATGCCGTACGACATGATGCTGTGGAAGTAACTAAAATATACCAGTCTAGCTGTTTCTACGTCCGCTAGCTGCCTCATCTTTCTAATAGCATAGGCGGCCGAGCTAAGACGACCCGCAAGAGATGTTATGTGGGGTCCCCATTGTAGTTTTTTGTCAAGAGTGATTCCCAGGAAAACTGTCTGATTTATAAATTCTAGTTTTGACTATTGAGTATTATGTCACATTCACTACTTTTACATTTGGCAATGAAAATCGAATGCATTTTGTTTTTTTCATTAAGAGCCAAGTTATTTGCGTTGAACCAATTTTGAACCTGGATAATGGAATTGTTTACGTCGTCTAGGTTACGTCTACGTCGATCAATATTAAAATAAGAGAGGTATCATCGGCAAACAACACCATCCTAGGTTGATTATCAAATATATAGGGCAAATCATTAATATAAACTAAAAAGAGGAACGGACCTAATATGGAACCTTGTGGTACGCCCATTGCCATCATTGAGCCCAGTGAATTTACGCCGTTTACTTGAACTTTAAGTTGCCGATCGTTTAGATACGATTTTAATAACTGAAGGGATGTATCTTTGATTCCGTAATGCTCTAGCTTCTGCAAAAGCGTTTCGTGATTTACGCAGTCAAACGCTTTTGAGAGATCGCAGAAAATTCCAATCGAGTCTTCAGCTTCCTCCCAAGCCTTAAAGATGTGCTTGATCAAAGTTACACCAGCATCGGTTGTACAGCGACCTTTGGTGAAACCGTATTGTTCGTTATGAAAAATGAAGTTTTTATTGAAATGGCGCAACATTTGTGCAAGCATCAACTTTTCGAATACCTTGCTGAGAACCGGTAAAACAGAAACGGGTCTATAGTTGTTTGATTCTTTGCTATTTCCCGATTTAAATAAAGGTACTACTTTACTGTGTTTCATTAGATCAGGAAACACGCCTTGGTCTACGCTAACATTAAAGATGTAAGCTAAATATGGTGCAATAGTTTCAATAATTGACCTACACACCTTGACAGACATACCCCAAAGATCTTCTGTTGATTTTATTTTAAGATCTTTAAAGGCCTTAACAACAGCCTCGGGGCTGGTATGTTGAAATTTAAATACTGAACAGCATGGCTTTACATTTGTTTTGAGTAAATCGATAGATACGGCGGTTGAAGAATTTAATGATTTTGTAGTTTCGAAAGGTATTTTGGTGAAGAATGCTTCAAACTCTTGAGCTACTTCAAGGTTACCGTTGATGAGGCCTTTATGAGTTTCTAGGCTAAAATCAGTTTTGCGAACTTTTCGCCTACCTGTTTCGTTATTAATTACTGTCCAAGTTGTTTTATTTTATCCTTAGAATTTTTTATTTTATTTCTAATATGAATAGATTTAGCCTGTTTACAAACGTTTTTAAATATTTTCGAATATTTTGAGACGTGGTCACGGAAACTTGGATCGGTGCTATAAGGCTTTAAACCATAAAGTTCAAACAGCTTTTGTCTACTTTTACGAATACCAGGAGTTGCCCAGTCACTAAATAAGAACTTGGACTTAATCATTTTAGTTTTAACTGGAAAAGCTAAGTTGAATTGTTTGTTTAATATAGAGAAAAATCGGCGTAAATATCACTTGAATTTTTAAGATTTAAGCTATGTGCACACAGTTTATCACCTAAAGTTTGATTGAATTTATCGATTTTTTTTAAAGTATATTCCCTAAATTTTATTTGTGTTTTCTCTGGTGGAGAGTTAGTGCGAAAAGTGACAACTTGTCCGCTGTGATCAGAGGGCAAGTAATTCACTATTTCCTTATGTAGGTACTCACAGCTGCACAAAACATTATCTATACAAGTAGCAGTAGTTGGTGTTATCCTAGTAGGTTCTTCGAAAACGTTACGCATATTAAATGATTTAAAAAGATTTAAGAAACTCGAACTTACAATATTACTTTCTAAAATATTAATATTGAAATCGCCACATATAATGACTGACTTACTACTGCTACTGACTTTTTTCAAGACATCTTCCATGACAGAATCAAATACACCAAGATTCTGGTGTTGCGGTGGTCTGTAGACACACACTAACACATGCTTATCTAGCTCAACACAGGACAATTCAATATTATGTTCCACTGACATATCAACTATATCTTTTCTTACTTTATATTTAATAGGATTTTTTACTAATATTAAGGAGCCACCATGTATCATGGATTTCCGGCTAAAGTAACTAGCTACAGAATAATTCTCAAAATTAATAGATTCTACTTGATAATCTTTCAGCCAATGTTCTGTAATACAAATTACATCAAACTTGGTTTGTTCTAAAACTAATTCTATTTCAAGAAGTTTAGAAGAGCAACTCTGAATATTTTGGTTGAAAAGTTTTAAAATATGTTGCTCACTCTTATGTTTTTTACAACTAACTAAGTCGCCAGAAGATAACTTGCTACTATCTTTAAAATTATTAAATACTGGAATATCTTCTGTTGTCTTAATAATTAGTTTAAATTATTTATATCAGGAGTGTTCTCCACAAATGATAAAACTTGCATAGAAGAATCTATGTTACCGGTGTGTTCAATATGGTTAGAATGTTCTAACATATTGGTGGTGGTGGTAGTGGTGGTAGATAGTATTTGTGGACCCCCCTTCGTACACGACGTCATCATACAACAATCTATCAGTGTGCTGTTAGTGTAACTATACAGCATACCCTCGTCCCTTACCCTATAGTTTATTATATTAGATATAATATTGTCAATATTATAGGCTATCAACATAGCAATAGTGTGTCTGCAACTACCAGGAACAGATACTGCTCCCTTGATCAATGTGAAATCACTAATAAACTTATTAGTGTCAAAATATAAAAGTTTGTCGCTATGACAACATGTCAACATGTGTAATGTGCAGTTTAAATTAAATATACATTTATTTTGATATTCTGAAAACTATCAGAATAAGGAAAAGCACATAACATTAATTTTCCCATATTCAAACTAAGTAAGGTGTCAATACCTTTCACAATGTCCTCTTTTGTTGTACCATAACTACTGCCTAACAATAGAACTATTATAGAATTACTATCTAATGTTGTACTGCTAATTTTCTCAACAATTTGATTAAAAGTTATGTCATGGTAACTGTGATTAGTAAAGTGATGGCTAAGGTAATTGTGTAAAATTTTTCCAAAGCCAGCACCCAATGCATCTGTGAAGAGCAAAGTATTACATTTTTGCATATGAATATTCTCTGTAGCAGTTGTAGGTACAGATATATCAGGCAATGGTATTGAAGGTGATGGTTGGCTTGCACTATCACATGAAAGGCTGTTTGTCAGAGACTCATACCTCTCTGTGTTGGACTTCACCAGGTCCATCAGCTCCACTGCCTCTAATAACCGCTTGCTTAGTTGTTCTTGAGAAGACTCATATTTACTAAAAATATCGTTTAACAAAGACTCCTTGTATTTTAAATCGTTTTGGAGCTGCTGGGTTTCCATCTCATAAATAGATTTATAATATTCTAATTCAGCAGTACAGGAATTCAGTGTCTTAGTTAAGCTAATACGGTCCTTCCTAAGAGAAATGTTTAATTTTAAGAGATGTTGTTTTTTTAAATATCTCTTTGACCGTTTAATGAATTTATTGATTTTAATATATTTCTTTAATTTATTATGACTCATCATAACTACAGGACATATTGGAATGGTATCATCACCAGTCAAGTCAATAGTTTCAGCTAACCTACATGGTACCTTATCTGACCTACAGGCAACTAACTCATCAAAAAGGTTGCAAGTATTAGTAACCTGTTCATTAATCTTACTACATTCTAATATAGATAAAGCCTTATGGGCATTACATAACTCCTGTTCTAATTCTGTGATGCGCTGTAAAGCCAATTCATGGGTGTCACTGCACTGATGGAACGAGGACATCTCTTGTTGAAGCTGAGTGTTGGTCGAGCACATCCATGTACTGTATGTGCAGCTCGGCCAACTCACTCTTGAGGGAAGTGTTTTTGTCGATTATGTTCTTCACTTCGACTTCACTGTCATCCCTCTCTTGGAGTAGCTGCTTGCACAAGGTTTTAGTTGACTCGAGTTCCCTCAGCGCAGCTCTGAGTTTTTCTTCCATGTCTTTGACTGTGGCTCTACGGGTCATCATCTCTAATTGTTGTATTGTTAGTACCTAAAAAGTTAAAGAATAGCTTTAAAGATGTTGATTAATGTGTTAGTGAACAAAGGAAATAGACTGTAAAGGTATAGGGATTTGTGAAATTTGGAAAATATAGAAGTGGACTATAAGACTTTATATCAAAATGGAGGGTAAGCTTTTTATTAATTTTTAAATAAAGAAAGGGGAAAGTATATGATATGGAAGGTTCGCAACAATTAGATATTGATTACACAGTTATGCAAAATACTAGGCTAAAGCATAAGTGTGGTAAACAACATTATACAAAGTTGGGATTTTTCTAATAAAGGTCAATCAAATAGTACAATCTTGTAGGTCAGCAATGTCAAGGTTTTACAGCAAACTTTATTGGTGGCAGAGTAATTTGTAATGTTATTGTGTGTAGGCGAACGTTATCGTCGTCAATTCTGTTTTCACAAGTTGAAGGCAGAATGAGACACTAACTGTGCCGGTGTGCACTGCAATGACAGTAGCTCATAACAATGAGCCGTGTATTGCGTTGGGTGTAGTGTATTGTTGGTGTAATGTTGTGTACACGACAATGTTATTAAAATAAAAACACTATACTCCCCGGGTTTGAAGTAATATTCAAACTTTATCCTTTTGACAGCCGGCACATTGAACAGCTGATTATAAACTTGTTTGAAATTGCAAACGTCGTCACGAACACGAGAACAAAACTAAGTTTAACAATAATTTGATAGTTTTATCTATTTTAATTGCACAATTAACTTAAATTAGCACTAGATTTATATTTTTAGAATAAAAATTATCTGCAGAGCCGTTTTTTCACGACCTGCTCATAATGTTGCCACAGCAAAAAAAAATGCTGGTAGCTCCAATATAAGGGACCAGAGGAAATATAACACATTGGCTACCAGCACGCATTGTGTAGTGTTCTGAAAGCAGAATCTAATAAAGAAAAGGAAACAGAAAAACAGAAGTGACTTTAAATTAAAATCTGCACTTGTAGCAAACAACAACATTGCTCACTTGTAACAGAAATGATTTTAATGTTTTCTTATGGTGGAATCTCACCAGAGTTCAGAAAAGTAATGAGCATTAATTAATCAATAAGATTTAATTAATACGCCTATCGTCGAGACTAGAGAGGTAGACTCGGTCGAAAGATCGAGAACTGTGGAAGCAAGCCTTTGCCCAGCAGTGGGACACTATGGGCTAAGAATAATTTCATTAATACTTATTATGCTCCTTTTTTTACTTCAGATGTTAAAATCACCAGTTAATCCTTACTTAGTTTGACATCCTGATCCACACTCCTAAGCATGATAGGTACAGTTGGAAGTACTCTCAGAGACTCCATTATAACTGCATTTGTGTAAACCAGTTTGTTCAAATCATCCTTTTCTACATCCCTGTCTGCACATAGAATATCTACTACTCTGTAACAAAACAATACATACATATATAAATCTACATTTAGTAGAACAACAAATAAATGCAATAAAGTATTTTATAGAACACCTATAATATACCCATATAACTCGCACCTAGCTTTCGAAGTTCCATGAGAACCTGTGATAGGTCTATTCTACATGAAAACAACATTTTGGCATGTATAACGTTAATATTACAACATTGAAACTCAACTTACTCTTCATACAACTTGTCTTGTACCTCAGGATGAGCTCCCAACAGCAAGAGAATGTATGTCAGCTGGTTGGACGTGGATTCGGTTCCAGTGAATAAGATGGAGTCAGTTTCTTCTCTAATTTGTTTGTAAGTCAGGGAACCATTCTTAGATAAGTCTAAGATTAGGTCTAAGAAAGGTCTGTATCCTGTACCTGAAAGTAGGAATGAGACAAAATTATTTCCTCAGCTAGATCAAAATAAGCATAATGATGGTAACTTCTCTCTTTAATGTCCTGTCATGAAATCATACTTACCATTCGTTTGTGTTTTTTCAAGTTTATTCTTTCTAGCTTGGAGTTTCTCTTGTAGAACCTGCAATTTTTAAGCAAAATCGAAATCGCCTCATAATAATTTACTATCAGTTAAGATTGCACCTCACAAAAGCAATTACTGTTCTTTTTAAATTCATGACTTTATTTTAAACCTGAAGTCTTCATCAAAAATATTCATGGTTTCACTTACTTTTTCAGACATTGAGTGTAAAGTCTTAACTAATTCATCTTCCTTCTTCTTCAGTCCAAACAGCTTGTATATTAATGCACTCTGCAGCCAAAATCTTAAGAATTTCTTTAAAATCAGATTTATTAATTCACTAAGCGCTTTTTCGTATATCTCGGTAAACTTCGAGGCTTCTTTTGGATTTATTCCAAATGTGCCAACTGAAAACAGAAAATCATTATCAGCCATTTTTAAAGCATAACAACACGCTTCATCATCATCATCAGCCTTTTTACCACCCCACTACTTTGCACAGGCCTCCTCTCACACAGATTCGAAGTACTAAATTTACAAAAAGTAGGTAATAAATTATTGATCCAGATAGAATATATCTTTGGGTATGAAACAGTTAAAAAACTTACTACAAAGTGTTTCTGATGAAGTTTTTAGAAGATACGAGCTGTGATCAAATGTCCCTTTGCCAACGAAAGGCTCTAATTCATTGACCAGTTTCTTGGCCTGACTGTTAAACACGTCTAAGAAGCCGTGGATCACCGGCAGGCTGAACGCTGGGTTCAGTAACTTGCGGCGATTTTTCCATGTCTCTCCTGCAAGAACGATTATATGGTGATCTTCTTCATCATAAGCAAATAATGATTTAAGGTTAAATCCTGTAAAGTGTACAACTTACTGACTACTGTTAATGAGGGTTCAATCAAGTGACTTTTTGTTCATGACTCCTGCTGAAGCTCTAAAGTGTGCTCTTAAGATATGAGGAACAAAAAAGGCTCAAAACTTATAAATAAAATATTATGAACAAACCTGAACACAACAGCAAGCTATTTCCCTGCCAAACTTCACCAAAATTGTAGGCGTAATGCCTTGTCAGACATGCATTCGCAGCTGTCAAAGTGTCCTGAGGATCGGTGATGCCTGAAACATGTTTAAGTGGAATGTTCGCATCAGATAGAATGGCATAATTAATTCTGGTGAAATTGGCCCGTAGAAGTCGTTACGGGTATCCACCGTGTCGGAGGTTCCCCTCCGCAAGAAGATCCTGGCCTCCAGATCCCACGGTGGCAGTCCGGCTAGTAGGCCAGCTCCTTCTTGAGCATGACTGCTTCGCAGAAGGAGGCGACGGCATCCCATTAACTCTCGCCCCGGACCATAGCCTGAACCAAGGCCGGACGCGAGAGATGGATCACATTATTTCAAAGGCAGGCAATTATCGTGGGGTTATTCTGAGCGAATATTTTTTATTCCAAATTGTATTTGAAATTAGGATTACTTACAATAATACAATTCGCTGCCGAATTTAGCGATCATAACACCTCCTTTCTTAGTACATTCATCACTCAAGATCTTCATAAACTTGTAGATATCTGAGGAAACCAATTAAATTCAGTTCAAAATAATTATGCTCCGTGAGGTTTTCATCCATAGGATAATAAATTACTTTCAAAAGCCCTGGGGCTCCAAAACCTATATTTAGAATTTTTCAAATCGGTTCAGTAGATTCGGAGCCTTGAGGGTAATAAATTATATGTATAACATAAATTATTTAAAAAGAAAATCAAACCATTTTTGCATCTTAAATATTAGCAAAAATATCCATAAAAGAATGCTAAATGCTTACTTGTGACGTAATAAACAAAAAAATGCATGTGACCAATGATGGGTAGTTCGCCATCCATTGCGGGCGGTAACTTATGTTCACTGGAGCGAGCTCGCCTCCAACCCTTCAATGTAAGCCAAACTAGGCACAACACACACACAGACAAGATGACAGTGAACATTGTGCTAATACGATAATTTTCGATCTAAACGGAATTATGGATGTTTCAACGATATATATACTTCAGGTAATTAAAAAATAATTTTTATAAACGATAATAATAGTGAACCATACAATGTAAATAGAATGTAGTTAAGTATAGAGATTTGCATAAATTAACATCATCGATATTGATAATTATGATCTGCAACCTGCAGGTATGATTATCGCGATTTTAACCAAGTTCATAAAAGAGGTATTAGACAGCATGTTATTTTTCATGTTCCGTAGTAAACTAGGAATTCATATAGTTTCGTGAATAGTGTTTTTTCTTCATTTGAGCGCTATCGTGTGATTTACAATGTTGTTTAGGTATTTAAAAATAAACAAGGGTTTACTGAAATCATTTTTTGTTAATGTTATTAATATTTTCGGAAATAATTGCTTCGAAAGTTTAAGAAATAAATATGTACATTTGGGATTTTTTGTACTTTTACCTACAGAACCCTTTTACACAAGAGGTACTTAACAAAGTTTATAATTGATCCTTTATTGTAAGTATCTACGTGGTATATCGTAGAGCATCAGCATGACCTCGCCCCTACGAGACCCTGTTAAGACAAATTAAAGCAGATTATTTGCCTTTGTCTACCCACAAAGTTTAACAAGTCTGGCAACCAGTTTTATCAAGGGGTAATCGGGTTGCCTGGGCAACTGGGTAGAGGAGGACAGATAGGCAGTCGCCCTAGTACTTTGCTGGTTAGACTGGAAGCCGATCCCAACATTGTTGGTAAAAGGCTAGGCTAAAAAGGTTAAAAAAAGTACTATCTGGATAAATATTTAATTTATTTGGTCGTAGCTAACAGCAATACAATCCAATAAAAAATACAAACATCCAAATTAAGAACTTTCTTCTTTGGGAAGTCGTTTAATAAATTGTACTAATCTTTGAATCGACTCAAGATTAACAGAAACACATTTCATAAGAATATTTGTATCATGACCTGAAACAAAGTCATCAATAAACATTCTAGGTGAAGTTATCACCAGATCCACCATTTCCATTCCTCATGCGGCTGGTGAATGTCTTCGTTCAATGCTGATCTCGTGTCCCGACACAGGGTTGAGCACGAAGTCCGCAGACAGCTGCAGCTGACTCATGTCAGCTCGCACGCGGTACCGCCGTATGAAGTGTGCTAGCTTCACTTTCATATCTATCATCGCATATGTTTTACCTGGAAGAGATTATTTATTAAGATATTAAATAATGTGGTGATGTTTTATCTCTGATTCCAGCACCAGCTCTGCTATTACTACATCCAACAACTTGCTCCACAGATTTATTCCATTCATTAGATTGTTCCTGTCGCACGTCACACTTATGCTAGGTCTTTCTTATGGGCATCGTCTTTCTTTCTATCTACAAGAGCGGGGTTCCATACTCCTTTGAAACTCAATTTAATTCTGTTTAGGGCATTAGAGATCTTGAGATCTTGTGATGTACTCATGATAACAGTCGTTAGTACACATCAAGCTCAGTGCCATCGGGTTTTGCCAAAAATCCGAAACTTAGTCCACACAAAATAGACAAGAATGATTTAAATTGTTATCTCTATACCTATACAACCGCGTTTTCCCAAGCCGAACCCAGCAAAGTCTTGGCTACTGCAAGAATCATCATCCAACCACCTCTCTGGCCTAAACTGATCCCCTTTCTTGTCTTTAGCTGATATGTTCGGTATCAGAGGAAATATTACACAGTAACTGCCTGCATTCATTGTGTAGTTTTCTGAAATCAGAGAGAGTACAATTAATTTCGTCACGTATTGTCCGAAGTTAATACAAAGAATGTACTATTAATCCAAAGCCTCCTTACTTAGTTTCACATCCTGATCCACACATCTTAGTACAACGGGTATGGTTGGAAAAACTCTTAGAGACTCCATGAGAACTGCGTTTGTATAAACTAATTTGTTCAAATCATACTTTCCTACGTCTCTTTCGGGACCCAGTACTTCTAATAATCTGCAAAGATTGAAGTTTTCATTTGTATTAATATAGTTAAGAAAATCGGGCTGCACCATATAATTTATCGACGCATAGTGATCAGACCGTTAATGACTTAAATAAAGACAGTTTGTTTGCATGTAAAGTAAAAAATACTTTTTTGGAAACAGAAACGATTGTCGTTTCAACAATCGAACAACTTTTAGTGAAGTGGCTTTTATAATATCGTCGTAAACCTACTCTTGATATAGTTTCTCTTGTACATCAGGATGTGCTCCCAGCAGTAACATAGTGAATGTCAACTGTGTGGATGTAGTTTCAAAACCGGTTGTCAGAATTATTTCAGTTTGTTCCCTTATTTCTTTTTCAGTAAAAACACCATCTGCTGATAGGTCTATCAGCAGATCTAGGAAAGCTTTGTATTTTAAACCTGAAAAAGATAAAAGTTGAATGGGAGCAAATCAAAGCTGTTTTTTTTTTCAATTTCAATTGCATGATATCTTAGAGCCTTCAGCATATAGAAGAATAAACCATCGGCCGATAGTTGATTGTCATTTTTTTTGAAAATAATTATGAATCCTATCCAATTTTGAATCGTTCTCATACCGACTGGATTCCCGATCATAGTATTCTACCCGTACCGTTGTAATCTCCATATGCGATCAAACTATCGGTCGAGAACTTTGCAGTGAACAGTCTATAATAATGTTATACTCTATTATAATGTCTATAATGTTAGAAATCGACAGCGATAAACATACCGGTAGTATTTGTTTCAACTTCATTCTCTTTGGTGATTCTTTTTTGTTCCAGAACCTGTAAAATACCACCTTGTGTTAAATTTTTATGTAAATATTTCATCATTTCAACTTTCTTTATCATCTAACTTACTGCTTTCGTCAATGAATGTAAATTCTTCACTAATTGATCTTCCTTTTTCTTATACCCAGTTAGCTTATAAATGAAGTCGATTTGCAGCCAAACCTTGAATAACTTTTCCTTAAATAGGCGTATTAATTTATATGCTGACAGCAGATATTGTTCGTGCTGTTTTTCACTGATGGCATCAATTCCAAATGTTCCAGCTGAAAAAAAATATGATAAATATTTACCACATCTTTCTACAACATACCTAATGTTGTAGAAGTATATTTTTTTTGTTGTTACACAGGTTAAACAGGTTTGAAAAAAAAAAACTGGTTATTTATTGAGGTAGGTTACGCAAGAGCCTCAGATAACGCAAAATTAATTACCACAGAGCGTTTCAAAGTTGTTGTTGAGGAAATATCGTCTGTGATCAAATAGGCCTTTACCGACGAAAGGCTCTACTTCATTGATCAGTTTCTTGGCCTGACTGTTGAACACGTCTAAGAAGCCGTGGATCACCGGCAGACTGAACGCTGGGTTCAGTAACTTGCGATGACGTGTCCATGTTTCTCCTGCAAAAGGAATACAAATTGCTTCGAAAAAATATTTCTACAAATCGCATAAGTATGTAGTATTGTCCTGACTAAGGTCTTACATAGATCCTGACACATGGAAGCGATCACATCAGATGGATATATGGGAGTGTCGAATTCAGTTATAAATAGCTGATTTGTAGAACTTCTATTTCATTATATGCTAGTTCTCATTAGACATATATGTAAATATATCATTTTTTAAGTTTATTAATATAACTTCCAAATTATTGATATCCTTTTAAATTATACTCGTGAATCGATAAACATTCCAAGAAGACGGTGATATGATAGGTGATATGATACTCAATAATATTTTTTTTATTGCGTTCTACAATGTAAGCTTAGGTGGTAAACATTTTTTTCGGTTGGTAAAAAAGTGAACCGTATCGGGCACAGCTTCTTCCTCCGAGCCTTTTTCCCAACCATGTTGGGGTCGGCCTCCAGTCTAACCGGATTGAGTACCAGTGCTTTACAAGAATATCAGGCACAGCAAAAGATAATATTTAAATATATGTGGAGAGAACATAATGACATATTCAACGATTATTGAAAATATGATCCGATCAATATGATATTTAAGTTAGACTTTATTTTTATGTAAATATAAATTTAGTTTATTTTAAAATAATTTACGTTCAATAAAAAATAAACAGTGTAAAGTCCAAAAGATAGAATCTAACTATTAAAGTTTAACAGAGAAGTGTCATTAACAAACCTGCCGATGTCCCAATGCTATCACCCTGCCAAACTTTAACAAAATCAAACACGTAATGCCTTCGGAGACAAGACTTCGCTGCCGTCAAGGCATCTTGAGGATCTGTTATCGCTAGAAAAATAGAAGATATAATACTTTAATTACTATATGGTCAAAAGGCGAAGATTTTAAGCCCAAATTAAATAAATTTCGAAACATATGTTATCGTACATACCATAATGTATTTCAGGTCCGAGTTTCAAAACGGTAACACCTCCTTGCCTGACGCAATCTTCACTTAAAATCTTAAAGAAATTGAAGAGGTCTGAAAGATCAAAATTAATACTATAGGCCATTGTAAGTGAAGAATATTATGAAAAAAGAGAAAAAAAAACAACGAAACTATCTTCTACATTACAGTAAATAGAATGAAGAATTTCGATGTTCCCAATAACAGTCAATGATTTTTGACTTTCAACAGTCGTCTGCTTTTTCCACGAATCTTATTTTTTATTCATTTTTTTTTTATTTTATTATGCGTATGTGGAGTAAGAAGATGGGCGTCATCTGTTAACGGCTTAACCGTGTTGGAAGGTGCAGTGTCACTACAGGATTGCACACTACACAGGTATAATCATCATCCTCCGAGCCTTTTCCCAACTATGTTAGGGTCGGCTTCCAGGCTAACCGGATTCAGCTGAGTACTAGTGCTTTACAAGAAGCGACTGCCTATTTGACCTCCTCAACCCAGTTACCCGGGCAACCCGATACCCCATGGTTAGACTGCCAAGGATGTTCAATGACAGCCGGAACCTGCAGGTATAATATAAGATTGATAGTTTCTATTGGCTGATCGTCGCGGCAATATCTGTAAGCGCACGTCACGTCGATCAAACTGCTAAAATATTCCTTGTTGCAAGAAAGTACTCACTAGAAGACCAGGTAAATGCTTTGTGCAGATGTCCAATGATGGGCAGCGCGCCCGGTAATGCGGGGGGTAATGGATGCACTATCCTATTTGGCCACAGACGTTTCAACCAAAGACTCCCTAGAAACAAACAGTTTTGTTTTAGAACAAAAAATACTGAATAAAAGATATACAGATGTCGGAGGGGGGCGAAACATCAGGATGGCACTATCGTCCGACATCAGTTAGGGTAATCAAGCTAAGAGATAACTCAAAGAAACTCATAACTCAAGGAAACTCAAAATCTCAAACGTTTATTCAAATTAGTCTGAACAAAAGGCAGCCCCCAAAACGCCCGCCCTTCGCCACTTCCTATGTGTTTTGGCTGGGAAGAAGAAGTGGCGGAACAAACTCCCCAGCAACACAAGTCTGTCTGTAAGGCCGGCTCCACACGTTGGCCCCAACGCTCATTCCAACGTTGGACCGCAAAATCGGTGAGGCGTACACACGTTGGCGCATAACTTAGTTCTGTCCTAAAACCGACACGAGACGGCCAACTACCAACGCTCGCCCCAACGTTGGGGCCAACGACATTTTCTCGATCCACACGTTGGACGAATAGCGTTGGGACGAGCGTTGGGGCCAACGTGTGGAGCCGGCGTTAGGTTAGAAGAACCATTACAATTCAAAAATCACAAGACACTTTACAATAACACTAGGTACACTACACGTAACGAAATTTAGTTTCGAGATGTGCGCAGCACGACGACTCGACCAAGACTGAGCTCCGCGGACGCCGCGCCGACCACCACGACTCTGCCAAGCGCGCCAAAATGTTGCTTCACCGGAAACGCCACCAGAGGGCGCGCTTGCGTGACGTTTAGTGTCCGTACTAATGACAGTCTCCGACACAGATATAAGTTTGCATTTTTATGCACAGTTTTTTATCTTTACATTTAATATCTATCTATGTAAATTAATAAATTATAAATACCTACCTACATGTTAATAAAATTCAAACTAAAAATAATATTAGACAATTGTATGCATGTTTATAGCTCCTCACATTTTTTTTTAAACAAACTGTTGACTTAAAGTTGTTCAGATCAATACTATAAAGTAGTTCCATTAAAACAAATATGTAATTCTTTTTACATTAAGTACTTACCTACAAAATTAATAAGGCTGTTAGATAAAAAAGGATTTTACGAGTTTTCATCAATCAGAGTAGCTCAGTTTTAACTCGTAATTAAACGGCTGGCTTTAGATTGAACTAGTTTATATAAATAATATTATAACCGACCAAAGAGGCAGAAAATCATGGCGAGTAAACCGGGATATAAAAGTAGTAAAAGTAACTTCTATCTGCTTTGTGCTAGTATGATTATTGTAGCTGATAATAAGGCCATTAGTTTGTTCATTATGGGTAAATGTGCTTTGGTTAGATCGTGAAACTTTGGCTAATAAGCAGGCAGCAGGTCAGGTTAATAAGGAGGCTTTTGAAATGTGGTGCGGTGTGGAAGAGGATGGAGAGAATCAGCTGGACGGAAAAAATAACTAACAAAGAAGTACTAAACAGAATAGAAACTAAGAGACAACTATTGCTAAACATCGAGAACAATAGAGGAAAAATTATGGGACACCTCATAAGTCACGACGACTTTATCAAAAACATCGTGGAAGAGAAGGTCGAAGAAGATATAGCTACATCAAGCAAATTAAAGAGAAGGTAAAAGTTGTGACGTATAAAGAAGTTCAGGAATTGGCGCTAGATAGGCGTAAATGGACGGAGCTGCACCGACAAGAACTGGGCTCTTAAATTCATGATGATGATGATGAGGTAAATGTAAAAGAACTCACTTGTATCAAAACCAGTTTTATATAGTTCTTCACGATTTCTCCAGTTCTCAGCTCTCATAAAAAATATAAACAATAAACAAAGTGCACCAATAATTAAAATTAAACTCAGCATCTTGCGCCTGAGTGTAGACTAATACTTGATAACATAGCAAAGAGCGGTTATTTATAGGAATACAAAACAAATTATTTCGAAAATAAAATCAAAAAAGACTCGGCTAAGAAAAGATCAAAAACGTTACCTATTTTTCTCAGTATTTTATATTTATTTACTTAGAAGTTATTTGTTTTTGTTTACACGCAAAACAATAAAAAATAGGTCAAGAGCGAGTCAAACCGGATCACAAAAGATTCCGTATCTTATTTCTATAAAATGGCCAAATAAATAAGCAATTAAATATACCATACACTACAGGAAAATATGACGCCAGTTTAACCAAGGGGTATCGGGTTGCCCGAGTAACTGGGTTGAGGAGGTCAGATAGGCAGTCGCTCCTTGTAAAACACTGGTACTCAGCTGAATCCGGTTAGACTGGAAGACCCCAACATAGTTGGGAAAAAGGCTCAGAGGATGATGAAGACACTACAGAATATAGAAATATCTACATTAATTGTGAAAATGTCAACTGTCCATCTATCAAAGTTCAGTCTGGTGACAAGAGGATATATGAACAGCAAAGTCTTAATAATAGGGACCCGTTTTACTCTTTGGGTATTGAACCCTAAATGCAACTACTAGGACCTAAATAAAACGTTAATGACGTACGGAAAATAATGAATGCATGAACAACAATATGCCTATTTCAAACCTGTTAACAGCGGTCGAATATACTAATTTACCAAAAAAATAATGTGAATAAATACACTACATAACCAAAATACGTGATTTCAGAAATCTGGTCTATTTTGACCGTCTTCCAAAAAAAAAAAAACTTTATGCAACACGAATATTCTTTCCAGTCAACCTTAAGATGATGCAGAGAAAACATTAATTAATTTATTTTCATTAATTTAGGTTCTCAACTTATATGATGAGGATGAAATTTATAAATATTCTACTAACTACAACTTACTCTTACTTTTTCAATCGATAATTATAATTAATGTAGGTAGGTATCCAAATCGTCTGCTTGTCATTTTTTTACTTAAGCATTGTGAGATGAAAGCATTGTCAACAAAATGATAATCAGAGATGTCAAAATAAAAAATCTCCTAAAAAAGAAACATCGCCAAAATGCAGGTGTTCGGATGACGAGGAAAGTCACTGGAAAAGCCCTCATACACTAAACCAGCCTCATTTAAAAAAATCAAATGAACAACGAGTTAAGCCGCATTTTTAGGGTTCCGTACCCAAAGGGTAAAACGGGACCCTACTGTTTTTGCTCCTCAGTCCGTCCGTCTGTCACCAGGCTGTATTTCATGAGCCATGATAGTTAAAGAGTTGAAATTTTGACAAATGATGTAGGAATTTCTGCTGCCGCTATAACAACAAATACTGAAAACTAGAATAAAATAAATGTTTTGGGGGGCTTCCATACAACAAACGTTATTTTTTTGCTCATTTTTGCTCTGGTACGGAACCCTTCCGACTCGCACTTGGCCGATTTTTTGCAGATGGCTCAAGCACAAGGACACCTAACTTACGTTACTTTTGATCTGCAAGAAGCCAGAGCCTTGTGACATGTGACAATTTGTAGGGGCACATTTAGTAAGAGTCCAAGGTGAGCATTTCTGTAACGATTTATGAGCCCCAACCAACTATCGGCCGCCTTAAACTTTGCAGTGTGCACGTACTCTAATGAGTAATACAGTTTAGGCATCATGAAATCTTTCGCTTCATTTAGATTCTTCCGAATCTAATCATTCTGATGGTGAGGTGATGATATTCTTACTACCTGCCTATTGCCATACAAAATGTTCGTTTACCAAAGCCAAGTAATAGTTCACTTTACTAGTTGAATAAGTACTATCGGATACACTTCCTATTGGCAGTGATCAATAGCAAACACCTCCTGCTTTTAATCAATTTTATTTTTAGTATGTAAATATCAGGTCCAGTAAGTACGGGGCGAGGTCACACAAGTGCTCTATAATTATAAATTAAAACATGAATGATTCATTATAATCGTAGTTGCAAAATAAAACAAGCAAGCGAGTTTTTGAATTTTGTATTATTATTAAGGAGTATCTTATCTACCTGTTATGTAAATGGGCCCAGTAGAAGTATATTTTTAGGTACCTAAGTCCCAAGTTTACCTAAAGTCTAAAACGTAGCGCTATTACTAAGACTTCGATGTCCGTATGTCACCACGCTGCCTCTCAAGAACTGTGATAGCTAGTGTTGAATTTTATAAAGACGATGTACCTACATAATCCGTATAGGTACATACAGTCATTGTGTTATATTTCTTCTGATGCCAAAACCTTGGAGTTATCAGCAGCATGGAAGTTTTACATGGAGCTACAGCCTATCTAACAATTTCAACACAGTTATTTGGGCTCACCGATATCCCTGTGTAACATAAGCCTGTTAAGCAAGTAGTTCTTGAATTGAAAATGAAAAAATAGACAAAGAAGGAGGCTGGATTTAAGACCTACATTAGTTGAAGATTACTAGATTACTGAGATAGATTGATTGATTGTTGGTTTCCTTTTCCTTTATACCCTTATATCAATCCAACCAGAACCATTGTATATATTCTCATACACCTCAAATAAATCATAGCCACACTCAATCATCATCATACTCATTTATTAGAAGTTTTACATAAAATTCGTCATAACAATCATTAGTAATCTCAAAACATAGGTTAAGCTGCTGTACAATGTCTTCGTTCAATGCTGATCTGGCACCCCGACACAGGTTTGAGCACAAAGTCTGCAGACAGCTGTAGCTGGCTCATGTCAGCTCGCACTCGGTACCGCCGTATGAAGTGCGCCAACATCACCTTCATAGCTGTCATCGCATATGTTTTACCTGGAAGATGTATGAGACATTTATACAGAAATTGCGTCCTACAAAATGTCGGCCACTGTGGCTGTTCTCATTTAATCTGAGATCAGCCGACTGCACAATACATATAGTGCACAAGAATTTGCGCATACACAGGAACACTCCCTATTCCTTCACTCGCGTAGCCTGATGGGACGGCAATCCGACACGACCGGAAGGATCAACCACAAAAGATCGAGCTATCTGATGCACAGGCTTATAAATCACCAACTTCCAGATTCCGAGCTGCTTGGTCAAAGTTTCTTAAACCCACAAAGGGATTTCAGCCCCACCCGGAATTGGAACCCAAGACACCGTGCAACAGAAGAAGTATCGTAACAGACAGTATTTGATAATTATGATATTTGTTAAAATCTGACAGAAAAGAAAGTTTACATACCTGTACAACCACGTTTTCCCAAGCCGAATCCAGCAAAGTCTTGTTTGCCGTTGAAATTATCATCCAGCCATCTTTCTGGCCTGAACTGATCCCCTTTAAAGTCTTTGGTTGGAATATTCGGTACCAGAGGAAATATAATACAGTAAGTGCCCTCACTCATCGTGTAGTTTTCTAAAATCAAAGTAAATACAATTTATTTTATCACTCATGGTGCTGGATGAAGTTCAAAAAGCAAATATACTAGATTGCTCTGAAGCATCTTAAAATCTAGAGTTGAATCCTCACTTAGTTTCACGTCCTGATCCACGCATCTTAGTATAACAGGAACAGTTGGGAACACTCTAACAGTCTCCATTATAACTGCGTTTGTGTAAACCAGTTTGTTCAAATCATCCTTTCCTACATCTCTGTCAGGACCCAGTACTGCTACAAGCCTGTAATAATAATAATCTTCATGTTTATTGACAGAATTCATCATCATCATCAGCCTATCGCAGTCCACTGCTGGACATAGGCCTCTCCAAGTGCACGCCACTGAGATCTATTTTCGGCTTCTCGTATCCAGCTCCTGCCAGCCACCTATTGACAGAATTAATGACATCAGTTTTTCTATGTAAAATGTAACCTACTTAATGTAAAGTGATCAGTACAATAATGCCTTAAACAAAAACAGAGTCAAACCAATTGTTTGTAAATATGTATTCGCCTGCAAAGACGACTTTTTCAATTAGTTTTCTATGTGGTTCTAACAAAAGCACAAAACGAACTCCAGTGAATAGCTTTTGAGGACTAACACGTTGCATTTCTTCTGTAGCATTGAGGTTAATACACATAAGTCAATGTAGGTACTGTGCTATGTTTTAAAACTTACTCTTCATACAATTTATCCTGAACTTCAGGATGTGCCCCTAACAGCATTGTCATGAACGCCATCTGGTTGGATGTAGTTTCAAAACCAGCCGTTAGAAGTGCTTCAGTTTGTTCTTTAACTTCTTTTTCTGTTAAAGCACCATCTGCTGACAGGTCTACTAGCAGATCTAAGACAGGTTTGTACTGTAAGCCTGAAAATGATACCAAAATCAAGTTGCAAAAAGTTAAATATGTTCATGTTCGGTGTGACAGTAAATATTTTTTTTACAAACTATAAGCATTTATAATAAAAACATTAGCACTGCTGTACGTACCGCTAGTTTTTGATTCGACTGTATTGGACAAAGCTTCATTTTCCCTTGCAAGTTTTTTCTTTTGTAAAACCTGTAATACAAGCACTTGTATCAACATGTTATAAAATACTTCTTCGTTTAATCTATTTTGAATCATTATTATCGAACTTACTGTTTCCGTCAATGAATGTAAATTCTCCACTAATTGATCTTCCTTCTTCTTTAACCCAGATAGCTTGTAAATCAGGTCAATTTGCAGCCAAACCTTGAATAACTTGGCTACAATAAGACTGATTACTGCATATGCTGAGCTTACATAGTTATCTAGCTGTTTCTGGCTGATCGCGTCTATCCCAAATGTGCCAGCTGCAAGAAGTAATTTTAAACATACTATTATACTTCATTCCATGCTAAACCTTTATTATAATGGTCATTATTTTGATCAGATGTTATTAGCAGCATAAAGATTTCGAGCAGTTTGAAGTGTTATTGACGTTGGTTGAGAAAAAGCATCTGAAGACACATAATATGTTGTCGGACTCCTAAAAATAATTACCACAAAGCGTTTCAAAGTTGCTTCTGAGAAAATAAGTGCTGTGATCAAATGGCCCTTTGCCAACGAAAGGTTCCAATGTATTTAGCAGTTTCTTGGCCTGACTGTTAAACAAGTCTAAGAAACTGTGGATCACCGGCAGACTGAACGCTGGGGTCATCATCTTGCGATGTTGTTTCCATGTTTCTCCTGCAAAGAAATCAAATATTGTGTCTTACAAATTACTTACGTATTTTTAAAGATGAATTTGGGTGAACGGTATAAAGATATAATTAAGTATGTTTGTGCTGATGATAGCCTCATATGGACTTCTAGGATATTATGGACTTTGTCAGTTGTGATTATGTTTTTGGAATTATATCATGCCGATGACGTAGCAGACGTAAGCAGCTTTCCTTAAGATGCAAATATTTATAATTTGGTAGGTTTAACTGTTAAAGTTTCATGGCAATGTACACACCTGATGAAGTTGCTAAGTTATTACCCTGCCAAACTTTTGCGAATTCAAACACGTAATGTTTTCGAAGACATGATTTTGCTGCTGTCAAGGCATCTTGTGGATCTGTTATTACTGTAAAAATAAGGGGTAAATAAGTTAATTACATTAATAAAACTACATCGTCAAAAGCTGCTAATTTTAAAACAAACGAAAAGTAAATGGTTTTTGTACTCACCATAATGAATTTCAGGTCCAAGTTTCAAAACAGTAATACCTCCTTGTCTCACGCAGTCTTCACTTAAAGTCTTAAAGAAATTAAAGAGATCTGAAAAAGAAAATCAATAATTTAGGTTGTTATAAATTCAGTTTGTAGTGAGGGAGTAATTAAAATAATAACTATATTATTTTTACCACTAAAAATAGTGGTGATAATCGATAAGCTCGTCGCACGATGGCAATTAATATAATAAGTGAGAATCGTTGTGAGAAGATTCGTGTCCAGGTTTTTTTATGGTACCATCAAATCTTCGAAACTACTGAACAAGAAAAAAAAAGATGTGAAAATATAGAGGTATATAGAAAGTTACTCACTAGACGACCAGGTAAATCCTTTATGCAGATGTCCTATGATGGGCAGCGCACCCGGTAACGCGGGAGGTAAAGGATGTACTATTGTTTTTGGCCACAGACGTTTCAACCACAGGCTCCCTAGAAACCAATTTAGAAGCGATTTAGAACAAAACAATAAAACAATGCGATGTAAATTGCACAACTGGTTGGGAAAAAGGCTCGGAGGATGATGAAATTGCACAACTGTTTATTGAAACTAAAAAAAATATGCATCAATTGAATAAATATTTGTAACCAATGTAACCATTCGAATATTTTTTCACATCAAATTAAATGCTTAAACTTAGACAATTTCTTATTAGTGAATGCTACTATTCCATTAACGAATACCTAAATGATAAAAATATAAAGACATAAACAGTCACACGCACATTGTGTACACACAAACATATATACGCGCACACACACAGTTTTCAACATTACAATGTAGATTAAATGTTTCAATATATTATAACTTATTTGCCTATATAACTACTTTAGTCTTCGTCAACAATAACTACTCTAACTCTCCTAACCCACTTATTTTGCTGTGCCCGACACATGTGGAAAACAATAAAAGTATTGAATATTGAGTATTGAACATTGAAAAGCAGCAGTACGTCACGATAAGTTGTAGTCTATTTTCTGTGTGCAAATGTAATGATTCAGGCCGATGGGACAAACAGCACAAAGTACTCACGAGTAACAGATACACCAGATTTAGATTCTTCACGTTCTCTCGAGTAATCAGCTCTCATAAAAAATATAAACAATAAACAAAGTGCACTGATTATTAGAACGAAGCTCAACATCTTGCGCCTGAGTGGAAACTAATCTTCAAAAACATTGCGACGAGCGTTTATTTATAGGAAATCAAAACATATTAAGTACTTCAACAAAATAAAATCAAAATTTTAGACGCAGCTAAATAAAGATCAAAAACGTTTGTTTCTTGGAACTTTGTTTTTATTTACTTTGAAGTTATTTGTCACTATTTACGCGCAAAACAAAAAAAGCCGGCAAGTACGAGTCGGAATCGGGCACAGAGGGTTCCGTACCATCATTTATAAAATGGCTGAAAAAATCACACTCTTTTGTGGTGTGGGAAGCCTTTAAAATATTGGTTTTATTCTAGTTTTCAGTATTTATGGTTACTCTGGCTAAGGAAAATACATCGCCTGAAAATATCAAATATCTAACTATCATAATTACAAATACATACTGGTGGCAGATGGACGAACGGACAGACGAACAGAGAAGTGAAGTCTTAGTAATATGGTCCCGTTTTAACCTTTTAGTTTGGAACCCTAAAATGCATTTTCATGTACGTCAATGAGGTATAAAAAATAATTAATGCACAAACAACAATATGCCTACTACATTCAAACCTGTTCACGAAGGTCGAATTTGTTTATATACCAATACAAACGACCAATAGCTCTATATTTGTAAGACAAATATTTATGTTTACATTAAATAAACATCTTAAAATACTCTAGACATAGGTACCTACTGCAAGAATCATCACCAACAAAATATATATTGCCGTCGGGTTATGAAGAGTGAAGGAATAGTGAGTGTACCTGTGTCTGCGCAAATGCTCGTGCACCATAATATGTTCTGCGCAGCTGGCTGATCTCCTTAAATGAGAACAGCCGATGTAGCGGAAATCAGCCGTGGACGCCATTGTAGACAGACACCACGGGCGCCAGGTGTCGAGAGGAGACCTCTGGCCACCGTAGGTACGCGGCTGTGTGCAGTGAGTCAAGGGTGACTCCGTTTCTAAAAGACAACAGGCCAGCCTTGTTGGTCCACGCGCTCCTCAAAGAAAGTCAGCAAACCCAGTATGGAACTGTTACATCGAAATAACCCCTGCTTGAAATATAAAATAAAAAATGCTGAGTTTCCGAAACCTTTGGTATTGTATTTAGCAATATCAATTATTTCTTCAATTTGGATTGGACTTCCGTCGGGCAAATAACTTTCTAATAATTGTACCTAATTAATTCTCAATACATCTTTATTTTAGCTAATTAAATCGCTTTTTTTATAACCATCTTTCTGACCCACTCCGTAACGGTACGGCGGCGACAAGAGCCTACAGGACATCATCTCCATGTTGAAAGATATAACGTGTCTTCAGCCCAACCTGGAAGATATGAAGTCCAACATGGAAGCGTCACAGGTTACCATCAATGACCTGCGTAGCGTTATTGCGCAACGCTGTTTCTATAAGTTGTCTGTCAAAATGCGTCCGTCATCAGTTTCGGCTTTGGCAAATTCGAATGCGTCACCCGTCGTCAATGTACCTGACGATGCACCCCATCCAGCCTAGACTTGCGTGGGAACATCGACCCCTAAACGCACATATGCGTTACCACCACCAATAAGTCCGCTATGAAGCAAACAAAGCGGTCAAAAAAAAGGAGATAAACAAACCCGCGGCCTATCGCAGCCACAAACTGGTCCTAAGATGGACTCGTGCAACAAGGATAAATTCATAAAGGTAGAAAGGAGAAAAAAAAGAGCCATCTTGTAGAAATCAGTGCGGTACCGCACTAATTGGACCAAAAACAAAGTGGTGGCCTAGTAGGTAAAGAAGCAATCTCTCAAGTATTAGTGCGTAGCTCCGATTCCAGGCCTGACTTTTCTAAATTTGTACGTACTTTCTAAGTATATCTTGGAACCCAATGACTGTTTTTCGGATGGCACGTTAAACTGTAGGTCCTGGCTCTCATTTAACATATTTGGCAGTCGTTAAGAGTAGTCAGAAGCCAGCAAGTCTTACATCAGTCAAACCATGGGGTATTGGGTTGGCCGGGTAACTTAACGGCTTGAGGAGGCCAGATAGGAGGTAAAACACCCAGAAACAAAGGTTTTTGATCTTTAGCCTGGACGCACACATTCGGTTTCCGGATTCGGTTTCCTGATCAGGAATACAGATTCAGGATTCCGTCACACTACTAGCGCACAGGTTCCGGTTTTTTTTATTCGGAATAGGGTAGTGTCCAGGGTCGAAATAATGAAATAATATTTAGTCCGCTTTTTAGATAATCAAAAAATATTGGATACGTATTTTTTCTTTTTTTAATTAAACATAAAATGACAAAGATAATACACTTCCAAAATTAGGAGTGGGGGCCTTTTACGTCACAGTGTCCTGAAAATTGTAGCAACTTGTGACGTCACACTCAACTTTAACACGCTATATCTTAACAAGTTCTGATCCAATTTAAAAAAGAAAAAATACGTATCGCTTAATTTTGGACAATCTACAAGACGAACTAATTATTATTTTTTAGGAAACTAGCCTATTTACATGAACAGTAAGACTGACTGAAACTCAATTTTATGTTAAAAGAGCTAAGAAAGACATATGCATGCCTGATTGAGCCGCACGCTCGCGTTTGAAAATAAAAGCCGCGTTTATTTAGCACAACGATTGAGCATTGCCATCCAACGTGGTGCTGCTGCCAGTCAGTTTGGGTACATTACCGAGTGACAGAGATTGAATTTTTTGAGGTTGTTTATTACTTTTAAGCTGTATGTAAGTTTAAGATTATTTTTAGGCGTTTATTTGTATATATGTCGGATAGGCGGCGAAACATCAGGGATGGCACTATTGCCCGACATCAGCTAGGGTAATGGCACAAAGAGATAACTCAAAAGATCTCAAAACTCAAAAACGTTTATTCAAATTAGTCAGAACAAAAGACAGCCCCCAAAACGCCCGCCCTTCGCCACTTCCTATGTGTTTTGGCTCAGGGAGAAGAAGTGGTGGAACAAACTCCCCAGCAACACATGTCTGTCTGTTGGGTTAGAAGAACACTTTACACTTCACTTAATTTCAAAAGACACTTTACACACTTTACAATATGGATCTACAACGGTACTACAACACTAGGCAATAACACTAGGTACACTAGACGTGACGTAGGGCAGTTTCGAGATGTGTGCAACACGACGACTCAACGAAGACTGAGCTCCGTCGACGCCACGCTGACCACCACGACTCTGCCAAGCGCGCCAAAATGTTGTTTCACCTTAAACGCCACCAGATGGCGCGCTTGCATCTCGTTTAGTGTCCGTACTATTGACCATCTCCGACATATAAGTACCTATTTGATAATTGTTAAATAAACAGGATTTCTTATCTTAAAAAAAATATTACATACAAATATTACATACAAATATAAAAAAGCAAGTAACAAGCGGACACGTTCATTCGGAACAGGGTTACCTTGATTCTGAATTAAAATTTCCGTATGTGTGCGGCGACCAACCCAATTGTTCGCGAGCGCTGCATTCGGAATGACTTCATTAGGTTTTTTTCCGTTCTGACTACCTGAACGACAGGAAAAAAATTCGAACCGAATGTCAGGTTTTTTCCGTCCGGAAAAAGTAAGAACGTGTGCGCTCTCGTGAACATTTTGTACGAAAAAAGAGCATTTCGGTTTCCGAATCTGAATTCCTGATCAGGAAAACCCGGAAACCGAATGTGTGCGTCCAGGCTTATTTAGCCAAGTTATTTTTTTTTTCTTTCTAAAACATGTTTTGATTTCTTATAAATAAACCCTCGTTGCATTGTTGCCAAGTATCAGTCTACACTCAGACGCAAGATGTTGACTTTCAGTTTAATCATTACTGCCCTTTGTTTATTACTCATATTTTTTATGAGAGCTAAGAACTCAAGAGAACGTGAAGAACTATCTAAAACTAGTTTTGATGCAAGTGAGTAATTTTTACATTAACTGTACAAAATGGACTTATCTTCCAAAGTCATCATCATTATCCTGGTTCAAAGCTGATACTTCTATCTAAGACTTTTATGTCCCAGTTTTCTCGCGATGTTTCGAAATTACCTTCATCATCACAAATATGGACACTAACAATTCTTACGCGGGCTAAGCTGCGCTCGCGTCAGTAAGCGTGTTTCGCGTTGCCGCCGCGCAGCCGCCGTGTCTACTATGACGACTGTGACCGTACAATCGGTTACAAAATAAACATCTTTCGCTTTCCATAACTATTTTTTTCATTACTAAAACACCACAAAATAAAAATATATGTTTCTATAAAACTTATTTAACTATAACTTTACGAACTTAGCGAACTTAATAAAATGAAATTCTATATAATATATTCTAAATCAAAACTATTTGTTTGTAGGGAGCCTTTGGTTGAAACGTCTGTGGCCAAATAAGATAGTGCATCCATTACCCCCCGCGTTACCGGGCGTGCTGCCCATCATTGGACATCTGCACAAGGGACTTACATGGTCTTCCAGTAAGTACTTTCCTGCAACAGGGAATGTTGTAGCAAAATCAAAATTCGTGTATTCAAACTTTGCTGCAAAACAGCACTTTCGGAACGTCAGAAATTCACAAAAGACAGTTCTCAAAACGCCCACCCTTCACCACTTTCTATGTGCTTTTGCTGGGAAGAAGAAATGGCGCAACAAACTCCCCAGCAACACATGTCTGCCTGTAGGTTAGAAGAATCTTTCAACAAATTATTGTATTTACATGTTCATTGTATGCAGTATGTATTGCATTACTTAAACAATATGCAGCCACCACATGCTAGCTAGCACTCACCCTACAAACCTTAACTAACTCAAGCATTGAATGAATTTAATGAAAAAAAAATAAAAGAAGCCGTTTGTCTCATAGTCTCCGGTCCCTCGAGATCGACGATCGATCGAGAATCCTGCTCTTTCAGATATAGCCAACAGTAGTTACCTATAATATTTGATTTCTATTTCAGATCTCTTCAATTTCTTCAAGATTTTAAGTGAAGATTGCGTTAGGCAAGGAGGTGTTACTGTTTTTAAACTCGGACCCGAAATACATTATGGTAAGTACGAAAAAATATTTTTCGAAATTTATTTCATTTGGGCTAAAAATCGGCTCCTTTTACCATGTAGTTTTATTTACATATTATCTTCTATTTTTCTAGCGATAACTGATCCTCAAGATGCCTTGACGGCAGCGAAGTCTTGTCTCCGAAGGCATTACGTGTTTGATTTTGTTAAAGTTTGGCAGGGTGATAGCATTGGGACATCGGCAGGTATGATAATGAGTGTTTTCTATATTACCTATATTTTTTGTTGCAATTAGTTACAGCCTTTATATCGTCTCACTGCTGGGCTGCGGTCTCCTCTCACACGGAGAAGGATTGAGTGTTAATGACCACGCTTGCTCAATGCCGGTTGGTGATTTCAGACTGTAAAGTCCAGGTTTCCTCAAGATGTTTTCCTTCACACTTTTATCAACCATTGGTGTCTAAGATATAATTAGAAAGTTCATACAAAATTAGAAAAGTTGTATTGGTACTTGCCTGACCTATATTTGTAATTCTTTTGCAGGAGAAACATGGGCATATCACCGCAAGTTGCTGAACCCTGCGTTCAGCTTGCCAGTAATCCACGGCTTCTTAGACGTGTTCAACAGTCAGGCCAAGAAACTGATCAATGAATTAGAGCCTTTCGTTGGCAAAGGCTTATTTGATCACAGATCACATTTCCTCAGAAACAACTTTGAAACGCTCTGTGGTAATTAATCTTTGTGATATCTGATGCTTTTGCGTAACCTACCTCAATAAATAACCATTTTTTTAACCTATTTAAAAACAATGAAATGTATACTACTAAATACATCTTTTGGACAAATATGTGGTACATATTAAACATTATTATTTTCAGCTACTACATTCGGAATAGATGCCATCAGAGAAAAACAGCACGAACAATATCTGCAATCAGCATATAAAATAATAAATATATTTAAGGACAAGTTATTCAAATTTTGGCTACAAATCGACTTCATTTACAAGCTAACTGGGTATAAGAAGGAGGAAGATCAATTAGTGAAGAATTTGCATTCATTGACGAAAGCAGTAAGTTAGATGATAAAGACGTACCTAAGATGCATTGAAGATAAAATGACGAAATAGAAACATAATTATTTAACACAAGTTGTATTTTACAGGTTCTGGAAAAGAAAAGAATTGCCAAAGAAAATGAAGTTTTGTCCGATACTAAAACAAATACTAGTGGTATGTACATCACTGTATAACATAATATTATTTAGAGTGACTGTTCACTTCAAACTTAAAGTCGGCCGATAGTTTGACCGCATAGAACGGGTAGAATACAATGATTGGGAACCCTGTCAGTATCAGGATGATTCAAAATTGAATAGGATTTATGATTATTTTCAAAATAAACAACACCGCAGTGCGGGCCGTATTGCGCGGCATTCAAACATAAATGACATTATACGTCGAGCTCTTGTTGCCGTCGGGGTACCAGCTGTATTAGAACCAAACGGCCTGGCACGCGACGACGGTAAGAGACCAGATGGCATGTCGTTATTCCCTTGGAAGATGGGTAGGCCTTTAGTATGGGACGCAACCTGTGTCGATACTCTTGCGCCATCACACCTTCCAAGTTCTGCGTGCTGTGCTGCTGCTGCCGCTGCGGCTGCGGAGAACCTCAAGCGGCGGAAATATAGTGGCCTTGTCGGAAACTATATTTTCGAACCGTTTGGGGTTGAAACCCTCGGGTCGTGGGGTCCGAATGCCCACATTCTATTTAAAGATCTTTCTAGGCGGCTGGTTGACGCTTCTCGTGACCAGAAGGCTGGCTATTACCTCGGACAAAGAATCAGCATGGCGATCCAACGAGGTAATGCTGCCAGCCTCTTGGGCACGCTCCCAGTTGACAGCGATGGGGACGAATTTTTTGACGCTTTTTAGTTTTTTGTTTTACTAGAATAGTTTTTGATTTTTATTGTAAATATTAGTATTGTAATTACTATCGGCCGATGGTTTATTCTTATATATGGACGCTTTAAGATATCTAGAGGCTATCACGCAATTGGAATTGAAAACAAAACCAACTTTGATTTCACATTTATCTTTTTCAGGTTTAAAATACAAAGCTTTCTTAGATCTGCTGATAGACCTATCAGCAGATGGTGTTTTTACTGAAAAAGAAATAAGGGAACAAACTGAAATAATTCTCACAACTGGTTTTGAAACTACATCCACACAGTTGACATTCACCATGTTACTGCTGGGAGCACATCCTGATGTACAAGAGAAACTATATCAAGAGTAAGTATTAGACAAGTTAAAAATATTTAGTTTATTCTTTGTTTAAGGCATTATTGGCTTGATCACATACGCCGATAAATTATGTATATGGTACAGCCTGATTTTATTAACCAAATTAATAATTCAAATTAATACTTCTTCATCTTTGCAGATTATTAGAAGTACTGGGTCCAGAAAGAGACGTAGGAAAATATAACTTGAACAAATTAATTTACACAAACGCAGTTGTCATGGAGTCTCTCAGAGTATTTCCAATCATACCTTTTGTGCTAAGATGCATAGATCAGGATGTGAAACTAAGTAAGGACTTATTTGTTGTACATTACATATTTTGAGTTCACACTGGTCCGTTAGTGATGAAATAAATTAATTTGCTTACTGTGATTTCAGAAAATTACACGATGAATGCCGGCAGCTACTGCATAATATTTCCACTGATACCGAACGTATCAGCCAAAGACAAGAAAGGGGATCAGTTCAGGCCAGAAAGATGGCTGAACGATGATTCGTGTAGCAGCCAAGACTTTGCTGCATTCGGCTTGGGAAAACGTAGTTGTATAGGTATTAAAATAACATTTAAAAAAGGTATATTGTCTTTTTAGTGTGGATTGAGTTTCGGATTTTTGGCAAATCTGCCCGTCTCAAGATCTTTATGGAATTCCGTACATACAGATAGAAAAAAAGATGTTGTCCATAAGAAATAACCAGCATTAGTGTGAAGTGTGAGACGAATATTTAGTGAATGGAATGAATGTGTAGCTCCAATTCCCATGATGTTGGATGTAATAGCATGCAAAGCCGATACGAAAATCGAAGATATAATAAAACCACTTTTTTGAAAATTGCAGGAAAAACATACGCGTTGACAGCTATGAAGGTGATGTTGGCGCACTTCATACGGCGGTATCGAGTGCGAGCTGACATGAGTCAGCTGCAGCTGTCTGCGGACTTCGTGCTCAAACCTGTGTCGGGACACGAGATCAGCATTGAACGAAGACATTCAACAGCTGCATGAGGAATGGAGAAAGTGGATCTGGTGATAGCTTCACCTAGAATATTCATTGATGACTTTGTGGTCATGATACAATTTTTCTAATTTTATTCCGGAGTTTTTATTTATTATCCGACTTCCCAAAAAGAAAGGGGGATCTCACTTCGGATGTTTGTAGTTTTTTTATTAGATTATACTGATTTGATATTAGCTGCGACCAAATAAATTAAATGTCCATCCAGATAATCAATGTATTTATTTTCAAACTTTCCTAGCCGGTTTTTATACTCAAATAAGTACAATTCTAACCCCATTAAATAATTTTAGTACCCGTGTCCTGTTGTTCCACGCGCTCTTCAAAAAGAGTCAGTAAACCCAGCAGGGAACCCTAGGGCCGAAGCCTGCGAGAGTTGTCGAGTCCCTTGTACATGCAGGTATCTAGAAGGAAGCGTCAGTAAAAGTCCGATACTCCCTTACATACATCCTCAGCGGGAACGGACATTACCCACCAATAATAAGTCAGCGTGAAACACGTACACACAACCTACTCCCACACTCGTCCATTTTACCCCAAGTAATGGTTAACGCTCGTGACTTTTTGCTATTTTCCATTTAAGTAGCCACTTAATTAAAGATAAGCACTTCATCAATCTTCATACTTCATGAATTGAAACATTATTTTAAGCATTAGTCTATTTATGTTAATAAGGAATTTTGTTAATAGTTCTATCAAGATTGTTTACTTTCAAATAAGTGTCTACTCTTCAAATTAATTTCTCCTCGTTCTAAAATCTAACCACCCAAGTTAATAACAAAAATAAAAAACATTTTGACAACAGTTCCTGACCTGGTTATCCATAATCCAAGCTTCTTGGGTGCAGCTGTTGCTTTCACAACACAACCTCTATACGAGTAGACAAAAGACAAATTAAGATTATAATCTGCTTCAACTAGTCTAAACAGGGTCTCGTAGGGGCGAGGTTACACAGGTGCTCTATAATATAAGCACTAACAATGCATGATCAAGTTTAAACTTTGTTTCCTATTTAGTATGTACAAGGGTTCGGTAGGTTTAAGTCAGTCAGTTCATCATGGTCAGTTCCAAACCTTCACGGTTATGTAGACTTACACTCGAATTTCAAGTTTAACTCAAAGCGTGTAAGCACGCAATTTTCAAGAGTCACCTTCGATTTCTCAGGGTTTCCAACATCAGATTGTGACATTGGGAACTAAAAAGTAGATTGCTTACATATAAAAAAAAAAACAAAATACTATAGCCGTCTTCGATAAATTAAGTAAAAAAATATATAACATAGTGTCAAATTGAGGACCTCCTTTTTTGAAATTGGTAAAAATTAGATAATCATACCTGCAGGTTACAGATAATTAATATCAATAGCTTGATGTTAATTTATGCAAATCTCTTTCGTTATGATACTTAATTATATTCTGTTCACATTGTCTGTTCTGCTATTATTATTATTTTTAAACATTATTTCTTAATTGCCCGAAGAGTATATATCGTTGAAACCTTCATAATTCTGCTTAGATCGGAAATTGTCGTATTAGCACAATGTTGACTGTAATTTTGTCTGTGTGTGTGTTGTGCCTAGTTTGGCTTACATTGAAAGGTTGGCAAGCTCGCTCTAGTGAACAAAAAGACAGCGAACTGTCTATTGGTAAGTATTTAAGGAACTACTTGCCGTACGGGGATGTTATAAGAATTTTTCAAATCGGTTCAGTAGTTTCGGGGCCCTTTGGGTACTAATTAAGAAACAAATGAAAAATGTTTCCTCCTTCTAAAAGTTTTGGGAGTAATCGGGATGCTGCGCGAAATATTCATATCATCGATTCAACAATCCCTCAAGACCAAGTTCTTTAACCAACATATCTTACCTGTAATGACGAATGGTGAAACATTACTGTAGGGCCAAGCTCAAAGTCGATCAGCGTGTTATAAGAAGGTCTGTGCTCGTAGTTTCTCTGGTGTATAAAATTCGCAACGAAGACATTCGTCGGAGAACCGATTTTGCTCGTAGAATTAGCACGCAAAAGTGAAGTGGGCCGGTAAGAGTGGGTGTCTACAGACGTACAGACAGTCGATAGAGTAGACAAGTATTAGAGTGGAGACCGCTTTTGGGTAAACGTAGTGATGGACGTCCTGCTGAACGGTGGACCGATGATTTGAAAAAGGTGACAGGTAGTGGATGCGGGCTGCCCATGACCCAAACAAATGGCGTTCATTGGGAAGGCCTACAATCAGCAGTGAAAGGCAATTGGTTGATGACAAATTAAACATTATTGATTCTAGTAAGCCTTTGGCTGAGACGAGTGTGGAACTCAACTTCGAAAACGCATCCATTACCACCAGCTTTTCCAGGCTCACTGCCCATTATTGGACATCTGCATAAAGGAATTGCTTTCTCTTCTAGTGAGTACATTTATTATATTTTGATTGCTTTCCCGTTATAAACCAGATAATTTGAATGTATAGCTTTGATTTTTTTGTCCTCAGATATCTTCAATTTCTTTAAAATTCTAAGTGAAGACTGTGTTAAGCAAGGTGGAGTCACTATTTTAAAACTTGGTCCAGATTTACATTACTGTAAGTACAAAAATATTTTCTGAAATGTATAGTCCCCTTTTCCTAAAGCCTAGTATGAAAACTTGATACCGTTTAGTAGCCTTTTTTCCTAGAAAGATACAAAAAAATCTTTTCTAATTGCAAAATACATCTCAACCATATTTAAATCATTTTATTTATACCTATTTTTTATAGTGATAACTGATCCGCAAGATGCCTCGACGGCAGCAAAATCATGTCTCCGAAGGCATTATGCGATAGAATCCACTAAAGTTTGGCAGGGTAACAGCATAATAACATCATCAGGTGTGTTAAAGATAGCTTGCATTTCATATTAAATTGCAAATTGAAAACTTTTTATGCATTGAAGTGCATTTTCGGCTGGCAGGCAGTAGAAAATTGTATAATCATATCATTTTGCCGTTCTTTCAGATTCAACTTTTAAAATAACCTACAAGAAACCATCTGTACTTCTTTTGCAGGAGAAACATGGGCACGTCACCGCAAGTTGCTGAACCCAGCGTTCAGTCTGCCGGTGATCCACGGCTTCTTAGACGTGTTTAACAGTCAGGCCAAGAAACTGGTCAATGAATTAGAGCCTTTCGTTGGCAATGGGCCATTTAATCACAGCCCATATTTCGTCACAAACAATTTTGAAACGCTTTGTGGTAAGTATTTATGAGAGGGTTATCGGAAGCTCTTTCATAGTGTCTCAGTCAGAATTTGTTTGTGTTCGATATCAGAATACTGTAAGAAATTAAGGAAAAAATCATGTAGATGATACAGTGTAAGTCTTGTAATACTCTTTTCAGCTGGCACATTTGGAATAGAAAATGCGATGAGTAAAGAACTACTAGCTAAATATATATCATCAGGTTACGCGCTAATAGAACTCATTATAACCAAAGTACTCAAGGTTTGGCTGCAAATCGACTTAATTTACAAACTTGTTGGGCTAAAGAAGAAAGAAGATGAATTAGTGGAAAATTTACATTCATTGACGAAAACAGTAAGTTCAAGAATAATGATAAGAGATTCACCACAGATAACACGAAGAAGTATTTCATTAGCTTTTAATACAAATGGTTTATTACAGGTTCTACAAAACAAAAAACTTGAAGCTTTGTCCAACAATGTCAAATCACCAACTACTGGTTTGTATAACGCTGCCAATAAAAGTGACATGATGTTAATGGTATTTTTTGTACTTTAAGTCACAATAGCAAAAGATTCATCGTAGGGTATAAAGAGTCACGACAAAAAAGAGAAAAAGACAAAATTAAATACGTGGATGACATAATTTTGTTACATATTGCAGGTTTGCGATACAAAGGTTTCTTAGATCTGCTGATGGACCTATCAGCAAATGGTGCTTTCACAGAAAAAGAAGTCAGAGACCAAACTGAAGCAATTCTTACAACGGGTTTTGAAACCACATCCACACAGTTAACATTCACTATGTTACTGCTAGGCTCACATCCTAAAATTCAAGACAAATTGTATAATGAGTAAGTTTTTGACGTTTAATTCTTATCAAAGGCCTAACTCTCTAGGGCACGCCACCATAGTGGCGGTAAGTTCCCTCTTTGAGGAGTGGCGCGGGAGGAGTCATGGCGCCCTCACGTACTGCATGACGCAGGTCCTCACCGGACACTGCTGTTTCGGGGGGTACCTGCGAATCGGTCGTGAGGAGGCGCCCGGGTATCACCACTGTGCGGATGGCCCCGAAGACACGTTGGACCACACAGTCCAGGTGTGCCCTGCGAGGGAAGGGCACCGCCGGGTCCTCGTCGAGGTTTTAGGCGGCGGCGACCTCTCGCTAATGACTACTAATACCGGTAATGAAAATGATGACTATATTTGTTACAGATTCGAAGCAGTACTCGGTCCAGACAGAGATGTAGGAAAGGATGATTTGAACAAACTGGTTTACACAAACGCAGTTATAATGGAGTCTGTCCGAGTCTTCCCAACTGCTCCTTACATCCTAAGATGCGTAGAACAGGATGTGAAACTAAGTAAGAGTTTGTCTTTAATAAAGCTACTCTCTGTTTGTACATGCCCTTTCTTTTGTATGCCAATTTCATACCCTTTCTTTCATGTTTAAAAGACATCTTTTAAAAGGTACATACCTTTTTACATTGTTTTCAGAAAACTACACGATGAGAGCAGGCAGTAATTGTATCATATTTCCACTGATTCCTAATATTGCCACCAAAGATTCAAAAGGGGATCAGTTCAGGCCAGAAAGATGGCTGGATGATGATTTCAACGGCAACCAAGACTTTGCTGGATTCGGCATGGGAAAACGTGGTTGTTTAGGTATTATTGTTAAATACTTATATACAACATGTAACGTAATTAACGCACACCCTCAAACACCCTAATTAGAACATTATGTTATAATCATAATACATACACTGAATTTTTAATTTAACATGTATATGCATTGTTATTTACTAAATTAGTTATACCAAACTTTTTGGTCATACTACTACGCACGCAAATATCGCGCCGCGCGCCGCTCGACTCGACACAACATACGAAACTACGGAAAAAGCCGACAATACACGAAGTCTTATTACTTTGAGTTACGGTCTATTTGAATTTGTTTTGATTGTACAGGGTTAATATGACAATAATTTCCGTAGTTTTAATTATTTTTGGGATAAAAAAATTACCTATATTAAAAATGATATAAATCGATTCAGTAAACGATTCTGAACAAACTAATTTCAGGATGTGCGTTAATTAAGTTACATGTTGTATATACCAAAATGCTCTTGAGATATGAAATCATCTGATGACCAGTGTGTACATTTGCGACCGGGTATTTAAATCCAAACTCGGTTTCGCCAGTCACATCAGGGAGGTACCGCGGCCCTAGCACATAAGGCCTACGACGGAACACGACGGCTTTTAGTCAGTAAGAGTCTGACACTCCCTCACCGCTGCTAACCCACAGCGGGAGGGGTCATTTGATGATTTTTTACGTCGTTAAAAAAAAAAAAAAAGGAGGTGAACTTGTCATAGGTCGCCGTTATCGAAAACGATAAGGAGGACTATATATATATATATACATTTTTTGTTGATTAAAACCTTTTGATCCTTCTGAGTAGTTTTAAGCACCAAAGCTGTAGCAAAGACTGAAAATGCCCAACTTTCTGATTTTGTCAAATAATCTAAAATATCATGCTTTACAGGTAAAACCTACGCGATGATAGCTATGAAGGTGATGTTGGCGCACTTCATACGACAGTACCGAGTGCGAGCTGACATGAGTCAGCTGCAGCTGTCTGCGGACTTCGTGCTCAAACCTGTGTCGGGACACGAGATCAGCATTGAACAAAGACATTCAACAGCTGCATGAGGAATGAATATATCACCAGACCCACCTTTGATGATTGTGATCATCATTCTCCTGGCCTCATCCCAATTTCTTACTTGGAGTTGGCGTAGCATGTTTTCTTCTTCCATACTCTTCTGTGTGTATCTGTATCGTTGTTACCATTTATTAACCGACTTCCCAAAAAAAGAGGAGGTTTTCAATTCGGACATTTGTAGTATTTTTTTATTGGAATATATCGATATGAGCGTTTCTAAGTTTGTATGTACTTTCTAAGTATATCTTAGACACCAATGACTATGTTTTGGATGGCGCGTTAAACTGTAGGTCCCAACTCTCATTGAACATCTTTGGCAGTCGATACGGGTATTCAGAAGCCGCTAAGTCTGACAACCAGACTTTCCACGGAGGAGGTGATACAAGCAGTCGCTCCTAAAACACTGGAACTCAGCTACATTCGATTAGACTGGAAGCCGACTAAAACATAGTTGGGAAAAGGCTCGTGAGATGATGATTATAGAGGTATATTGAAATTAGCTACGACTCAATAAATTAATGTTTACCTAGATGATTATCTCATATTTTTAAACCTACCGAGCCGGTTTTATTATAGTCAAATAAGTATATTTCTTATTTACACGTAGAAATATGTAGGCCTATTTAGGTATTGGTATTGGTATTGGTCAGTTCATTTGAATACTAGTATCTCCTTATACATTATTAATTATATTAAAAAGCTATTAAACTTATATTGAAATGATTGTTACTACGACATTATCCACGTTTGGGAAAGGTGATTCGTAATGATACGTTCTGTAGCTATATGTCCATCTCTTTCACTTAATATGCTACCTCCAGTGACTTGTGTGTTTGTAAATAATCTACGATTAGACTAAAGTACTGATTCAGATAAATTTTGCCTTATGCAAAACATTGAACTCTTCTAACCTAAAGCCTAAAGAACCTAAAGAAATGCTGGTCTAGCATTTCTTTGCCCTGGTCCAAATATTTTCTAAAAGAAAAGTTATAGAACCCTCACCCGTTCTTTTCTATTTCTAAAATAGGTTGCTAAATGTTTCTTAATTATTTTTTTTGAAAACTGGAAATTTTTGACTTACAAAAAAACCATTACTTTGATTCATAGATTTTTTTAAAATCTCGTTTGTCACACTTGATGTGAGGTAAATGAACTTAGGAAAGGTTTGTTTTTAGAATAAAACGGTACATTGTACCTATACAGGATGGAGTGTATACTTTGATGGAGACATGGTGGTTATAAAATGCTGAATAGATTCACCATACCATAGGGCCTTTCTTTTCAGCTCACATTTCCTAAGTCTTTGAATTTCCAACAAAAAATATTCACAAATGAATGTAAAAAAAGGGGTGTCACAAACCAACATCGTTCTGCCCCAATTACCAACCTCACCTGCCCGTGTTGCACCCTGCTGAACAAAGGACGAGTCTCTGGCGACTGACTGGTGGTGGTACAACCACTACACAGTATAATCATCAGCAAGGATATTGAACCCTGACCTTCACCTGCGCAGAAGTGATTTGTAGGTTTATTGCCATAAATGTACAGTGCGCAAAGCGATCCCCACTCTTCCGCCGAGAGCTCATTATCCGTGCCGATAACTATATTAAGTGTGTGTGATATTAAATGCCTTGCTCTGAAAACTTGGTGATAGGGAGTTTGTTTCACCACTTCTTCTTCCCAGCAAAAACAAATAGATATGGTGAAGGGCAGGCGTTGTGAAATCAACTGGTTTATTTTGTAAAGTTGATGAAGATGACAATTTAACAAGACCATGTTTATTTCATGAGATAAGTAAGTACATACATAATGACCATGCGAAACTCATTTATATGATTTTTTTTTTGGTATTTTACTATAATTATCTAGGTTTTTAATAATGTATGAGGGTAATACTAGCTAGTATTCAAATGATTTGACTAAAATAAAAAATAATTATTGTGTGAATACCAGTACTTCAATGGGACATAGAAATATATGATAAATAAAAATGTAAATACATAAAATCGTAAAAAATAATGGCGTTTTGACCAATTGCCATCTATATTTAGAATTACTTACAACCAGTAGACAAAACCCACAAAGCGACTTCAGATCGAATCGAACTAAAACTCAAACAAGAGCACAACTACAGTTATTTTGAACTTTACAGATTATTGACTCAAAGTTTCCTTCATTCGATTTTGTTTGATATTAATTATATATTATGTAAGTATACGGAAGGAACAAAAAAATCGACTATAGGCCTGAGCACTCATTAGCATAAAATAAATTAATATAAAAACTATTTTTAGCTAACAAAAAATATATCAATTCTTAGAACATTAATTTGTGGAAGATTTTTGAATATGTAAACATTCGTTAATAAATATCCCTTTATATAAAGACCGCTTTAAGGTCTACCGGACAATTCGATTCCGCGTTGAATAGGTAATAGTCTTGGTAGTTGTAAAGCTCTTCCCAAGTACGAGTGAGCGGGTTAGATTCCAGGTCAGGCAAACAATAATTACTAAGTTATATTTACTTTCATAGTATATGTTGGAGACCAATGAGCGAAGGCAAAGGAAAACATCGAGTTCAAAGTGTGAAATTACCACCAGTAAGCCTACAAACGTGGCCATGCAGCCTGATCTTGAGAAGTATGCTTTGGCGCCTGGTCGAAAGTACAATGCAACATCGCACCAATGTACAATTAATATAAGGGCTATTATAGCTGTTAAGTCCAAATCCTGAATGAATAAGTTAACGCAATCAGAAAAAATTACAAATATATGAGAGTTGTCCAGAATAATCTATATCGAGCAGTTGTACCTGCTGACTGTAGAAAAAGCTGATGCCCACCCTCAGAAACGAAAAGGCACCAAAAGAAGAAAAATTCAGCTATTCGCTAAAAAATATGTTTTACAGACTATTCAAACCTAATCTATACTAATATTATAATACTGAAGAGTTTGTTTGTTTGTTTGCTTTAACTACTGGTACTATTTTAAAAATTCTTCCAGTGTTAGATAGCCCATTTATCGAGGAAGGCTATAAGCTACTTTTTATCCGGGTTCTTGCAGAGGTTCCCACGGGATGCGGGTGAAACCGCTGGCAGAAGCTAGTTTATAATATTAATAATTATGTAGGTATCACTTTTCATCTATAATCTAATATAGAATCCTACTAATTACCACAGACTAGCTGTTGAATAAAATAGTATTTTTAAAAAATACTTCGTTTTTTTAATTTATTAATTACTTATTACACAACCAGTTTTAAATTAGGTATTATCTCATAATTATTTCATTTATTACCGCAATTGGTTGCCAACCGTGGTAACTAGGTATGTCACAAAAATAATAAACAAAAAATCAAAACCCGGATCCTCATTAATTCTCATTAATTCACACTATTTGCAAAAAGGTTTATTTCATTATCTAAAATAATGTTCTACAATAATATTGTTCCGATTTCTATAAACTTGATACAGTCTTAAGTTCTTATTAGATGGACCACTATTATCATCCAGTAGACACCTCAGGATGGACAGCGCAGGCGGGGTAGGCCGATCTAGACGCCTATTTTTGAGACTGGTGGACCCGGTCGAAGGATCGGGAAGTGTGGAAGCGAGATGGGGAGGCCTTTGCCCAGCAGTGTGACAGTATAGGCTAAAAATAAAAATTCTGATAAGTTATTATATACTTGTCTTAGCATATGAATTATAATTCATATGCTAAGACAAGTATATAATCTTGTAAGACAAGTATATAATCGCCTGTAGTCGCTTATAGGGTGGTGTGCTACGAATCTAGTTAAGTTTGTATATGTTGATTTGTGATGTATGTGTTTGTATTGTTTTGTTATGTATGTGTTTTTTAGTTTAGTTTAGAATAAATTAATAAGAACCCATCTGCCGCATTAGGCAAGCCTGTAAGGGTAGATGTAAGGTTGTGTAAATAAATAAATAAATAAATAAATAAATAATGAGACGGGTATTGCCATGGCTGCCGATAAACTTGTAGTTTAAAGGGCCAAGAGCGATTCGGACGCGAGAGGGTTCCGAACATACGCAGAAAAGAATAATATACATACGCAGAAACAAGAATATACGCAGAAAAGTCTTATAAAATGTTATATAACTAATATGACAGATACCAGATTAATTTAAACATATCATTAAGAGAATTTTCTCTCCGTTTGTCAGATAAATTTTATTGTGTGTTAGTCGACATGGCTAGAAAGAATGTAACTTGTGAGGAGACAGCTGACAGAAAAGCATGGAAGAAGTCTAAATAAAATTGGGATAAGAACAGGAAGATGGTGATACACATAATTACAGTTCTATAACTAATCTCCTATACAGTTTAAAACTAATAAAGGGCATTCGAAATATAATAGGCAGTCTATCCGTATCTCTTTTTTATTCTAACTCTTCCATGCCTGCCGAAAGAGATTTCCTTTGAATTAAGCTGTGCCTTTGTACTTAATTATAATATTTTTCTTCTTCTCTGTGTGTTCCGTGTGTAACTGAGTACATAAACTGTTAAATAAATAAATAAATAGGTTATTATCGCGGTATTCGGTAATGAACCCAAAGTTTACTCGTTATGTAATTATTTGGGTCCATTCAGATAAGTATCTTTGAGATGGTCGGCCGTTACAGAAAATTTCGACATTTATAAGGATTTTTAAACATCTCCACGGAACCTTAAAGTAATTTTTATCTAATATAAAAGCCTAATAAACACGTTCTCACCGTTTACTCAAAACTTGTCCTCAGTACAATGATTGGCTTAATTTTGATATTTTGCGTTTTGTGTTTGGTGCTTCTAAAGTATAAGAAATATCGAAATAAACATGAGCTTCCACCGACTTCAACTGAATTCGTACCCCGTAAGTATTTTTTATAACTATCTTTTTAATTCTGAAATACAGGTTGGAATATTGTAGAAATACATTTATTAACGACATTAACGACATCAATATGTTGCTGTTGATATATTTATTTAAGTTAGGAAAAATATGTAGCATTATTTCCGCATATTGTCGGCCTTAATTTAAAGGATGCCCTATATTTTCCGAAGTCAGAATTTTTATTTCTTCATAGATTTCTTCTCAATTTGTGTTTAGACACGTTCGTAGTTTAGTTTTTATTGTTAAACTATAATATCGGTTCAGTAATTTGGGAGTCTTCAAACAAACAATCAAAAAGAATGTTCACTCTTTATTATGTCGTGCTCGTTTGTTACTTTCACGGTACCAGCTAAACCGCTAATTTAACAATTTTGATTCTAGAAAGCCTTTGGATGAGACGACTGTGGAACACAACTTCAAAAACGCATCCATTACCACCAGCTTTTCCAGGCGCACTGCCCATTATTGGACATCTGCACAAAGGAATTTCTCTGTCTTCTAGTGAGTACATGGCATCATCTGCCTAGCCTTTTCCCAAGTTGGGCTCAGCTCTCAGTCTTACCGGATGCAGCTAAATACCAGTGTTACCGGCTTTACTGGCTTCTGATTACCCGTAGGATTGCCAAAGATGTTCAAGTGACAGCAGCATGGTCATTGGTGTCCAAGTACATACAAGCTTAGAAAAGTTCTACAGGTATAATAGTACTTGCCTGACCTACAATCGAACACACACTAATTCTTGAGAATCTGGTTCTTTACCCACTAACCCACCATAACTTCTATTGAGTGTTAAATAATTAATTGCTAATACGGTATAATCAAGATCGTTTGACTGTATAGCCTTGATTTTTTTTCAGATCTCCTCAATTTCCTCCAAATTGTAAGTGATGATTGCGTAAAACAAGGCGGCGTTACTGTTTTAAATCTTGGTCCAGAGTTACATTACGGTAAGTAGAAAGCCATTTTTCTGCCAGTTCTAATTTGAAACTTAAAGTTGTGAGACTTTTTATCAAAGCATTCTATGGCATAATAAAAGAAATAGAATATTAAACCACAACAAACTATTCCAGTTGCAAATATATTTAATACTATTCCCATTTTTTCAGTGATAACAGATCCGCAAGACGCCGCACTGGCAGCAAAATCATGTCTCCGGAGGCATTACTTAATGGATTTTGCTAAAGTTTGGCAGGGTAACGGAATAACAACATCATCAGGTACCTATGATACCTTTACATTTACTTAACTGACAATCCATTTGTAGCTGTCAGTCAGCACAAAATTATATACATAATACAAAATAATATAATAACTTAAACCATCTGTACGTCTTTATAGGAGAAACATGGACCAGTCATCGCAAGTTGCTCAGCCCAGCATTCAGCCTGCCGGTGATCCACAGCTTCTTAGACGTGTTTAACAGTCAGGCCAAGAAACTGATCGATGAATTAGAGCCTTTCGTTGGCAAAGGGCCATTTGATCACGGCTCATATTTCGTCACAAACAACTTTGAAACGCTTTGTGGTAATTATTTCGACGCTCTTCTGTAGAGTCTCAGAATTTGTTGGTGTTCGATACCAGTACCAGGAAATGATTATGTAGATAACTCGTAAGTCTTGTAATACTTTTTTCAGCTGGTACATTTGGAATAGAAAATGCGATCAGTAAAAATCTGGGAGCTACATATATATCCGCAGCGTACGGGATGGTAGACCTTCTAAAAGCCAAGGCATTCAAGGTTTGGCTGCAAATCGACTTAATTTACAAACTTGTTGGACTCAAGAAGAAGGAAGAACAATTAGTCGAAAATTTACATTCATTGGCGAAAACAGTAAGTTTAACCATAATGATGTAAGATTCACTACAGCATTTCATATTTTTTGACACAAGTGGTTTTATTTCAGGTCATACAAAAGAAAAAACTTGCTAGGGAAAATGAAGCTTTGTCCAACAATGTCAAATCACCAACTTCTGGTATGTATAACGCTACCAATAAAACGGACATAATTTTAATGACATGCCTGTATGGTGTATAGTGTTCAAGACGTGGATAATTTGGTGACCTTTTTCAGGTTTGCGATACAAAGGTTTCTTAGATCTGCTAATGGACCTATCAGCAGATGGTGCTCTCACAGACATAGAAGTCAGAGACCAAATTGAAGCAATTCTCACAACTGGTTTTGAAACTACAGCCACACAGTTGACATTCACCGTGTTACTGCTGGGAGCACATCCTGAAATTCAAGAAAAAATGGTTAAAGAGTAAGTTTTAGACACGACTAATTTCTATCAAAAGACTAACTTTCCAATGAAGATTGTTTCGTACTTCAATTTGAACCACAAAGTCAAAGAATATTGCCATCGTTGAATTTGGTTTACTTGACTTCCAAATATGAATATTAATAAATAGATAACAAATAATTTATGTCAACTAAATAGATAGTTTGTAGGTATGTTTTTTAAATACAATGCGTTTTGTTGCAGATTAGAAGCAGTACTGGGTCGAGACAGAGATGTAGGAAAGGATGATTTGAACAAACTGGTTTACACAAACGCAGTTATAATGGAGTCTGTACGATTGTTCCCAACTATTCCTATTATATTAAGATGTGTGGATCAGGATGTGAAATTAAGTAAGGGGTTTTTCTTCTCCTTCTTATCGAGTCAGCTGCAGCTGCAGGTTTAATCACCTAGCAGGCCTTGGTGTCAGAGGTCTATATGCCTCGAATTTGAGTACATAATTTCATTCCCTCTCTTGAATATTTAAAAATTGTACCTTCTTCATTGGATTTCAGAAAACTTCACGATGAATGCAGGCAGTTACTGCATTTTATTTCCACTGATACCTAATATTGCAGCCAGAGAAATGAAAGAAGATCAGTTCAGACCAGAAAGATGGCTGGAAGACGATTTCAACGGCCACCAAGACTTTGCTGGATTTGGCTTGGGAAAACGTGGTTGTTTAGGTATAACAATTCCTACTTTACTTACTACTAAGGTTATAGACACAAAACGCCCTTTTTTGAGAAAAATGCCAACTGTCGGATTTTGACAAATAATCTGAAATGTCATTCTTTCCAGGTAAAACATACGCAATTATAGCTATGAAGGTTCTGCTAGCGAATTTCATGCGACAGTACCGAGTGCGAGCTGACATGAGTCAGCTGCAGCTGTCTGCGGACTTCGTGCTCAAACCTGTGTCGGGACACGAGATCAGCATTGAACGAAGACATTCAAAAACTGCTTGAGGAATGGAGAAAGTGGATCTGGTTATAGCTTCACCTGGAATTTATATAGATGATTTAGTTTGTGGATGCAAACATTCTAATTTTAGTATGAAATGTGTTTCTGTTAATCTAGTGTAGATTTAAGGATTGGTTCAATTTATTAAACGACTTCCCAAAAAAGTGGAGGATCTCAATTTAGATGTTTGTATTTTTTATTGGATTATATTGATATTAGGTAAGGCCAAATAAATTAAATGTTTATCCAGATAGTTATTAATATTTTTTTAAACCTTCCTTTCCGGTTTTTTGATGGTCAAATAAGTACCTACATTTCTAAGCTGCCTTAATTATCTGTCAATACTAATTTTTTATGTAAAAAATATGTAGGCCTATTTAGGTACTGGTCATTCACGTAAAAAAAACTTTCTGGTTAGATCATTTGAAAACTAGTATCCCCTCATGAATTATTAATTATTGTAAAAAGCTATAAATTGTCACTACGCAATTATCTATGTTTATGAAAACGGCGACCTGTGGCTATGCTCATAACTCTCTCGTATAAAAATACCTGAGGTTCCAGTGACTTATTTGTTGTTTCTCCATTTAGATTTACTGTGAAGGATATTCATTTTTTTTTTTTAATTATTTTACTAACTGATGACTAGATGGCGTTGGCCTAGGTCTGGGATGCTAGATGGCGTTGACCTAGGTCGTATAACGAAACGTTTTTGTCATCAACAATTTAAAAAATTGAATAAAAGGAGAAACGAAGTCAGATTACTATTCAAATGTCCCGAGAGATTTTAAAAACAATTTGTCGCGAAATCTGAATTTCTTGGGTCTCGGCTCAAAGTTGAATGTTTTTTTTACTTGGTAAAGGCACAATCACGTAGTAGGTACAACGCTATCTGTCACTTTCTTTTTTTAATCCTCAAAAAGAAAACCCCCCTTCTGATGAAATTTTATTTCTCGTAAACTGACAGAGAGACGGAACACCCCTGACCCTTTCCTTAATATCTATGAAAAATAAGTTGCTTACGCTCCTACAATAAGGGTAGGCTGTTTTTTGATAAATGGTAGTTTTTGACTTACATGATTCATAGCTTTTTTTTCAAATCTCGTTTCTACAAGCTCTATTTGAGGTTAATGAACTTTGAATGGTATTTTTGGAAAAGAACGGTACATGATTAATTACATACTGGGCATCAAAAAATGTAGGAACCTTGTCCTTTCGAAATGGCAAAATGTTAATTATGAGGCAAAGAACAATTTGATTGTAATATATTTTGCTTGATGAAGCTATAAAATCCGATTCTCGATCCGATTCGAACTTCCGGAAAAATCCTGCAACAAGCGTGGTTCCCTTATTAGGCCTGAGCACTGCATTGAGACAGTGAAAAGGCTGAAAATGATGATGATAATAAAGCATCATCTTTTATAAGAAGTGACTGCCTATTTGACCTCCTCAACTCGAATAGAACGAACACTAGCACTTGAAAGGTTGGTTCTTTGCCCACTAGGCCATCACGACTTCTTAATAATGATGATGAAGATGACAATTTAAAGAGAGCATGTTTACTTCATGAGAAAAATAAGTAAATACATAATGAAGAAGCGAAGCTTATTTATATACGTTTTTATGGCTTTTTACAATAATTATCTAGGTTATTAAAAATGTATGAGGGCAAACTAGTATTCAAATTATTTGAACAAAGTAAAATAATTATTGTGTGAATACTTGTAGGTACCTAAATAGGACGACATTTTACAAATAAAGATTATCATAAAGTCGTTAAAAGAAATGGTGATCAGACCGATTGCCATCATGGGAGAATCATTTACTTTCAGACAAAAAGGAATCATTTTGAGAATAAAAATATAAATGAGGTCTCACATTTTTTTGTTTTTTTTTTTTTATTTGTCACAAGAGCATCAAAACAACAGTTTGAACTTCACAGGTTGACTTATCCTAGGTTAGGTTTGTTTGACATTACATTTGACATAAACAAATTATGTTTGCGGAAGGAACAAAAAATCGACTATAGGCCTGAGCACTCATTAGCATTAAATAAATTATCGTAGTAGTATAATTCAATAATGCTTACAAAAAAAATATTATGCCTTCAACAGGCCTATTGGATTTTTTTGAATATTTAAACATTTAAGAATTTGATGGCCTATTCAAAAAAGTTAACCATGTATATCAAGACCGGTTTTAGGCCTAGCGAACTTAAAGATTTTTTCGCATTGAATAGGCAATCATCTTATCGCATTAAAAAATATATTGTAGAGTGGTTAAAGCAACTGTCTCTTAAGTACGATTTGGCGGGTTCATTTCCAGGTCTGGCAAATAGCAATTTGTAAGTTATGTGTATCGATCATAAATCAGTATGAAGATGAATGGAAGTACACGCGTAACAACTATCTGGTAATTTTTCAGTATCAGACCAACTAAAAACTGACAATTTCAGAAATGAAGAGTTTCCAAGACAAGGACTTTTTCAAAATCAAAAATCGTTTGTTCGAAGTAGGTTAAAAACAGCACTTTTCGAACATAAACATACCTACAATCAAAAACTCTACTTGGCAGGAAACCGGAACTGTTGAATAATCTTGCACTAATATGGACTTTGTATTTGTTTTGAAGAACCAACCTCACTCATAGCAACAGCCCTTCTCACACTTGGCCAATTAATATCGGTTTGTATACGCATTATTAGTAAGTTAAAAACTGGTTGCCTTTTTTTGGTATAAATCATTCGAGTAAACAAGTTTCATGTTGACCCTTTTTATCTAAAAATCTCTCATAGTATACTACTAATTATCACAGTCTAGTAGTTAAATAAAAAATGGATAAAAAAGGGGATTGGTACAGTCATTACAATTTATTAACTAGTTATAATTTATTATCTCATCATTATTTCATTTTTTACCGTAATCGTGGTATACAAATAAATTAAAGAAATTGGTAAAAAAGGTTCAAACTAGGTTCTCATAAGTGCACGTTATTTATTTATTTATTAAGAAATTCAAATTAATTGCAATGTGAAAATGTTTTTTTTTCTACGAACAATTTTTTTTACATTGGCTGTGGGATCTAGGTTCTGCGTTCGGTCTGCATACATTTTTACAAAGTAATCTTAGGATTATCTCCGCTTAAGGCATAATAAACAAAGATGTTACACTATTCTGATTTTGATAAACTAAGTGCCCTGTTAATGTTTAATTGACATCTAATTAAGTATTTATCGAGGCTATTAATTAATAATACTTGTTCTAGGTTTGTGAATCAAAATGAGATGGCCATTACCATGCCTGGCGATAAACTCGTACTTAAGAAGGGCCAAGAGCGATTCGGACGCGAGAGGGTTCCGAACACGGGAAAATACGCAGTATTTATACTCCATTCAAAATAACATTAGAAATTTAAGTAAACCTTTTTTACTGTTTGCTCAACCGATTTTGACTTCTATTGCGTTAGTAGTATGATTAATGGCGGCTGCAGTAAATACTTGGTATTGTAACCACTATTTTGCTTTCAATTCCGTTCTTTTGTCTACGGAATAGAAGTCAAAATCGGTTGAACAAACAGTAAAAAAGGCTTACTTAAATTTCTAATGTTATTTTGAATGGAGTATAAAATGTCATAAACGAACTAATTGAAGTTAGTGAACAAAATTATCACTAATTGGGGTAAATACAAACTATGTAATAATTATCAATTATAATGTAAATATTATGAGCCCTTTGGTACCATCTTTTTTTATTGACAGGAAACTTTACTTTGTATACACATTCGGTGGATGCATTATGTGAAAGTCGACATCGCTAGAAAGAACTACTATTACTTATGAGGTGACGGAAGAAGTCCGAATAAGGGCAGAAAGATGATGATACACTTAAAATCACAGTTCTTTATACGTCTATAGCTACAGCATAATATTTATTAAGGGCATTTGCAAACATGGTCACCTTTGCATGCATTAAAAAAATTGGCCTTCTTTGCTGTCACTCGGTAATGTACCCAAAAGACTGGCAGCATTGCCACGTGGGATAACAATGCTTAATTGTTATTTAATTTCTTCATCTATTTGGACAATCATTAGTTAATGACCATCCTAATATGTACTCGCGTGTCCATTTAGATTAGTATCCTTGAAATGGTCGGCACTTACAGAGCCTTTTCGATCTAATCTAAAAAAGGGATTTTTTAACACCTCTAAAGAACCCTAAAAATAATTTTGAATAATATAAAAGCCTACTAAGGACGTTAACATCGTTTACTCAAAAAACGTTCTCAGTACAATGTTGGGCTTAATTTTAATTTTTTGCGTTTTGTGTCTGGTGTTTCTGAACTTTAAGAAAAATAGGAATAAACATGAACTTCCACCGGCTTTGGCTGAATCTGTGCCTATTATAGGTCATATGCTTCTCATAGTTAGGAACTGTACAAGTAAGTATTTTTTATAACTATTATTAAGAGCTAAGAAATACTGGGGGTTGAAATTTGAGCTGTAGGTATACTTTTTTTTTATCCAAGGTGAAACATAAATACTTTCTTGCAGATTATTTGACACTTAATCGAAGTTTAAAACACATAGTTACTCTAAGTCCTCGGGTTTCAAAGTTATACTTTCCCCGCATTGATTTATATTATTCCCCCTTTAATTTATATTTTAGCGAGTTTTCTTTCCCATGTTAAATCTACAGTGGAGTTTTTATAATAACAAGCCAAATTAAATATAGGGAAGATCGAACTACTGTAACTGAAAAAATATGTTATCAAAATTAAAACTCATAGCGGTAGAAATTAAAATGGGTTTGAATTAGCAAGTGTAGTACTATATGACATTGTAATTAGCAATTACCAGAAAATTATGATCACCTTACAAATTAAGTATCTTTAAAAATCGCGTTTTCAGCTCTATAAGATCAGTTAGTATATTTCGCAATGCAAGTGCCAGTGCAACTTTATGTTCAGGACTTCGATCACGTGTCAAATAATTTACAAGAATAATATCAATTGTATGTTTTACCTTGGGGAAAAAGATGCTGTTATAGACCAATGTTATTAATAAGCATATATTGAGATTTATCATGTCAGTCTTAGGTTTAAAGGATGCCCTATTTTCTCGGAAGTCTGAATTTTACTTCTATAGATTTCTTATTAAGTTTTCATCTGTGTACCTTATTGGGTAGTTACCTTATAGCATTTATTTATAATTTTAAACCTGTACATTACAAAAAAAAATAAGGGGCATCGAAAAATTGGTCCTCATCACTGTCACTTAAGTGTACCCAAAGGGCTGGCTGCATTATTATATCTTGTACCTTATTGGTTTTTATTGTAAATCTATTACAAAGTTTTATTGACATGGGGTTTAGAGTACCCGCACACTGTAAACTTTTAGTCGGACGATAATTTGGATGGGCTCATAAATCAGTATTTAGCTGGTATCAGACATCAGACTGTCTAAAAACTTGGACTGGAATCAAGATTAGCTTAAAAAAAGTTGGTGCCCAACTATCGACGTTCCCAATATTTTATCTATGACTTTTTTGCTATCTAGAGATGGGAATTTCACATTACTAGTATCTATGGGTCTAATGTAATTGTTATTAATATGTGATTTTTAAACTCGTTAAACAAGTAATGTATAGATAGTAATTATAATTTGAATAATCATTACTTAGTCCTTATCAGCAAAAGGACCACCAAAAAACTAGTTTAAGATAAAGAGTGAATATTAATGTTTTTGCTCCAGTACCTACTCATTATTTTATACTAATATTATTATTTAATAGGCTAATTTATATTTACTTAAGTACTACGCCTTAGGCTATGAATTTGAAAAAGAATACATTTTTTAACAGGAAAATGTAAAAAAAAATTGCCGAATGCTAATTAATTACGTTTATAATTTGAAAAGGCCTATTAAATGAGTCATTAAAAAATCTTTTTTTTAGTGACGAGATTAACATAACTGCCTACTGTTTTAATGAGTGTCTTTTTAGTAAAGTGGTTCTGAGCGCGATTAAGGTGTCAGATTCAATTCCTGGATTGAATATTTTTTTAATCTCACAGACTAAACAGTTGGCCGACAGTTCGAATGATTGTAAAAACTATTTTTAAAGAAAAAATGGTGAATTCGAGCAATCGTTATGTGCGCATTACTATTCGTTTCTATACTGATATGTGATTAAAACAAACTATCGGCTTATTAAAGAAATGTAGGCACACACTACTTTTACATTATTGAACGTTATTTTTATTGCATTTTTCAGCTCTTTTCACCATGATCACTTCTTGGGGCAAACAGGCTGATGCGAAAGGAGGCGTCGCACATTTTTATTTTGGAAAAGAATTGTATTATTGTAAGTTGGATTTTTTCTAATAAACCGGTTAATAGCATCCTCTATTGGACATTGTGTACAGATAAGTACAATTTAATTGATGACGTTTGAAAATTGTACTTAGATTAAAATAAACTAAACATATGTATACTGTACACAACAAATAAACATAATCCATACAATAAAATGTCAAACTTTGGATATCAAACGACTCTTGTCTGATTAATTGTTTATTATTACTATTTCAGTTATATCTGATCCTCAAGATGCATTAACTGCTGCAAATGGATGTCCTAAGAAACATTATTCCTTTGATCTAATCAAAACATGGCTAGGAGATGGGCTAGTGACGGCGCCAGGTAAGTTCAACTTTTTTGAAAACTTTCTTTCAAAGACATTTTATTAAATATTCAATCAATTTTAAGACTTATACTGCAGCTTGAAAAATATAGGGCAAACCATTTTAATGTTTTGTGTTTTATAAATTACTAGCTTTTGCCCGCAACTTCCTTCGCGTGGAATAGTGACTACCAGCAGATTTTTGATTTGACCAATAGATGGCGCTATATGTCCGGAATATTTTTTTTTTTTGTAATAAAAACTATCCTATGTCCTTTCTCAAGTTTCAAACTATGTCTGTACCAAATTTCACACAAATCGGTTCAGTAGTTTAGGCGTGAAGAAAAGACAGACAGACAGACAGACAGAGTTACTTTCGCATTTATAATATTAGTTTGGATTGAACCGTCAAAGTAAAAACTTTAAAAAATCATGACAGTTCCTACTGAACCTACTATAATTTTTCTCGAATTAAAACATATCCCTTAATTTAATATGCCTCTTATTTGACTACTTTTTAATTCGTTACCTTAGTTTTAAAGTCTTCCTAATCTTTCAGTCGACATTTGGAAACGTCATCGCAAGCTGCTCAGCCCTGCATTCAGTCTGCCTGTAATCCACGGATTCCTAGGGATATTCAACAGTCAGTCCAGGAAACTTCTGGAAGCCATAGAACCTAATGCAGGGAAAGGTCTCTTCGATCAACGGAAATATTTTAACAACAATGCTTTGGAAACTCTTTGTCGTAAGTACCTACACAACATAGTATTATACATCAGATTATTTCAATGGAAAAACATTAAAAATATACCAAATCTCTTTGATTCCATGCAATGTAACAAGGCCACTATTATCAGAAATCAGCTTAAGTACTATTTGTGAGGCCAACAAGGCTGTTTTTAGTGGTTAAATTAATTATCAAAATAACGGGCTCATAACCTTTGACATATATAATTCCAAATAAAGTAATGCCGATAGGTCTATTGAACATAGCATCTAAGATAAATGTAAACTGTCCAAATAATCAACTAATTCCTTATTAACAATAAGTACTTACCTACTAATGATATGTATATTATGTTTCTAGTTGGAGTGTTTGGAATAAATGCTATTAACGACCCGAACGTTATACAAAAGTATATGGAAGCAGTAGTTGAAATGATAAGACTGTGTTTTGCAAAGACAATCAAGGTCTGGCTACAGGTAGAAATAATATACAAGTTAGTGGGCCTCAGGAAGAAGGAAGACGAATATCTGGATACATTACACTCTATGACAAACAAAGTAAGTTAGATAATGAAAATTACAAATAAATTGTTGAAAAAGACTGATTTGATAATTTTGAAAATTTACAGGTTTTGCAAGAGAAAAGAGCTGCCAAAAAGGATGAAGCTAACAATAATGCAATTACTGAAATTACTACTACTGGTTTGTAGAAATCTTTCAACTATATAATAAGATAAATAAAAAGGATGGGATAATTAAGAATTTATTAAAACCAAATTTCTAAATTCCAGGACTTAAATACAAACCATTCTTAGACCTAATCATGGACTTATCACAAAATGGAGAATTGACTGATAAAGAGATAAGAGAAGAAACTGATACAATTGTAGTTACTGGATCTGAGACTACGTCCAACCAGTTGACATTCACCATGTTACTGCTGGGAGCTCATCCTGAAGTACAAGAGAAACTCTATCAAGAGTAAGTTAAAGATAGTATCGATGATGTAGATAATAATGTAACAAATACAGTATCGCGTTAGTATTGTACGTAATTCTTTGTGTAGCAACAAATTGCTCTTGGTTTGGTCTATATATTCAAATCACAATTTCGGCCGAGTTCCGCTAAATACTCAACGCACGTACTTAGATATTTTGAGATGTTTATAGTCTTATGGGCAACCTTGAACGGAAATATTTTCGAATCGGACTAGCAGTTCCTTGTAAAAATGAGTTCAAACAAACAAACTCTGCAACTTTATACATATATTGGTTTGAATTTAATCAACATAACATTTTATTTTGCAGAATAATAGATGTACTGGGTAAAGACAGAGATGTAGAAAAAGAGGATTTGAACAAACTCGTCTACGCAAATGCTGTTTTGACGGAGTGCCTCAGATACCTTCCAACTGTACCTTGTTTATTTAGAACTGTAGAGAAGGATGTGAAACTAAGTAAGTTTTCAATACATACTATGTTCATAAAGACTCCATCATTATCATCATCATCAGCCATTTTATCGTCCTCGTTCCTCGTTCTTGACTCAGGCCTCCTCACTCAGGGAGAAGGATAGTGCATCAATCACCACAAACGCTCACAACGGCTTGATTGGTTACAATTTTTACAGTCCAAGTTTCTGCGAGATGTTTTCCTTCACCTTTAATCAGCCGAGATATACAATGAAAGTATATACAAACTTGCCAAAGTTGCATTGGTACTTTCCTGACCTGTAATCGGATCCGCGTACCCATACTTGAGAGGCTGATTCTTTAACCGCCAGGTCATCTCTCAGGTCATCTTCATTAACACTCACATAATGAACAATTTCACCTTTGATAATTCATTAAATTCTTGAAACGCTTTTTCTATACAGAGAATTACACAATGCGTGCCGGCAGTTATTGTCACACATTCCCATTGACTTACGATGACTCAAATTGGGGTCCAGAGAGTGATAAGTTTAAGCCAGAACGATGGCTCAATGGAGATGTTAAACCTAACCAAGAATTTGCTGCATTTGGATTGGGCAGAAGAAGCTGTATAGGTAACTAGAACACGCAACAATAATGTTTTAATGTATACAATTGTAATAGCGGTCTCACTCGGTTAGTTGTTGACACACTGTGCTAATCCAGTACTGAATTTCATTTAAATCAGTTCAGTTATTTTCGCGTGAAAGTGCTACTGACAGACAGAGGTACTTTTACATTTAAAACAAGAGTATTAAATAGTAAGGAAAACTTCAGTTAACTCAAATTAAGCAAAACTGATAAACATATTCAATAATGCTGACTGCTTTCAATATAAAACCAATCAACTACGTAGGCCTAAAAGAAACGACGACTACTTATGATGTTGAGCATGATAATAAAAATATTAAAATTTCACAGGAAAAGGATACGCCATGACAGTAATGAAAGTAGTACTAGTCCACTTCGTACGTCGCTACCGAATACAAGCAGACATGAGCAAGTTGAAAGTCCAATACGACTTCGTTTTGAAGCCAATATCAGGACACGAGATCAGTATTGAACGAAGAACGTAAATAGAATCTTCTAGAAGACTTGATAGTCTAATACATGTACATATTTACGAGAATCATCGCCTAGGTATAACAAAAACTCTTAATTGTACTGAAGTTAATGTGGTTGTTAATTTAAATAGATTTTAAGAAACTACACGAAGAATTATTTTACCTATATTAAGATCTTTGTATAAAGTATTGTCATCAAAATGATTTACTATGTACGTTGCCCTCTTAGTTTTTTAATAAGGGTGATTTTAGTTTAGCTAAATGGTGTAACCTACCCTAAGTCATGCCTACTGTAACTAGAATAAGGATCATTTTAATTCGTTGGCTAACGGTTTTCATCTAGCCAGCAGTTTCCTAGTTTGTAGTTCAATCTAGATGTTTAGTAAATAAATCTATTGTTACCGGTCCTTTGTTGTACATTATTACATCAACCATATAGGTACCGGCGGGTAAATAATTGTTGATAATGTACTACCACTCTGTGTTCAGGTTACTCGTCTCTATCGTAATGGTGAGATTTTTTTATTTTATTTATATCTGCCTCTTCTTGGTACAGTGATTTATTCGTTGTGTAATTTCTACGTAGTTTAACAATTCTGTTTTTAAATATGTTAGTGTCACTAACTGCTATATCTGCGCGATTTACAATCAATCTACTGGTAAGTATGGTGATTATTATTTTAATGGATGCGTTAAGAGAAAAAATATAAATTCCAGCACACTTTTCTTGTAAACCATCTAACTTACTGATGATATCCTATAGTCTTAAACAGGTGCACCTAATCAGGTGTCAGTCATTGTGCCAATAGTTGTCATTCAGTAACACTTTTCCCTCTTTGAATATAAGCAGCATACGCTGAATGCCAAGTAGCCAATGGATTCTGTTTTTCTCTTATTATATATTCAACAGTTATACCACCGTCGTCACATTAATATAAATGTATTGTAGGCGTACGAATTTCATTTTTAAGGGATCGTGATCCCATTTGCACTTCCTGGTCACTTTCAATTCAAATTGTGGCGTGCACGTATTGTTTTAAAGGTTTTATTCGTTGCAGAAATGTGTATAAAAGAAACCAGCTCATGTTATAATATTGACCATGATATTATAATCTACGAGTTTTTTTTGCTGTCACTTAGTTACACAGAATTCAATGTGTTTTTTTCTTTCTAGTTATTCAGCTGCATCCACAGTTATTTGGCGGAGAGGCATTATAAAAGAAGCAATGCTAATGGAAATGTTTTCAATCTTCTGCTTGGACTATACAAAATAAATCCTTTGAAAGGTTCCGATGTATATAGATCTTTTTCTGACAAACTGCTCTTGGGCCGCAGTGAAAAAGTCCAGGGTTACAAAGCAAACTCAGATGAAATTGGCAAAGGACAATTGAAAGAATCTCTAAATGAAATAGAGAAAATAATACACCTCACGACAAAAAAGCCTTCGAGTACTTTCGTGAAACCTGCATACGATGTCGATGATGTCAGCACAGAGAACTTTAAAGTAGATATCGTAGTTAATGAAAAATATATGGTGAAAGACGACATGAGAAGAATCGAGGATGAAGATGATTTCAACTCAATACTCGGACATTTATCAAGCAATGAAGTTAAAGATATTCCTGTCACAAAACTGTTGCCTGTCAATGCCACAAGTGCGTTTGAACCTTTTTATGAAATAGTTGACAATAATGTACCTAGAAGTGATAATTTCGAATTTCGTGATAAAAGTCTGGACGAAGCGCCTTCGGATACAAAAATAGAAGAAGTGCCAGAAGTGATAGTGTTATAAAACTCACAGGAAAATAAACAACTCTCGATCGAATGTGAAACTTACTTTATACAGAATTTTATTTACATTATTAAGATAAATTAAATTAAATAAATAAATAATTTAATAATTTAGTCAGAGGTCCGTAGTTTTAAAGCTATTTGTTTCATTTTGTTTATATTTGTGCGGAGTAGGCCATTTCGTGGGCGTCTTCGAAGGTCCTGGCCTGGTAGGGTCCGTGGGCATCCCATCCTGGGGCATGGTGGTCTACATGGTGCTCAACGTGGTGCTGTGGGTAGTGGATAACTTCGTAGTTCACGACCTTGGGTTTCGTGAATTTGAAGATTACCATGGCACCTGTTGGACAAAATAAAGAATGTTATTTGCAATTTTTGCCTTTCATTCATTCCTACTTTATACTTGTTTTATAATTTACTTGTACATAATTTACATGTATCTTTCTATTGTGCTCTTGATGAACTGGACATATTGTTTAGTCGTAATTGTAAATAAGATTAATAAAAATAATCGTAAGTATTCGTCTAAAGCGTGGAATATCTAAAAAAACATAATGTGAGATTACATAAGGTACTGTGTAATATCGTACCGGAAAGAACCAATGAGATGAGACCCAGGGTCAGAGCCTTCCATGTCTTGAGAGCGATGAGGGCAAGAGCCAGAGGGACCAGCACGGAAGCCTTGAACTTCAAGCCGAGGAGGAAGGGCAGCAACACCTTCTTGATGAAACCGTGCTCTGAAAAATAAACGCTTAGTTAATAATCATCGATAGCATATTTTAATTCTGCAACTAGGTGATCCACTAACTGCTCTTGATCCTCAAAGGCTTGGGGAGCTTGATCTTCTTCTTCCTGCCCTCGAACACTTGACCGTCTTCTTCACCATCCAGAGGCATTTCCAATTCCGAAGGCAGATCCGTAAGCAAAGACCTTGGCACATACTCAGACGCAGCACTGTTCGAAATTTCCTCAGGAACTTTCACTTTGAGCGTATGGGTCTGGAGGAACCGGTCTACTTTATCCACAATCTGGTAAGCTGGATCCTGTGCCATCCTGGGGTCGACTCCCATGTCATCCTCCAGGGTCGCAGTCTTGACAATGGAGAGGTCGTCCGTGATCTTGATCTCGTCATCGTTGGACACTTGCGAAATCCACTGCAGGGTTCTCGGTTTCACACATTCCACCGAATATTGGCTCAAACATTCGTTGTAAATGTTCTTTACTAATTTGGAGGCGGTATATGAGTTTGCACTGGCGACTGCCGCAAGGGTAAGGAGCACTAATAGTTTAGCCATGTTGCACTTTTCACTATTAATTTTGTTTAATTATTTGACGGCAGACGACTTACTGCCGTCCGATGAACGATCACAATGTATGCCAGGGTACTCCTGGGCTTGGTTTATATACGAGCATTAATACGTGACGTGTTATCAGAATGCGCAATGGTACTATCTTCGGCGATACTCGCGTTTGTAAGCTCGTGGTATATTTTGATTGCATGTGTGTGTGAGGCTTCACTGTATTGGAAAACTATCACTTTGTTGCCTCCACAGCGGTCCTGAGCACTTGAAATTTGCCAAGGGAAATCGAAAGAAAATTAGATGCTTACGCCATGTGTTAAGCAACAAATTACGATTGAAAGTTGATAGTAAAAATATTTAGCATACAAATATTCAGTGGTTGATTTTCTCTATTTCCTGACCCCTTGGCCAGGGTACCTGCTTAATCCTTATCAGCGAAAACTGTTTTTTTTTTCTTTCAGAGATAGTAAAACGTCTTTCCTATAAGTGACGTCATGAATACGATCTTGATCGCATCAGCATATAAAATCCATTTAAACTTTGTGTTACATTTCTAGCTTACTAATGGCTATTCGAGTGATGTTTTCATTTGCTTTTGTTTTTTTACTACATTGTGTAACCTTACCACAAAAATACTATGTTTGTAAATAGCTGGAGGTTGTAGTTGAATATTTTGTGCTGTTGGCATAATTCAATAGGTGACTTTCTTTATACTTGATTGATTCCAATATCGAGCAATATTATTTTTGCCCAAGACGCTCTCTATGCTGCTCAACTTTTCAATCGAGACAGATGGACTTAATTTTCCCTAACATAAAGATTGGAGTCGCTCTGGCTCGATAAAATTGATTACCCATGCATTTATATTTTAAGCTTCCATAATCAAACTAAGGCAGTTTGGCAAAAAGTAAATAAACCTAAAGATGCATTCATTTCCTTTGAACGTAGGTAATGAGCCATCTAAGAAAGTTCAAGTTAGCTTACAATTTAATGAATTATTTGCCGTATTAAGTTGGATTACATGCCAAATACACAAGTATGATGACAATGACAAAATAACAATCAATAGAAATACAAACAAAACTCAAAACTGACCACTAAAGGCAATAAAAGAAAGTGAAGCGACAGATGATTCTGATACCGTTGCTTACGTAACAGGCAACGTTTCAAATGTTCTTCATTCTGGTCATATGGTCAAGTGAAAGATGTTGCTGCAAAACGGATGCTTGGCACGTGAGGAGACTGTTGAGTGGAAGCCAGGAGTACGCGTTGCTATCCGGTGGACGCCAAAATATGAACAGCTGATTAGGATCAGTGTTACGTCAATTTGGGTTAGCGTAAATTATCTAGGATGGAGTAAAGTTTTTAAATAAGTCAGGATGGAAAATAAATGTTGCTGCTATAACATTATGGAATACAAGCCATTCCTTTCTTTAAATAAATAAATAAATAAATAATGTTTATTTCCAGTAAAAAAGATTACATACGTTACAAGTGCAGTAATATGGTACAACAAAAATGTTCAAAGGTATTATCTCCTGGTTCCCAAACTAGGTTTATAGCCTGTGACTTGGGTACCAGTGATTCCACAATGTAAGCATTGGAGTTAAAAAGTTATACAAAAACTGTTTTCACCGGTAACTCATTGAACATAACAAAACAAAAATTATTTATATCAATTTAATGTAGGTAAGTAGAAAGTAATAAATGATAAATGTAGTGTGTGTGATTGAGTGAGAGTAAGTTTCGTGGTAGAAGTTTAAGCATGTTACGTTTTAGAATCGCCGTTAAAATCCCATAGTTCCTGTACCCCTATTTACAAAGTTCTAACATTAGGTATCCAAATGAATGCAGATTTGCTACTAGATAAACAGATGGGTAGAGTTACATACCATCGAGAACAACCTAAAAAAAAGCATAAACCAAAAATAGCTTTGGAAAAGAAAAGAAATGAGTAGCTTTAGAAGTCATATGTCTGCTACCGATGAAAGACTATAATCACTTGTTTCAATTTATTCTTAGTTAATTCCTCATTAAAAGTTATCCTATCTGTAGGTAAATCTTGAATAGTCAATCAAACACACAGCGAAAGCTTTTGTATTTAAACTAAAAGTACTAGGAGGTCATAGACGTTCAGAGGCCTTTTACTCTTAGCCATAAATAAATCATGGTGTAAACAGGGAACGTTAGTAGGTATCTATGTTTGTGGGTCTTTGTCATCAGTCTGACTTTTGAATGCTAGCCTTATTTTGCTGTCTAATCAACAGTTTTCAAACTTTACAAAACTGTTGATTAGACAGCGAAAGCTTGCATAAAGAAATAAACTGAAAAAATTGCCACAAATTAAACAAAACAAGATCGGCATAATGCAGCAACCAAATATATTAGATGGAAGCAGCAACCAAATATATTAGATGGAAGCAGCAACCCTATGGGAGATTGAGCGCTGATTTTCAGCCACAAAATTATCCTATAGAGCTTTCTCAGAGACCCATGTTATATTGTGCCCTGTCATATAATATTTTAATACCATAGCTTTGTTTAATTTTGTTTCGTCTACGAGGATTGCTTGAAGACTTCTTAGAAAAAAGAAAAATAAGGGTCTTACTACAAAAACTTTAAACCCTGTTTTACACTTGTCTAATAAAATTTTGGCTGCAAAATGAACCATATGTCAACGTCATAATTTGACATTTTTTTAGACAAGGCATAAACTGACGTTTAAAAGTTTTTGTGGTAAGACGGTAAATGTCCTAGATTATTAAACACGTTAAGTTATTCAATTATTCATGTAAATCCACCTAGGTATCATGAGGATTTTTCTGATTCTTAAAGAAATACTCTTCAAGGCTGAATTTACTTCCGTATAAAAGTAGAAGTACTTCTAATTCTTTATCAAGGCCACAAATTCCAGCACCATAAAAGGAAAGTATTATTTAATGAATTTGAGCCCACAAATATGTCCCGACCGCGAAACTAAGTTACCTACATCTGAAACAAGGACTGACTGGCGCACACTTTCATTGACAATGCGTATGGACTTGCTGGGGTCGCAATGTCTGCATATAGATGGGCCATTACAATGATTTATGGACCTCAATCAATGGTACTGTGAAAATTGTTTGATTAATTAGTGTTGCCAATTAATTACACACGGATCTCTTGTGTAGGTAAGCAGGAAAGGATTTATATGACCTAATAAGTCGAGCTGCTAGGAAATCTATATTAATCAGCTTTGGGCTTGATTTTGATTCAAGCGCTATTACATTTTCTTTCTCTTTCTTTGCTATGTATACCACAAGACATGGTGGTGCGGTCAGCTTTCCTGATTTTCTTCGTTTCTTCTCCTCCACTTAGCTCTATCCACTATATCGCTCTCGGATACCTGGCACTCCTTCATATCTTTCACCACTACAAGCGTTACTGTCTCCTTAACTCTAAAACTTACAAAAGCTAGTTCTTCAAAACTACAAAATGGCAATGTAGTTTCTTTCCAGCTCGCCACGAAACCAACTTTTTCGAACCGTGTAACTAATGTGATGGTTCATAAGAGTAAAGGCCTATGTGAAAACTCCTCAAGCAAGCATAATATGCTTAGGTATTATGTATCTACAATCAGTCACAAATGAAAATTAGAAATTAAACCTCGAACGTATAGGCATGAATTTAATTGATATAAGTTGTAGGCGTCAAGCTATCGCCTATTTAGTATGCAGGGGAGAAGGCAGGCGAAATCGGCCTGAATAGCTAGCGAGGTATCGGGCTACTAATCAATACGAGATTTTAATATGATTACTTTGTATTACGATGGGTGTGTAAGGATAACGTGTTTCTATTTAAATTACCTACTGGAATATAATTTTCTTTTCACTTCCGAAGCGGTGCTTACGCTGGTTGTCTGGTAGGTCATTACGAAACAGCTAAGCCATGGAAGATCCTCTGTCTAGCCTTTTTCTAAACATGTTGGAGTCGTGTCGGCTTCCAGCCTTACCGGATGCAGCTGAGTACCTAACGGTGTTTTACATAAAGCAACTGCCTATCTGGACTTTTCGGCCCAGCCCGAACAACCCGATATTTAATTCTTATCAATAATAAATAAGGTTTATTATATAATTATAGATCTTAGTTAAAGGGGTAAAACAAAAGCACACAGTTAACAGATCGCTGGTTTGAAGTAGCTAGATATAAGATATATGTTTCTAGGTTTTATTGAATTAATTAGAGTGCAACTGATAAAGATTATATAATTCTTATACGATTATAACAATCTAGATAAGCAGTCCTAAACTCAGGTACCTACTGAAACTTGGTACCAACATAACTATGTAGGTAAAGTTGAAACTTTGGGAAGATTAAACCATCTTGGACTCTACGCATATCAGATTCTGAGGCTTCATAATATAATAGGCCCTCCATCAGGATCTCATCAAGTAGGGTACACCTCCGCGCCCGTAAACTCAGTAAAACCTACGGCTAAACGACTACTTTTAGCCGCGCTTCCAATATAGAGCAAAACGCCATCTATTTTAGATAATGTGAACTACTGTGTGGATACATAACAATGGTTAAGTGCATTTTAGACAATATTAATGTAATGCAAAACATTATTTCAATTTGTCTATAAAATTGATAAAATTATACAATAATTTTACTTTTTACCCTGGTACATTTCATTTTTCAGAAAATATAACACAATAAAATATTTATTCTATGGTAACAATATGTCCGCCTGACAGATAATGTCATGTCAGTCATTGACGCACGTCATAGTACTTTTATCGAAATATCGCGAGAAAACAGAATTCTCCTCGTATTTCTATCTGCATAGCTATCATGCTGAAACTATGATACATTCATAACACAAAGCATTCCTTTAGACTTATTTCTGTATTGATGGACTTTAGTTTGTGAGTTTGTAATGATGGCAAATAATCGTATACCTTCAGGGCCCAATACGCCTGGGAGTCAACAGACCCCAACACAGCAAGGAATTAAGATATTTATACAGAGGGACTATTCTGAGGGCACTGCGGTGAAGTTCCAGACTCGTTTCCCGCCAGAACTGGAAGATCGAGTAAGTGAAAGTCATTTGTTTACGCGATCTTGCGAACATACCTTCATGGGCGCGTTCGACTTATTTCGATTGTGTTTCTCGCTTGAGAAATGATGTCAACTTGTATTTACTGTATTGTCTTATTACAATGTACTACACTTAAGTGTTTTCTCTTCATATTAGTTGTAAATCGTTGTTATAATACAAGCTAACATAAACATTGTGAAATCATTTGTTGCACTCTGATTCTGAACTAGAAAGTCACATTGCACTTTATAATTCATATGTCAAAAGTCCCAAATACTCAGGCTAACTAGATTATAGAATAAACTTTAATATTTGACCTTTCTGCTTAAATATTAAGCCAATAAAACTTAGCTAGTTAGCATGACCTACTAAAAACTGAAAGACATTTTAACATAAAGCGATGAAGTCCAGTTGAGGTCAGATATTGCACACAACCAGGATATAATAAGCATTATTTCAGTGTTGGTATTTCTTGTTTATCTATCCTGACTATACTCAACCTTTTCTTGAAAAGGGCTTGCTGTTTATACAAGGTAAAAGTAAATGATTCAGATTGAGTCAATGGTCGGGACTATAAATTTTATAGACACTATTTAATTGTGTGTAGGTATCTAGATCTTATTGTTTCATGTTTATATTTATTTATTTATTGGCACACCATCATCCTCCGAGCCTTTTTCCCAATCATGTTGGGGTCGGCTTCCAGTCTAACCGGATTCAGCTGAGTATCAGTGCTTTACAAGAAGCGACTGCCTATCTGACCTCCTCAACCCAGTTACCCAGGCAACCCGATACCCCCTTGGTTAGACTGGTGTCAGACTTACTGGCTTCTGACTACCCGTAACGACTGCCAAGGATGTTCAATGACAGCCGGGACCTACAGTTTAACGTGCCATCCGAAACACAGTCATTGGTGTCTAAGAAATACTTAGAAAGTACATACAAAGTTAGAAAAGTTGCATCGGTACTTGCCTGACCTTGGATCGAACCCGCGCCCTCATACTTGAGGTTGGTCCTTTACCCACTAGGCACACCATCAACATATAAAAAGTTCATAGTAAGTACTACAATAGATACATCACGCTCCAGCAGAATAAAGATTTAATGTTACTTGAAAAACTTAAAAAACATTGTACAGTTTTTTCAGAACCCAAAACATTACATTTTATCACATAGGTACTCAAAAACATATTACTTAAGATGAAGCTAAAACCTGTTGATGGTTATGTTGACACTGTAACTAGACCTTCAAATAAATTATGTAAAAACAGTGTTATTACCATTCATAATTACCAGTAATTGTCAACTTAATAACAAGGATAACAAACAATTATTCACACCTTATCATCAATGGCTTTACCTGAGAGACAATTTTAACATAAGACAACATTTTCTGTTTAAGTTTATTTTACTGTTTTTAAGTTTTATTAAATATTATAGTTATTGAGTTTATCACCCATCAACCATACTATCACACTCATTGATTAATTTCAAACTATAGTTGTTTTTGTTTTGCTCTATCTATAGAAGCTTACAGCTAAATAACAACCTCACAGGTCAATCGAGTATAAGGTTAAATTTCTAAGTTCTGACTGTCAGCAGCCTAGGTTATTAACTCTATGCAAAATTCTGGTAAGCAGCCGCAACCTGTTGGACTGATAGCCAACCCCAAAATAACTGGGAAAAGGCTAGGCCGATGACTTGAGCTTTAGACATACAACATAGCCTAGTTATGAGTGTAGCAATGACTACTAATATTTTCATGACTTGCTAACTATTGTACACTTAATTTATTATTGTTTCAATAATTGATGTCTATATGAATGATTAGGTAATGCCTCTTGACACAATTACAATCAAGGTAATGGACATTTATTAATAAATGATTTTAGTTTACCAGTTACACATCAAGCAAAGTTAATTATATACACAATTTACGCTACCATAGTAAATTACTTTCTTAATAACTCTCATCTTTTAAGTGAGTGTTTCTGTTTTCTTCAAAATAATATGTTTATTTACATAATAAGCATAAGTTGTGTTAGTCACTCTCTATTGAATGAATGAACTGGATATTTAATTAGTGCTAGTTAAATGATTCTTTCAATACTATAAATAGACTGCTTTATGAATTAACTTTTGCAGACTTATTAATAAACATTTAAATTTTTTTAAAGGTTTGAACTTGGACTAACTTTACTATGTGCATATGAATTGGAGTTTAGGTAGATTATGTATAATTCGGTTCACCAATTTTGTTTAAGTTTTAGCATAAAGTGAATCTGAAGACACTTCAATAAAATAGAGCTGGACGGTTAATATGAATACATAATATTTATTGCAATTTTATTAGCCTATTGTAAATCAATTTGGTTACAACTGAGTCATACATCAAAGGAAACCTGCAAAGAAAATGCATTCAATTATTCATTGTTTGTGTGTCAAATGGTGTCATAAATAAGGATGATGATGTCCTCCTAGCCGATCATCGGCTACGGCGGCTGTTCTCATTTAAGGAGATCAGCCAATTGCGCAGGACATATTATAGTGCACAAGCATTTGCGCAGACGCAGGTGCACTCCCTATTCCTTCACTCTCATAATCCGATGGGACGGCAATCCGACACGACCGGAGAGAGATCAGGCGCAGGACCGACATTTACGTGCTCTCCGATGCACGGGTGTATCAATCACCAACTTCCAGGCTCCGGGCTGCTTTGTGAAAGTCTTCTAAAACCCACAAAGCGATTTCGGCCCGACTCGGGAATCGAACCCGAGACCTCGTGCTCAGCAGCCGCACTTGCGACAGCTAGACCAACGAGGCAGTTAAAAATAAGGAAATAAGGATAGGATAGGTGTATTGATGAATGGGTGACTATACCTGATGACTTCTACTTTGAATCTTCTTTAAATCTTAAAAGGCCATTGATTCATAAGTATCTACTCTTCATGATTCATACCCTGATCATTTCTCAATAGCAGTCCGTAGTCGTGTATAGTAGTAGTGTAGGTCCCTTTTCAGGCGCTGTAAAATATTACCAGTACCTATATTTAGAGTACTCTGAAAATTCTCTGCTTAGCTTTTATTGGAAAAGTTGTTTGTCTATACAAATGTATATGCTTTAACAGTTGAAATCTGTGAAGCGTAGTGAAACAAACAGTAATTTGAAAAGCCGACAGTCATTATTTTAATTAGCAGTCAGACATTAAAATGATTGAGACAAGCCCACTTAACCTTAACGTCATCGCGATTGCATGACCATTCATTACAAAAATGATACCTACCTAATTACAACATTCGTTTAAAAAAAAAACCACGTAGGTATCTAAAGTAATGAATTAGAGCGGTCCCCCGACACGACAAAATTTAGTTTACGTAGTGTTAAAAATTATTTTTTTGCTTTTTATAGGGTTTAGCGTTTTTAACCTTTTGTCATAATTATTGCGTACTTTTTTTGGGTCGGGGGTTTTTTTAAATTTATAATTTAATTTTATTTCATGCTTTTTAAAGGAGCTCCTTAATTTTTCCTTCTTTCATTTAATTTATTTTGCATACCTTAAAGAGCACTGTGCTAACCCTCCTCTGACGCCTTTTTCTAGCATTTCATACATTTCTATATCAGATAATAAGTCCAATTCAACTTGAGTAATTAATAACATAGCATCCCAACTTAATGATGGTGATGAAACATAATGACAAGGATCTAGCCCATAGTGCTTTAAACTTATGGATCTAAATTTTTCAAAAATGTCACATAATAACAGCACATCACATTTTAGGTATAAATCAGTGTATTCTCCTATATTATTTATGCGAAATTTATTCCATACAGTTAATGCATGATTATAATCTTCTTCTGATACAGTTTCGGATGTGAGTCTACTATAGAATTTGTTTCGATCAGGTAATTGTGTTTCTTCATATTTTTTCCAAGAGTTTATATATTCATAGCAATATACACCTATTTTTAGACACAATCTTAGTAAATCTTCATCAATGAAAAATGATTTTAAATGCTTAAAATCTGCGACATTTAGAGTTTTCGCTAAATTATCCAAACTAGAACTTAAAAAATTAAAAGAGTCAATAAATTTTAGTTGGACTGTGTTTTTTGAATCCAGGGGCACAAATTTACTGAATGAAATATATTTTTCTTTGTTTTTATGAATTAAATTTATGTAACCACATACTGAAGAAATTTCATCTATTCTATACATATAATAAATCTGTAAAAAAACCTTGTCTGTACATTGAATATATTAAAAAAATAATAATTGGGTGGGGTTTAGAAACAGTAATGGAGCACAAATCCAAAAAAAAAAATCTGTCTGTATGTCTGTTTGTTTGTACACGCTAATCTTCGGAACTACTGAACCGATTTCAATGATTTTTTCTTTGTTGTGTCAGTATTAAGCCTGGTCAACATATAGGCTATAATTTATCTTCGAAACTTGAAGACCTGATGCAGAACACCAACAGACCAACAAAACTATAAGAGATACAAAAATGGTGCCATGGCAAAAATTGTTTCATATGATGAGCATTTTCAGCTGAGATGAGCTGAATTTGAAGATCTGGAACACCTGATGTGGAACCCCAAGAGCCCAGCTTCTCTATACCATATACAGGTATGACGTTTTAGCAAAAGTTGTTCAATTTGATAAGCACTTTCTATTGACTTATACAAATTGAAGATCTAAAACACCTGATGTGGAACTCCAGGGGCCCAGCTAGACTATAGCATATAGAGGTATGACGTTTTAGCAAAAGTTGTTCAATCTGATAAGCACTCTCTGTTGACGTATAAACATCGAAGATCTGGAACACCTGATGTGGAACTTCAAGAGCAATACTACACTTGAAATGTATAGAAATGAATGATATGAAATAGGTATGGTGAATCAAAAAAAGTAATTAGTCCGTCTTTTAGATAACCCTAAAATAATGGACACGTATTTTGTCATTTCTCTCTCACACAAACAAGACAATAACGAAGATATAACACGCTTGAATTTTGTGTTAAGTCACTCCTTAGTACAAATTTTACATACCTAGACGTGGCGTCACGAGCCCCCACTCTCCGAATTTGTTGCATTATATATGTCACCGTAAGATTACAAACATCGTTAGATTACAATCTATCTCGAGAGATTGTAAACTGTCGAATTATTGTGAACTGTAACATCTGATTGCAAAGCTCTCCCTGATTGGTCAGTCTTTTTGTAAGATCGACCAATCACGACCAGCCGTTCTGTTGCCATGGAGTTCCCGTAGAGTTAGGAATGAATTTGTGTTTGAAGACAAACTACCTAATTGTTTAGTTACTTTTTTTTTTTATAAAAGTTTCTTATAATTTTCCAATTTCATTTAAATAAAACTACTTTTACGGATTTTTTCGCGGTCGGTTTTAAACGTCGGGATTAAATAATATAATATAACCGCGATAAAATCCGTAAAAGTAGTTTTATTTAAATGTCTAATATTCGCGTAAGTGTCAGAAATCAATATGTTTCCAATTTCAATTTGTGTTTGAAGAATAAATATTTCGTTACAATTTGTTCTCTCCATATGTCAGGAATATTAATTACATACTCGTACTAAATAACAAATACTTGAAGAATTTTTGAAGAGCATTTATTTTATTTAACTGACACCTCTATTTCATTCCTAACTCTACGGGAACTCCATGGGAACAGAACGGATTATTGGTCGATCTTACAAAAAGACTGACCAATCAGGGAGAGCTTTGCAATCAGATGTTACAGTTCACAATAATTCGACAGTTTACAATCTCTCGAGATAGATTGTAATCTAACGATGTTTGTAATCTTACGGTGACATATATATATCATTATTATTTTGTATGTCTCTTCCAGACCTCGGGACTACAGAATTCCGAATTTTCGGGAGGCAAACGTGACGCCGAAGCCAACATGCTGAAGCCCTTTTGAGACAACTTTAATGAAATGGTGACACAAAACCGACGATTATCCCTTTATACACTATAGAAATGAACCCAAGGACAATCCCCGGTGGACGTCGTTAAAAAAAAAAGTCAATCCCCGGTTCTGTGCTATACCATTGCTAAGTGTGGATGAATACTACTGGGGCTATTGTGATGGGATGCTAATGGACTAGGAATGGGGAAACTACGGGAACTATGGCACCTGCCGATGACAATGTATTAGATACATGTAAAAATGGCAGGTGGAGACTAGGAGGGCAACAGGGACATGAGCGGCTGAAGTGTGAGGATACCTCGGCGGATTTCAAACGCAGATTACGCGCTCCCTGTGGGTCACTTACCACGAGGCACCTATCCTCCGAGCAGGGCTACTAACCCTGCTCTAGCGATTCCACTCTGGACGGTCAAGCCAAGCCAGAGGCGTGAGACCTACCCCCGTCATGGTTCACTCCGACCGGCCAGAGATGGGGGACAGTATACTCTCCCTGGAGAATTCAGTATATATTCCTCGCGGGGTCGCTACTCCCCGTCATCAGCCTCAAATGCCCTGCGGTGCTTATATCTCATTATTATTGTCGTTATTATCTCAAGTGCCTTTGTCCCAATTATGTTAAGGTCGACTTCCAGTCACGATGCAACTGAGTACCAGTGTTTTACAAGGAGCGACTGCCTATCTGACCTCCACAAACCGGTTAACCGCTCAACCCTACGCCCCTTGGTAAAACTGGTCAGATTTACTGGCTTCTGACTACCCATAATGACTGCCAAGAATGTTCAATGACAGCCGGAACCTACAGTTTAACATCCCCTCCAAATAACGGTCATTGGTATCCAAAATATACATACATAGAAAGTACATACGAACTTAGAAAAGTTGCATTGGCAGGTACTTGCCAGACCTGGAATCAAAGACGCACGCTCATACTTGAGAGATTGGTTCTCTACCCACTAAACCACCACAACTTCCACTAAGTCATCACGACTTTGTCGTCTCAGTAACATTTAATGTTTTTTTACGTAATAATACGTGTAATATTTTTGCCACACACAACATAAATGCGGACTAATTAGAATCACTACTTTTATCCCTATGGTCACGCCTATTGCGCTTCAGTTCTCAGCGTTTTGTTTAGTCTGCTGTGCTTTTGCCGTTGAAGTACAAAAATTAAATATATGGAACGTTTCTAATGGCTATGCGTATTCCGTTGTTTACAAGTCACCGGCCCTTAAAATTCAATATCAGACGATTCAGGTCTTTGATTTTGCTAACCCCGTCGCTGGCATAAGGGACAAGATCCGCGTACGAAGTCGCGGGCAGAAGCTAGTTGATAAATAAATGGCTATCATATCCAGAAAGATTATGAAATATAACTGGTATAAAATGACATGATTTAGAATTTAGATTACATTTATTATGAGCTGGCCCTCGATATTTACCAGTGAAATGATCATGATCACGAACAATATGATCATCAGATGCAATTTTTTTTTTACAGATATGACATTTCACAGCAGTTTTAAAGGAATGATATTCTTCACTCGTCAATGGTTTTATTTGTCTGTGCATTGACAAAATTTGATATAATCTTTGCGAGTCGTTGATAATTGACTCAACGAATTTTTTTGAACAATTTGGACCATGATATGATATTAAATTATTTAATTCAGGGTTAGACTCACAGCATATGTAATAAGCAAAAACGCTAAACCCTATGAAAAGGAAAAAATAACTTTTAACACTACGTAAACTAAATTTTGTCGTGTCGGGGGACCGCTCTAATTCATTACTTTAGATACGTGTTTTTTTTTTAAACGAATGTTGTAATTAGGTATCATGTGATTTATGTAAGTATTTATGAAGGTAAAAAGCGGTCCCCCAACACGTCAAAATTTAGTTTACGTAGTGTTAAAAGTTATTTTTTCCTTTTCATAGGGTTTAGCGTTTTTAACCTTTTGTCATAATTATTGCCTACTTTTTTTGGGTCGGGGGTTTTTTAAATTAATAATTTAATTTTATTTCATGCTTTTTAAAGGAGCTCCTTAATTTTTCCTTCTTTCATTTAATTTATTTTATCTTAAGATGGGGTCGCTATATGCGATCTCAGCGAAAGGAAGCTGTTTAACAATCCTCATGACAAACTGGCTCTGGGAGAATTGCACAGATTGAGAAACAATAAAGATAACCTTCGGACATTCTAGATTTTCAGCAAAAATATAAATTGGTTTATCCGTTTCATTCCGGCATTCCAGGGTTTCATCCGCCAAATCCAATTTCCAGCATCAGGTTCTCGTCAATCAGAAACATGAAGAGAACTCGTCAAGACAAATTCAACGAGCCCAAACTCGATGGGTTTACTAAAAGGCAGTTCAGGGTTACGTCTCCTACCTTCGTGACCTAACAGCAGACCAGCTCAGTGGTTCCAAAAGACATTAGTGTTTCAAATTTCAGATCCCACATATACTTGCAAGTAAACTGAGCGTGTAACATTCCTATCACATCTAGCAAACGAGCTGATGACCTTGAAGACCTGAACCGATTTCCACCAAACATAGCTAAGAACACTCCCGACTGACATACCTTTTAAACAAAAAAAACCGCATTTCAATCGGATCATCCGTTTGGGAGCTACGATGCCACATACACACACACACACACACACACACACACACACACAGACACGTCAAACTTATAACACCCCGTCGTTTTTGCGTCGGGGGTTAAAAAATAGCTTTATCAACCGACTTCCTCAAAAGGGAGTTTCTCAATTGAAATGATTTTTTTAAGTGTAAAGTTACGATTTACATTCAGGACACGTTATCTGAAATTATTGTCTAGGGTTATCCAGAGCCCCTAAAACTCAGAGTACATAATATGCAATTTCTTTCATTCTGGGTGAAATGGGCAGAAGCGAATCAACCTTCTTATACTTTGTTTTATTTTTAATTCCTAATGTATGGAAGCGTCGAGAAAGCTTGAGTTTCCTCTGTCTCTTATTAAAAATATCTCCAAATAAATACCTAAGGAGTCAAATTAAAAGTCAGCAAGCAAGTTCAGAATCGCAAAGTTACTTTCTCCCACTGTACCTGTTAGTGATACTGAGCCAATCGATTCCTTTATTTAATGTTGCATATTACCAAATTCCAGATAGACAGACAAACATTCGAGTACACGATGGAGCGTCTGAACGAGCACTTCGAGATGGCGGAGACGGCTGACTGCAGCACTTACTGCGAGGGCTGTTTGGCCTGCCTCACTGCCTACTTCATTTATATCTGTACGGAGACACATTATGAAAAGGTATGTAATATAGCATTTAAAAGAAGTCAAAGCCGGCTTTAATAAATAAAACTTAAACTTTCTCCTAAATCTGACAAATACAATGCTGAAAACCGCATCAAAATCGGTTCAGCGAACAGGTCAAAGTAAGAACATTTATTTTTATGCCTGCTAAAAGTCAAATAATTATGGAAATGAAGTACAAGTTGATCTAGAATATTTAATTTCCAATCAACGCTCAACATAATTAAAAATTGTTATGTTACAAATTTGCAATAATTCACACTAAGTCTGTGTCTGTACAATTAGTTGAATGGTTTCCCAAGAATCGTAGACCATCATAAATAAATTCTTAATTGAGGTAGGACACGGCATGGCTAGGCATTAGTCATTATGCATACAATGTGCCTAGATTAAATGATAAATCGTTTTCATAACTCCATGTTTTTATACCTGTAAATAATGTTATGTAATGTTGTTTTTTTTTTCAAATTTTGCAAATACCTGCATTCTTTATGACACAGTTCATATGTGATCCAAAATTATCTCCTCCACAGCACTTAAGAAAAGTATCAAAATTCATAGCGACGCAAAACGAACGAGTTTACAACCCCCGCGGGATTCACATCACGGACCCCATACTACGGGGTCTTCGAGTCATAGAGATCACGGTCATTGATGTCCCCAACTGCCAGAGTCCGACTGGCAACTCGAACAACCAAATGAGGCATACATGACCACCACAGGAAAACCGGGAGTTCTTCATGTAACCAAGCAGACTCTTCTTGATGTAAGGATTTGGCTCTTATAGGGTAAGGATTAAGGTTTCTTTTCCTTTGCAGAGTTGGCTGTCACGAATTTTGTACTGTCATTGTTTGGTTTGAGGAGATTTTAAGCAGTTGCGTCTGGTATATTTTGGAGTCGGTACTTGAGTGTATTGAATTTGACGATATCTTGCCTTTTCAGGTAAGCACTCCAAAATATAACAACTGGGCTGAGTATCTATGCAATTTCTTGTAATAAATATCACCACTTTTTTTCTACTATCAAACAATGGCGAAGGTATCCACTTACCTTACGGTGATAAAAAAACTATAGCTTGAAAATACAATCTATATCGTGTTCAGCACTGTTTTAAAATTGCCTACAAACCATGAAATTAAATACAATAGTAAATATGTTATCAGATGACGGTAAAATCAGATATTTTCTCAGGCACTTGTGAAAGATAAGTAAAAATTTTCTTGTTTGCCGATTCATTCGTATGAGTAACCAGTTAGATAATAATACATTTTTTAAATAAAATAATTGTGTATGATAGAGTAGGTATAATGAGAGCTAAATTCGTATGTCACTAAGAAGATTTTATACAAAAGTTTTTTAAATATAGACTGTCTTTTTCCAATAAAATTTTCTTTCGAGTCATAGTATATTGTGTAAATGTGTAGATAGGACCACTGTGTGGTCTAATATTATGAACGTAATTTTTGTACCTAGCTTTGTTTTAGAACTTTCATGATCGTTTTTTAGGGGAATTTGGTAATAATGACAACAAAAAGTTTTAAGAACCATGAAAATACTGGATTTCTTAAACACTAATAAACTAGTTTGTATGTAATATTGTCATTATTCCTAAATTCCCTTCACATCAGTAAATAAATCCAATAAATTAAGTATTTCACATCAAGACTAAGAGTGACTCAATTTTGATCTTATGACTGAATTTAATTTAATTTTCGTTTAGCATGACAGGACTCCTTTTGCCAAAATTTCTTCCAATTTGAATGAAGAATGTTGTAGATATATAGTTATTGTTGAAATGAAAATATCGGACGTATGTTAGACTTTGTGGCTTATCATTTTGCGTAAGGGAATGTACTAGCAGTAATGGTTTGAGTTATTTTTCTGTGGTATTTTTATCTTTGACATCTTCATTGTTAAAGTAACTAGGGTTTTTCCAAGGATGACTAACTTTCGTCATAACAGCACTTATGGAGCGGATACATAATAAAACACAAACCTAATTGTGTATTTTTATATAAATAATGTGGTAATCTTGCCAGACATAGAAAATGGAAAAATCTTTGAAAAAATGACAAATAAAAATACTTTCAGCAAGATATCTCGAATTGATATCTTAATAGATAAAATAATATAACAAATTGTAACATAAAGATTAGCTGAAATCGTGGTTATGCCATTTTATCTGTAGAAGATATTAGTGCTAGTACATTTTAGTCTTAGTTCATGTGGATTATATGTATAGCGTATTAAATAATAACTTTTATACAGTCTTGTCTTAGCCATTCCACGTAATTTTTAGTATTTAAATACACGTTACTTTTTTCTCTAAATGTGTGAAAATTGGTAAAACTTCCACTAATTTTATATCATTTTAATCATTACAATGCAATTTGTTTAGTTTGAATTTTCTGAATTAAATATATTTTAAATCTTGCTAGTGTATTATAGCCCCATTGTCCTCTTTCAAAATTTTCAGTAATTTTTACTTCCTTACAATGTTACTTTACTAGTCTTGAGTGTGTGGCGCAATAGAAATTAAATTTAAAATAATAGTCATTAATATTTCAATCCAATTTGACTCTTAAGCCCATGAACTAAGACTCAATTTCGTGATTACGTTGTAAGGGCCATACTATGTATTTTTGTGAATAGACGTTATGAAAACTCTTTATAAAAAAATAATAATCCATTATGGCCCCTAATTGTACTCTGTATACTAATTAGGAGTAATTATTATGAAGTTATCACTAATTTAATAATTATTTTATGTGTAAATTAAACTATCGAAGTATATATTGGCAAAAATTTAATATTTTTTAAATGTATCGGCATTGTATATAACGAAAGGGTGTTTTAAAAATGTAGTTGGATTTTTTATTTAAAGCAGTGATTTACCAGAAAGGCAACAATATGCTAAAGTGTATGTGTGTGTTCTAAAATAGCATTTTCTATTCTTTGTTTCTTTTATTAGTGAATATAGTTTCTTTATCACATTTATTGGCACAAATCAAACTGTGGTATGCACCTAAATTGTATTTGAAATCAACAACTTGCATACATTTTGAAATCCCTGACTTAATTTAAATTTCTGTAAAATCTGTACCAATAGACATTTTAACCACTATTTTTATTTATTGATTGATTGATTTTCGAGTTCACAGCTACGAAAGTACCAAGTCGCAATAAGCGAACAAATGTGTTACTAAAGGTGAATGCAGATTTATCCCAGCATGTAAAAAAAAAATGATAAATGTGTGTATACCTTAAATGTTGCTGCAGGAATGATAGCTTATAAGATGTTCACAATTTATTTCCATTACGTAAAAGAAGCCGTAAGTAACTGCTAGGTTATTTTTTTTTACTTTAAGTAATAGTTAAACATACCCTATTTTCAATGCCTTTACCTTCCTTTTTGGTAAATTTAACATTTTCTTTTTCAAAAGGATTATCAAATCTCGACAAATAAGTCTGCTACTCCGAATTTGGTTACAAATGCAAATGACTTACCAATAGTCAAAGTTAATGAACAAAACCTATAGCGCATGCGCGAAGCGTCAAATGGCTGACTTCAGAGACGCAAAGTTATTTGACGAAAGCAATACTTAGCCAGGTTATAGAACTCCTGTTATAATCTGGCAACTCTTATGAAAATGTTACATTTAAAACATCATTTCCTTGTAATAAAACGTTATTTAGTATAATTTGTGTAGTTCAGCATTTAATTCATATTTATTGTAACTTAGGATATGTATCACAAGTATTTATAATTTTATCTTGATATGTGGAAACAGTTTATTTGTGAGCATAGAGTGCCTGCGAAATTCTTGTTTTATTTAAATTTGATTTAACAGTGTGATAAATTAAACATTTCGAGTAGAATTTTATGCAATCAGACACAGGTGCACTCTCATAGAGAGAGATCAGGTGCAAGACAGACATTAACCACCAACTTCCAGGCTTCGGGCTGCTTTGTGAGTTTCTAAAAATTCAGAAATCGATTTTGGCCCGACCCGTGACCCCAGGCACGGGACATCCTAAATATTTTTAAACAAAATAGTTTTTCTGTCATAAAATTAATTCATTGTCTATCACATGTTATCGTATTTTGTATAAATTGGTAATAAAATCGACTGTACACGTAATTTTTATGTTCGTTTTTTACCATTAGATAGCTTAGTGTTACAAACAAGCATTTTGTCATTTTTATACGAAAGATTTGGAGTTGTTAATTGCGCCTCATCTGTGGGACTTTTAGATTTGCAAAATTTTATTTTAAATAATAGAAAATATTATTAAAAGCCGACCACAGTATATTGTGGTATGTTGTGATTCCTCTCACTTGTCAAAGTGAAAGATTTTAATTCAAATAAGCCTTTGGGAGCTTTATCGTGACATAAAGCTGGTTGCACGGTTCCAAAGAGTGGGTCTCATGCAGAAGAACAGGCAAAAAAGTCCATAGGCGCTCTTTTCAAACCTTGGAAAACCCATATTTAAATATGTTGTATTTTTTTTTCTATCTGCTTAGAAGTCCTGCAGATGACATAAATATAGCTAATAATTTATATGATAGTTTATAAATGTATAGTAAAAGATATCAAATTTTATCACAAAATTTTCATGTAACTAGAGATATTGTATAAAATGCACAGATAAAAAATGATATTAGTATAATGTTGCAAACAAAAAAAAAACTTAAACAAAAAATACTAAAGTTTTAGCGTTAAGTTATAGAGTATATTGTAAAATTTACTATGACTATTATTATAGAATAATTGGAATTATGTATGTGAATATTTCTTTTTTTATAATAAAAGTTATTATAAAAATGTTTTGCTCTTATTTGAACCTCTCTCCAATCGAATAAAAATCTAATCTCCTATGTAGGTATGTATATTTTTGTATATGAAAATGAAAAATAAATGTTAGAAAAGGGAAATTAATCCTCAATGTTAGTAGGTTTTTTAAAGGTCTGCTTGGCCCAATTCAAAAATAGCTATCAAGTCTTGCAAGTATAGATATGTTAGGAATAGCGCCTGGTATTATTGTTTTCGTTTATACAATTCTGAATTTGCAGTTGAAACTTGCCAGGCGCTTAACTTAAGCTAACAGCAGGAAAAGTCCTATTTAACATCAACTAAATACCCACATCTTCTTTACTATTAAAACGGTTTTTTTTTAAAGGTAGTTTAATAAATTCCCCGTCCCATGAATCATAATATATGATACCTACACACCTATGACCTTACAACAAAAACTTTAACCCCTGTTTTACACTTGTCTAATAAAATTTTGGCTGCAAATTGAACCATATTATGTCAACGTCATAATTTGAATTTTTTTTAGACAAGGCATAAACTGACGTTTAAAAGTTTTTGTGGTAAGACGGCTGTTTGAGCTTGCATGCATTCCTTGTTCCTTCCATTTCCCTCTCCTAGTTCCAAAAACTGCCGCTCACCAAGCGAGACGTGGCGCCACCGTCAATGCAAAAAACTTTCGCGCGAGCGTCAAAAAACACGACGCCGGCCGCCATAACGCGCCGCAAAATAAATTCAAAAACTAGGTCTAAACTTCAATAAACTTCTTGAACTAATCAAAAACCCCTGCAGGGAGTTACTGGGCGCCCATAATACTATAAATAACATGTGTACAAGTGATCTGTGTACTGTGTGAGTGGATCAAGTTGCAGCAACCGGCGGAACTTTGTAAGTACCTACTGATTCCTATTTCCCATCGGTCCTGTGTGCAGCTTTCCATAAACCTCTCACAGAAAATCTCGCCCAGACTTACAACCTGGATAGATCTGTAAAAAACCTATTGGTCTAGGGCTTACGGTCAACGAAGCGCCGTTCAAGTCACACCAACGGCTATTGTTTAACTATTGTGTCTGCATCGTTGACAGTGAAGTCGACGTTGGAAGTTGACGTGAAGTGCTTAAATATTACAAATTATGAGGGAAAGTGAGAAAATTGGAACAATGTGGTAACCAAATTATAAAAGTCGCACGATTAATGTTGATAATATGACCACTTGAATAATAATGTGTATCATATTTTACTGGCCAGTAACTAGATTTTTTTGCATATTTTATCACGATATTCTGCCTTTTCAAAATTAACCTAATCTGAAGTCCAACTCTTTTCATATTTAAAAGTGTCATTTTGCGAAAGGTTCTTAAAACCATAAAGCGATTTCGGCCGTACCCGGGAATACCTATAACCTAAGACCTCATGCACAGCACAACGCTAGACCAATGAGGCAGTCCCACCTTAGGTACTACCTACATTACATTTTATATGAATGTCGTGAAAAACTAACTTCACAAAGGAAACATCTCCTTGAGCGGAATACCTAAAGTAATTACAGAGGTCGTAAACAAAAACAATTGAGTCTTTACGAGAAGGAACGCGATCTGACGCGTTACTGTTGGAGGGCTCGTAAATGTTCGCTTTATGGCGTCTAATTACATCGGGTTATTGCTTTGGTAGGGTAGGCCTATGGGGTATTACTGTGGTAGGTAGGAATACTACTACTTGCTTGTTTATTCAAAAAACCGGGATTAAAAATAGCATGAAACAGTCTTTGTGGGAAGTTATCATATGACCCCTCCCGCCGTGGGGGCAGCGTAAGGCGGTGACAGACTTACTGAAAAAACATGTTTCGTTTTAAGCCACTTATGTACCAGGGCCCCGGTAACTCTTTCGAACAATCCCGCAGCTCCGGCAGGCTTTGCCCCCGGTGAGCCCCACTGGGTTGGCTGACTCCTGTTTCTGTCTTCTAGACTGAGGGACGATGAGCCACCCGAAACTCACCGCCCACCGACCCACGCCTACGGTGGCCGGGAGTCGTCTCGCGACATCCGGCGCCCGTGTATTTTTCCACGTCCACCGCAGTGGCTGGGGTGAGAGTTACGAATTCTAACTCGCACATAAAAGTCTTTAGCATTCTTCCTTACCAGCTTACCTTACAAAGTCAAACTAGAGTGGGCTTAAAGTCTCAACATTTGAAGGCTGAAACAAAACAGTAATAAACAGTCTCTGTACCCGTAAATACGGAGAACTCGCCATCGCGTATTGTCTCTAAGAATTATAAAGAAAACAGTACTGGAGCGAGAAAATGGCCGCAACTTATTAATATTTATATCAAGAGTTTGAGAAACCGTCTCTTTTATGTTGGGCTCTTCAAGTAGGAATAAGTTATAGAGCGGTGGAAAGTTCTAAGACTCGTTAAGTTACCTGCTTAGGTACTAGGATTAAATAAATGTTGACTAAATTGTGCGCTGTTTGAATACTTAATTAGGTATTGCAGAAGCAAAAAACGAATTAATATCTTTTCTCAAAATATCCTCCTCCGAGCCTTTTTCCCAAACTGTGTTGGGGTCGGCTTCCAGTCTAACCGGATTCAGCTGAGTACCAGTGCTTTACAAGAAGCGACTGCCTATCTGACCTCCTCAACCCAGTTACCCGGGCAACCCGATACCCCTTGGTTAGACTGGTGTCAGACTTACTGGCTTCTGACTACCCGTAACGACTGCCAAGGATGTTCAATGACAGCCGGGACCTACAGTTTAACGTGCCATCCGAAACACAGTCATTGGTGTCTAAGATATACTTAGAAAGTACATACAAACTTAGAAAAGTTGCATTGGTACTTGCCTGACCTGGAATCGAACCCGCGTCCTCATACTCGAGAGGTTGGTTCTTTGCCCACTAGGCCACCACCATCTTTTCTCAAAATAAATAACTTCAAATTCATAAGGCTTTTTATAGTCAACCCCCGGACACATACCACCCCCCATATAGAGAAAGGAGTAATAAAATTAGCTATCACGTTATGAAATATTTAGGTAATGTAGTTAGATTTCTACCTAAGTAGGTATATAAACGTGGAACTACTTAAACTATATAATTACCTGCTTTAGGAGAGTTGAAGAAGCTTCAATGAAGTCTACTTCCTAGCTCTTCTTATGCATACTCAAAAGTTTGCCATTTTCTTTGACGTAATAACTTTTTTTATAATCATACCTTTCGCCCACTTGCTGTTTAAATATTAAAAGTTGGAGACGCAGGAACGACGGTTATTGTTTTATTTTATAAGTAACTTACTTTTTTCTTCTTATAAACATAATTTTTGCGAAGAAATTGTTAACTTATTGAATTTTGGACACAAAATTATGAATGTTGGCCACGGTGGCTGTTCTCTCTAAGGTAATAAGCCAGCTACGCTAACATAATACTTAATGCACAAACATTTCCACAAACAAAAGCCCACTCCCTATTCCTTTATTCTCATAATCCGATCGGACGGCAATCAGACACCGACTTCCAGATTCCGAGCTGCTTTGTGATAGCTTTTAAAACCCATTAAGCGATTTCGGACCAACCAACAGCAGTCGTGCTATGCGATAACTAGCTAGACTACACAAAATGCCCTATTCCATATGCATGAAAGAAAACAATCCACTACATGGGAAGGCAATAAAGCCAGCATCGGTACCAAGTCGTGTAGAAATGAAATAGGTATCTCTCCTAAACTATTTATATTGCCGCAAATATAACGACAGCTATTGACAGCAAAAGCGACGTTAAAGTTTATGTAATTTTTTATAGGTAGAAATTAAAAAGTTGTTTAAACTGTTTAAAGTTACGCATTTCAAGACATTATACTTAGAAAGTACATACTAACTTATAAAAGTTGCATTAGTACTTGCCTGACCTGAAATCGAACCCACACATTTTGAGAGGTTGGTTCTTTAGCCACTGAGTAGGCCACGACGAGTTTCAATTTGATAATTTTCATTTGATAACTACTAAGTCAATTTATCGAGGAAAACTGTAGCCTTATTTTTATCTGAGTACGCGGATTTCCACAATACGCGGGTGAAACCGCTGGCTGAAGCTATTTAATTTATGCAGGTGTAACTTTTGTTGACAATGAAGACCTATGGGAATGGGCTTGCCCTTTATTAAAAACAAAATAATTAAATTATAATAATTGACGGAATGCGAGTGTAGGCAGTGTAAGTACGTACGTACCTACTACCTACGCGTCCTTTGGGAAAAACTGACTTAAAACGTATACAGTTGTAAGTAATTAGTTAATTCATACCTCGTACCTATTAAAATTTGTAATTTTTGAACAATCATGTTTACCTATTATAGTGCTGTTATTAAATATAAGTCGTGGTGGCCTAGTGGGTAAAGAACCAACCTTTCGAGTATGAAGGTGTGGGTTCGATTCCAGGTCAAGTAGGTAGGCAAGTTATCAATGCAAGTTTTCTAGGTTTGTATGTACTTTCTAAGTATATCTTAGACACCAATGGCTGATAAAAAGGTGAAAGAAAACATCTTGAGGAAACCTGGACTATAAAGTCTGAAATCACCAACCCGCACTGAGCAAGCGTGGTGATTAATGATCTATTCTTCTCCGTGACGAGAGGAGGCTGCAGCCCAGCAGTGGGACGATAAAAAGGCTGTAACAAGAGTACAAGTTATTAAATTAAACCCAGCTTTTTATAAGTACTAAGTTCACAATTGATTTCAAGTCTATCCAGATTGCTTGGTAAGAACGTATTGTGCAAATCTATAAACGCCATTTTCTCGATAATAAAATTCCAATAAGCGCTGAAGCGTGTACTTTAAAATCCAATTACTTTTCTTTGCTATACGAAAGTATGACAATTAATCGTGATTCGACATTAAGATTGGAAAACTGCAGTCTGTTGGAGTTAGGTAGCCTATTTCTTTGGCTATTAAACTAGAAATATGTACGGGTCAATGCACTTGCGCGTGTAAATTTCACAATGTTCATTAGTTAGGTATCTCTCAAAAATTGCTTCAACATTTCATCATCATACTACCTATTTAATTTTATGACTGATGAATGTTCTTTACTCTTCACTTTTCACTTTCTTAGATTTTGATGAAACTTGACGGACAGTAATTTGGCTTACTTATTTCAGAATAACACATACTTAGGACTTTTGTATCGGGAAGGGACGTGAATTAGAATTGTGGATTTCATGAATAAAATTGATAGTCTCTGTACCTATAGTTTTTTGCCTAGAAGTAAAACAGCTTGAAAAACGCCCTTATATTCTTTCCACGAAAGGAAATTTGCAAGGGATACTTCAATAAAAATTTTTGCCTACCTACAAAAACCAAGACAAGATCCTGTCAGGTATTCACGAGCAGAACAGTAAAAGTCAGACAAACGGAACAGACTCGTAAAAGTGATTTACCAACCAATTGACTGACTGTACTTACGACTTTATTCCTGCTTTATGCCCAAATGTAAGTGCTGTTAAACTTTAATTGTTAACGATCACCTGCCCTTTTTAATGGCCTTAAAGGCTCAAGTGGCAAATTAAATTAATTAATTATTTCCTTATTTGTAAATTACATCTAAGTGTAGTAAATAATATACAGTAGGTAATTCAGTATAGTAAAGAGGAAACATTTCTTTGTCTGTTTGTTTGTTTCTACCCTAAACTGAAACTTCTTTATCGGTTCACTTTTGGAAAGCTACTGTATTCCCGAGTAACATAATATGCTATATTTCATCCATACCCGAATAAAATATAGCTTATGTTCAACCGGGACGCGGGTGGAACCGCGGCAAAACCGCTAGTTACTACATCAAGACGTACCTACATTATAGGCTTAGGTACAGTATTGACCACGTGTAAACTAATGTATACGGTTTTCTTTGCTTGAAACAGCGCAGCGTTTAATGTCCTAGAAATGCATTGGTTTGCACTTCTAAGGAACTTGCAAAAGTTACTCAAACGAAATGTACCTTCTTGTAGGCGGTTAATAGGAATTCTGCTGTTTTGTTTAACTATGTTTATGGAAACCTTACAAGAACTTTACTGCGTTTAAATACATAAGTTTCTCTAGGTAGAGCTCGGGTTTGATTCTTGGGATGAGCTGAAATTGCTTTGTACGTTTAGTTTCATGCTGGTTTTTAGTAACTATCATAAAGCAATTCGATGTCTATAAGTTGGTCGGGATACGTCCAAAGACATAATATGTGCATGTACATACATATGGCTCACCCACTTTCATGAAATAAAACATATGTAAGTAGTAAGTACCAAGTCTACTTTTAAAAATCAATTGGCAGCAGGAAAAGAGTCCCAAAATGAGGTTTGTAAGTCGTGACATTGTTTCAAATGTTGTATATTAAAAATCAATATGCCGTAGATATAATTGGAGAGCTAACTGCTCCCAAAATATAATGGCCGAACTGAACAAGATAAATGTTTTAGGATTTGATTCCCACTTTAATATTTTAGGGGAAGGCCATTTTAGCTCTCTGTGGGATATTAGGAAATTACTTTTTTTCACTGTATTTGCTACACTACACAGAACACCAAACATAGTTTTACAGGTGACCTGAAACCAATCTAACTAAGAGGTATAAGTTACCAGGTAACTGGGCTGAAGAGGTCAAATGGGCAGTCGTTAGACTGGTTGTAAGATATTCTGCCTTTGACAAATGCCCAATATGTTCAAATAACACTCAGAACACCCATTGAAATCGTACTGTGTACCATGGAGTACTATGCGTGTTTTTGCTTTGGCAGTAGGTACACATACTAAAATTGGAACGATACAGAAAATACATATGTAAGTAAGTATGTAGTGTTATATAAGAACCTTATAAGTTACCTAACTGAGAACTGCAATAACTCTACTAGATGTCACACAATTTATATTTTCAAATTTTTCCTTCCACTAAAGCACTAGCTTCCTCAACAGAACTTAACTTTGCCTTGAATTTCCAAGTTTGTACATGAGTAATGTTGTGTACACCGCTGTGGAAGTTCATAGTTTTGCCGTACAAATGTATATTACTTTGCAAGTAAGTTGGCAATGCGTGGTTTATGATGTAATGTACTGAAAACTTGGAAATACCTGACGGATTATCGGATATCCAATACTGTTGCTTATACTTGATGATTAATGGTAATTTTTGAAGGGAGTTTCAGTTGAAGTATATCGCAAAAGCATGCATAGCTTAGCACGCAAAAAAAATGTATATACAACTAGCTTGCCTTCAAATTGGTCCAATGGTCGGTGATAATAATGAGCGCATCCAAGCAAGCAAACTCTCAGCTTTTTAATATTATTTTGTTAGGTAAATTCGTAGAGTAATGTAAACGAGCCCAGACAATTTAATAATCCAAGCATAAATTAATGCAAACCGTTCAAATTTTAATTGATGGTGACCCTTAAGAAACTTCACCATTCACAATTTAATAATCCCAACAAAATTCACTTATTTTTCGTTAAAAACTTTGTCAATAACAGCTCTCATACTTTTGAACTCAATTTTTGTTGAACGACCAAATCTGGGGACAATAGCACTAATTAATATAATTTTCTATGCAAAGCGAGGGTCGGGGGTTCGAGTCCAGTGCGAATTAATTCGCCTAGTATTGTTTGTTTGGTCCTTTGTCCTTGATTAAGGACTGTCCTTTGTCCCTCAATGAGGACCGACTGAATAATGGTCGCTATTACTTGATTGCTTTGTTGATTTAGTTAGTAAAATACTATGAGTATTTGTGGGGGGTTTATTGGAATATCGTTCATACTTATTTTTGTAAGCCGTGTATTTATGGGTTAACATTTGCATTTCCTCCTACTTTCTCAGGATCGACAATTACGTACTCTCTGAGGCGTCACAAACTTTCAGACTTCAGGCCGATTTGTAAAAGTTTCTTAAAAATCTACTTGCAAATCGATTATGGCCCGACCCTAATTCCTTATACGTATAGTCTCTTTTCAAACTATCTCTTATTTCAGTAGCTTAAAAGTTTAAAATTTCTCATTCTGTACCTATGTGTTTCTCTTAATAGAACTCCTATTATACTCGTACCTGTGTATAATAGTATTAAAAGCTCCCTCGCTAGGGCAGCTAATAATAGACAATAGCTGTGAACCCTTTCATTTCTAACTATGCGTTATGTGCATCAGATGTAGCCTTGTATGCGTCAGTGAATGCACACCTATATTTCTATGGTAGAGTGCATAGAAAACGATCTCATCGGAAGGCGAGTGTCGCTATCAAATTATGGCAATAAAAGATTTAGAAATAGGCATCAACAATAAAACAAATGAAGAAAAAGTTAAGGGAGAGTATTCTTTAGTATTTTTTCCCGCGAGGCAACTACTTTTGGTGCATACATAAAAAAACCTAAAGCCTATGTTATCTGGTAAATAAGCTAGCAGGTGTAGGAAAGTAGTTCCTTTAGGAAACGGTTGAAACCTCCATCGGATGATAACAAAATGAAAGAAACCGCTGATGAAAGGTATTATCACAATTATTGAGCTAAATAAAACATGTACAATTCAAGACCATCATATAAATTCATAACCATATTAACCATGATATCTAAAAATATAAAACCAGTAAACCCAGTAATAACTTCACTAGAACTCAAAAAGCTTCAACTTCATCATTCATCGGAGTTCAACCACAAACTTACTTAGCAACTGCTAACAATATAAATAAGTTGTATTCTGCAAAGCGCCGTACATTGCAGTTCACCCTAGTTCCTAACAATATGGTCGGAGTTGATTATAAAGTGCAATAGAGAGAATGCAGTAATGGCTGTGCAGGCCCGCCGTAAGCGGGCGTGCAGCGCGTGCACCGCACGCGGGCGGCACATCCTAGGGGGCGGCAAATCGAGCGACTTATCACGTTATATTAAAAAAAACAATATCTTTTTACCAATTATTTGATTTCAATATTTCCAAACACAGCAATAGCGCTAAAAATATTACTTACACAGCAGGAGAGAGCAGGGGGGGCAAATGCCCTAGGCGGCACTATTTAGGGGGCGGCAAAATTAACCTATACGGCAAAATTAAACCATAATTACGTCATCATCCTCCGAGCCTTTTCCCAAACTATGTTGGGGTCGGCTTCCAGTCTAACCGGATTCAGCTGAGTACCAGTGCTTTACAAGAAGCGACTGCCTATCTGACCTCCTCAACCCAGTTACCCGGGCAACCCGATACCCCTTGGTTAGACTGGTGTCAGACTTACTGGCTTCTGACTACCCGTAACGACTGCCAAGGATGTTCAATGACAGCCGGGACCTACAGTTTAACGTGCCATCCGAAACACAGTCATTGGTGTCTAAGATATTCTTAGAAAGTACATACAAACTTAGAAAAGTTGCATTGGTACTTGCCTGACCTGGAATCGAACCCGCGCCCTCTTACTCGAGAGGTTGGTTCTTTGCCCACTAGGGCCATAATTACGTAATAAAAATATTTTTACTAAAAATAGATGAGTAGATTAGCAATAAAATTTCAGAAAAACCGCCCTCGCTTTGGTCGTCCCCTATCAATTTTGACGGGTTCATCCTTTGCATCCCCAAAAAAATTCGCGCTAGCTGCGCTCGCGCCTCCATGTCAGATATCGCAGTCAGTAGCGGTTTTAGGGTAGGGCGCGGTTGGGCGACGGCCCAGGGCGCCGGATATAAGGGGCGCCGCAGGCGCCCCCTACCAATCCTTGATCAGAATGTTACTCCTATGTTTGTTTTAAACATCAAAGATTGCAACTTACAAGAACTGTACCCAAATGAATGGATAGCATCAGGGCCATCTTAACCTATGCAGCATGTGCGAATAACCCGGGCGCCGCGGGCTCAGGGGCGCCCAAGGCGAATTTGTGTTTAATTCGTTAAATTTGAGAAATTATCGAAGAAACACTACTTTTATGTCCCAAAACTCAAAAATTTTCACGCTCGCTTCGCTCGCGGTTTCCTTACTTTACGCTTCAATTTTTTATCACATATAGCTACTTTTAATGTCCGAATACTCAAAAAAAATCGCGCTCCCTTCGCTCGCGGCTTCTTCACTTCACAGTCGCTTTTTACTATATATGTTTAGGACTTTAAGTGATCCGAAACTCAAAAATTTTCGGGCTTGCTTCACTTTACAGTTGTTTTTATTTTTCAAGATTTTTTTAAGTCTACCCTAGCAAAAAGGGAGCGTTCTTTTGAGTTCTTTTATTAATAAGAAAGTAACTTCTAGTTTCCATATGAACTTTCGTATTTACAGTACTACTTTAAGTCCCAAAATTTTAATACATAGGCGCCATCATCAACAAAGACTTATGTACGTTTGGGCAAAATTTTAAGTAATTTTTGTTTTGAGTTCTAAAATATTACAAAAAATTTCGCGCTCGCTTCGCTCGCGCAATCTGAAGACACTTCCTGTGTTTTTGCATTCACCAACCAGCAACCGCTGGTTGAGTTAAAACCGGCACTGATCGCAATTTATCTTTTTTTAATTGTTGAGGCCTTCAATTCCGAAAAATTATTTTTCGCGCACGTCCGTTATAGCTTTTTGTTCACTTTGGCTTTTTATGGTATGTTTACTTCATGAAAACTCTAAGAAAAAAATCGCGCTCCCTTCGCTCGCGGCTTCATGTACATTTGCACTTCATTTCTGTGCATATCTTAATTTTTGACTTTGCTTTGTTAATTTACAGTGGTTTTTATTTGTTTTGTGTCCTTAGACTAAATAAATTTCGCGCTCGCTTCGCTCGCGCTTCCTTACATATGAAATATGTCTCATGCGTTGATTTTTTCAACGGTAAACCCACAAAAAAACGTTAATAACATATTTTACTGAAATTAAACATTGCTGTAAATAATTTAAGTTCGTTAGTTTAAGTTACCCATAATCTGTTCTAAGCACTTTGATATACATTATGTTGGTACCTACCCATTAATCACAATCTTTCAATACATAGGGGCCACTTGGGTAATGATTGCACTGCATTGATGCCCTAAGCAATTGCTTAGTCTGCTTATGGGCTAACCCAGGACTTCTTAGGTTACTCTAAGACTTGAGCATTTCAAGTAAATAAAAAGTTATGTGTAATATATGTTATGGACCTATTGCAATATTTATGTATCCAAAAGGAAGTGCGTTTTCTGCAATCAGAGCGGTGCATGTACATATTTTTTTCTGTTGGACAAGTAAAATGGATATGAATGGGCGGGTGGGTCCGGACCCCTGCCCCCTTATATATTTTTTGACAAAACCCAGTATAATATGTAGTCGTAGGGCGGCATAATCGGTTTTGCACGCGGGCGAACAAACAGCTAGCGGCGTTCCTGTGGCTGTGGGAGGAATATTATAGACACTTAATTCAATAAACTACAGAGACTGCGAAAGACTGAAATCAAATTACAGAGAACAGTTTACGCCAGGGTCTTCTGGTATGAACAAGGGTCCATCGATGTTAGGTTATAACATTAGCGGGACTCGCGGGTTAGGGCAAAATTATTTTAACTGTTAAAAATAATCACCAAAGTGACTCCAGTGTTGAATGAGTGATTATTTATTACTTAAACACTATCATCACTATCGAATAACAAAACGAACGTTAGCCCATTGACTTTCATTTATATACCCTTGTCGGTCTTTCCGCGTAGGTTGTCAAAAGCTAAAATCTTATAACCAGTCATTGCCTACTACTTAATGATTTACTTACATTCATGGTTATTTCATGTTCGTATAAGTCTGAAAAGTCAACAAAAAGTCGTAGCCATAACTTAGGTCACACGGTACACCCCACCACACAATACAACCCACACATTATCGCATTTACCTTCAGCTTGTGCGCAACTTTAGCGACGCACCCTACTCAACCGTAATCTCGAAGTTGGCAATAGGCCTTTTCGTACGCAATGAAGTGTTATCCACGTCAGTATTGTGAGAAAGCCTTAAGTTTTTGTACTGGATAAACTTTTTACCTTTTTTTAGGGTTCTGTATTCAAAGGGGAAAAGGGTAGCCAATTACTAAGACTTAGCTGTCCGTCTCTCGTCGTTTATCTGTCACCAGACTCTGAACCGCATGTGTCATAAGAACCATTATAGTTTAGTTAGACAGTTTTTTTCTCATATCATAGGTATAATGTAGGTGTGTTTTTGAGATAATAACAGTTACTTAACACTAGAATAAAATAAATATTTTAGGTTGCTTCCATACATCGTGATTTTTGCTCGTTTTATAAATATAGGTACCCCTAAACCCTTCGTCCGCGAGTTCAACTCGCACTTGGCCAGTTTTAGTTTTGCAAGGTAGACCAAATATTGGTTTCAGTTTCAGCAGTCTATTACACTTATTATTTTAGACTTGTCTCTCCACATTTTTATGAAGACCTACAATTAACATGTCTGACTTATACATTTATGTCTATACTTCCCGCAAGAGGGACATCTAATCAGAGTTCCCTTTAAAGCTTACCAAAATAACAAACCATTCACGACGCTCTAGTGTAGGGCGTCATACCCAATACAGAACTCAAACCCAATGTTATTCGAACCATTTATCAAAATGGGGCGAATTTAAATTCACACAAAGGCGCATGATATCGTCCATTGCTATCAAAAGCGTCCAGCTCGAAGATTCATGAGGCAGTTCTTTGATGCCCTCGTTCAAAAGGTTTCTATTGTCATCAGTAACGGCTGTGTGTTTTGCCTCTTTTCAGCCATTTTGCAGAGATTAATTTTAACGTTCGACAGTGTTTGGAGAAGCTTATAAAACGCCCACTCTAAGGTTGCGTGCACACTGTGTCGGATCGTTTATCGAATATCGTTTCTCTGTTCCTATTATGTTGTGTCGTTTCACATTGTTCGGACAATCAATCGTAACTGAAAAATAAATTATCATCATTATAATAAGCCTCTTGTCATGCAGAAAAGGAATGAAACCTCGCATGCTCAAGATGGGTTGGAAATTTTAGATTTACAAATTTCAGGTTTCCACAACATGTTTTCCTTTACTCAGTAGTAAACTCGCTTTACTCGAGTTTATTCGTGTCACAAAAATTATTCACAAAATTCAAACTGCGGCACGGTAAAGTCAGAACAAGCCTTAACTGTGGGCGTATTTATCTATATACTTGTATTAATCTGGTTTGTAAGAGTAGAATAGAATGTCTTACTATATTGTTCAGTAGTTGTAGCAGCAACAGAAACACATCGTCTGCAACTGACAATTTCAACTGTATATCGCAGTGGTTCTTGATATACAGCCTGAAAGCGAATAGACGGGCAACAAGTCCCAGTAAAGTGGTCCCCTTAAGGAACTTTAAAATACTCCTTTACTAACCCAGCACAAAAAGAATACAAACTAGCCCATCTAGATAAACCCTGAACTAAAAAAAGCCATTAAATTAGGCCATAGAATTTCGCTGAACGATCAAGGCCGGCTTCCGCGTACACCAACTGTTTGTGTTTCCAAGTATAGCGCTGTGACACGCGGGGAGAGGCGCGGCCGTGACGTCACGGGCACGTCAATAGGTTTGTAGGCTACCTGGTAGGAGAATAGGACCTTGGATGCCGTGTCAAGTTTAGTCTTTTTGAAGTTGGCTGTATACTCGGTGGACGGAAAAATTTACATCTTCTAAAGTTTTGAAGTTATAAATCAAAACACGGTTTCTGAATCATCATCACTGGAATCATGCAAATCGGTTCAGCCGTTTTAACTGCGGGGAACACCTAGCTGTTTGTACGTTTCAACTACGTCCCGAAAGACCGACTTTCCATTCCCGAATAAAAAGTATCCTATGCTCTCTCAGGTTTTAAATTATCTTGGTACTGAATTTCACCCAAATTGGTTCAATTGGTTTTGACGTAAAAGCGCGAAAGACAGACACAATAACTGTCACAGTGATTATGTCAGCACAGATTACTAAATACATATATTTAAAAGGTTAATACACTCTTAGGTGCCTGTGGCTACACATCCCACCTATCTGAAGGTTCGGAATGACAGCGGATAATCGTCGGCACAAAGTTTTCAGTACAAAAGTTAGCAAGTCGTTAGTCGAGACTCGCGATACGAGAATACGTGGAGATTTTGGTTACAACTTTACAGTTACGTAGATACTTTCAATGGGAATTGTTACAGATCTTAAGTGATGGGAGTACCTGTGAATTATTTTAATTATGAAACTTCTTCATTTGGGTAGAAAGTAGGTAACTAGAAGCACCTGAATACCAGTTTTTACATGGAGAAAATGCCCATATGATCTCCTCAATCCAGTTAACTGGGTAGCCCGACACCTTTTAGTAAGATTTGTTTTCAGACTTTCTGGCTTCTACCCATAACGACAACAGCCAGGGCTTGTCCAGTCCAACGGTCCTACCGCCCCAAGCATTACACCTTATGATTGTATAGCTGTTACTTAGCCATGAGCTCCTCTATTTGCCTAAAATAATATCTAAGCCCATCTACTATTACCAAACAAAAACACAAAACCACGACATACCATTTACAATATTACTTCCCAACAAAGTGCGCTGCAAAAAAATATGTTTTCGAGTTATTCTAAGAAAACTTCAGTACTAGAGGTACTGAGGTATACTTAGCTAACCCACGCAGGCTATAAAAGTCTTGCTATAGAACTGTAGATTGTTTTGATGGAGAAAAGGTAATCTTCCTACGCAGCACCGTCTGTTGTTTCTCACGGTACTTGCATCGGCAGAAGTGGTTTGTGTAGATGGAAATAGTGTTTTTATAGAAAGGCAAATTAAAGGGATAGTTATGAAGAAGGTTTCTTGACTTACGAGGTAACATAAAACGTATGTCAATTTGGATGGGTATCATCTTTTTGACAGTTAACTGATTCCTATAATCTATCTGCTGTTTTGAGATTAGGGATTGGACGTATCTAGCCATTTTCCCACGGTTTCAGCCGCGCATGTATACTATGTAACAGCTAGTAATTTATACGGAGCCAATGTCAAAATTCAGTCTTTAATCACGTTCATTGAAAACAAACGTTAATGAGTAGTTATTGCTTGGGCAAATCTTAGAATGTATGCAGCGATGTACATTGAACTCCTTCGGACGGGTATGAAAACGGACTGATAAAATATAGTCATAAACTTTGACCTATATTCAAAGTCAGGACAGTGAAACTTGGACTAGAATATTTCTAACAGCCAGATAGAAAATGCCAAAGCAAAGGTTATATGATCGTAAAACTGCTATAAAAGAGACGTTGGCTTCGACCGTGGAGGTACCGCTACTCCGGGGAGATTACCCAACGTTATGGGAAATAAGTTAACACCCTGCAGTCGATGTTAGTGTCTTTAATCGTTAATTAGTTTTGGTTTGACATGTGATTCTAAATTGTGGGATTTAATTCAGGATTTTTTTTTCTCCATTTTAAACACTTCTATTGTAGCTTATGAATATTAGCCGTCCCCTGTTTTGCAGAAACTCATCATAACGTCCCGCTGTTAGTGCAGTGGGAGGGAGTGTCAGACTTTTACTGCCAAAAAATTTTGTTTCTTTTGTTCCGGCACACTTAGGCCCTAAGTACTTAGGCTTATCAATGCCTTAGTATTTTTTGGGTCGTAAGAGTTGTTTTTCACAGTGGTAGGTTCCATTCTAGATCAATGAAGATAATAAATTTACCAACATGGAAGTCTTATTGAAACTAAATAACATATAGTAATCCTGCGATTGTTGAATTGAAAACCTTGCTCTTCTAAGCTAAGTACCTCAAGTTACAACATAATGAAATGAACAGGCTACTTACTCACCAGATTACCCTGCGAGCAATAAAGCAAATGTACCAAGTTATTTGTTTTCTCACATCAAACTTGGCTGGAGAGTCGCCAACTTAAAATTTGCATGAGTCTGGATGTGCCAGGACTATGTCTTCCTATGTTTGGGAAAGTTGAGTAATTTTTTTCTCATTTGAGTGAGGAAACATGAGTAGGACCAAAGAAATTTTGTGAAATACCTGCGCTGATCGAGTGTCAGTTGGTAAAGAGAATGGAAGAAATGCTGTGTCCTTCACCCTTTTCATTTTAAGTGATCATACTAATATTAAAAGCTTACCTTTCCCATGAGTCATATGTGGTAAATACACATTGTTTAACCCTTGTGTCTGCATCATGGACAGATAAGTGGTTAAGCATAGTTGAAGATGTTTGTTTGCTTGACAGCGCTACTCTTAGGAACCACTAATCCGATTTGAACTACTCTTTTAGAGATAAATATCCTTGTATCAATGAATGCTACCTTTTGTCTTGAAACACGGAGTACTTCCCATTTGAAGCTAGTTAGAAAAATCATCAGTAGTAGATAAGTGAAGCTCACTCTAAACTGAATAAAATAGCCTATTGAAGTCGGTACCTTCTTTTGTTTTTGACTCCGAAGAAACTACACACTCGCATCAAAAAAGTCCCCAGAGCAATATATTCCGAACAACTGAAAACTGCACTGAACATTACCTAAAAGCAATTTCAGCAGCTAAATAAAATCAGTCGTAAACCATTGAACTTGTGTCAATATATTCTCGGTCACGGACGTAAAGCGCTGCAGCCGATCGAGGGTAAAATTTAAAGTAAAGGTTCGCTATTTTATGAAGCGCTTTACGATGGATTGTTTAGTACCTGTAGGTTTTTATTGGTTATCCAAATAAAACCTTTTTTCCTTTTATTTAAACACGTATGTAGGTATTTCTAGCTGTTTCATGGTTTTACACGCCCCCAAGGGGAACTTACTTTCAGCACCCTGATGGAAACTAGCCTAAGTTACTACTTGTTACATCAGCTGTCTGGTTGTGGAAGACCCGTCTAAATCGGTCAAGCCGAGATAAGCCGGAACGAACATACAGGGAGACAATAAAATATAATGTTTTGGTATACCAATTACTTTTATGCCGTGAAGGTATATGTCGCAGCCAAGTGGTTAAATTAGCTGTCCAAATAAATAGTAGGTATACCTACTCTTGTACGGCCGGGCGGCCGCTTAAAACATTCAACATATGCTGACTGAAAAGCCGCCATAAACAACAAAAAATGCAAGTGTATCAAATTACGCTTATAAATGTCATTCATGTAGATAATTTTTAAAAAGTTTCTCCGACCTCACTGTAGTGTTAACTCATCGTCTCCCAGAGGCATGAGTGCCACGCAACATCATAATGACTTTGAAAAACTTTCCCCCGTATCAACTATGTATCATTTATTTCTCCCCCGGGGACTGATAAAATGAGATTTTTGGGGGGAAAATTTGTTACACATCCCTTAGAGGTTAAGATAGATTTAAGGAATATTTTTGGCTCATAATCTATTAATGTTCTCACTGTTGAGATTTAGTTTATATTCTTAGTGAAGAGCCACGTGGAACTAATATTGTGGGGATTTTCCGTATTTCTCGGTAGTGTCCCGAAGTTTGCCTGGTTAACGAACTAAGTATGGTACTTACTAGAAATGTACTTACTCTAGGGTTTAGTTAGAACTAACTGTTCCACGCGGTTCCACTCGCGATTGGAAGGAATTACTTCCCGCATCCGAATTAAAACTACATAGTTTGTGTCCTTTCTCAGACACTAGATTATCTGTGTACAAAACATTAAAATCGGTTCAGCTGTACACCCAACTTTTTATGGTTATTAATCCCTAAAATGTTCCTAAAATTGAAGAAAGTACAACTAAAAGTCCCTATAATTGACAAAAGTATATCAACTAACAATTGAAAAGAGAGCCAGTAACAGAAATATAAATACCTAATGCTGAGTAAGTGGGTAAGTATATCAATGGTGTCAACTGTACCTACAGTCACAATAACGCCCTTACGATATTTAGGAATGCTATCAGTTTATTAACACCCCAAACGATATCTTGGAATGCTATCACTTTATTTTTTTCTGAAAATAGCCACGTAAAGCTAATTGTTTCACGAATGTAACATTCTTTTGAGCCTGATCAAAAACATTGCGACTTAGAGCGTACCACAGATTAACTGACGCAGAGAGGATAGACAGGTCGTTAGGTATCTACCTACTCCCTGCAGGCTGTGGGATTGTTCGAAAGAGTTACCGCGGCCCTGGTGGTGGGTTTTAGTCAGTAAGAGTCTGACACTCAAGCTGCACCCACAGCGGGAGGGGTTATTTGATGATTTCCCATAAAAAGGTATTTACCTACTCACGGATTATGTAATGATAAAGCAGGCCGTTGTTTTTGTTTGTTGTAAGATTAGATCCTTAATATACTATCTTGATGTGATAAACATTGATCTCGTTCTAATACCTACTTTTAGGGAAAAGTATGCAGTGCTTTTCCGCTTTTAGGTACTACATGTTTTTCAAAAGTTATAAACAAATCTTATAAACCTTTCAAAAGGTAACTATTGAGGTATATACTTGCTTGTTATGTTATATATTGTTTTTTATTTTGATTTCCCGCAGTTTCGACCGCTTCTTAGAGGATACTTCTTCCCACGTTCAGATAAAAAGTATCCCTTGTTCTTTCTCAGGCCCCACACTTTCAGCGTTCCTTGTTTTTTGAATCGGTTCTGTAGTTTTAGCGTGACATATAAAAAAAATACTTTCGCATTTTTAATAACCGTCAGGATGTTATTGACGTAGAAGCTGAAGTTATGTTGAATAGGAAATTGCTAATGTATAATTTTCCTACTTGAAATCGCAGAAGCCATGAATTATGTAATTAAATAAGAATTCATGTTAATGAAATTCTTATTGTGATTTACTCTACAGATAAATAAAATAACAACTTATCTGCTAAGAAAATCACCATCATCATCATTAACTATTGAATAGAATAAATAATATTGCATCTTTATTTATTAACAATTAAATCAATTACGATCACGTTTGTTGTAGTCACGTTTTATTAGATCTTCTTTATACTACGCACTATTGTACGTGCGGTATCATATCTCTAATGCCAAGATTAGTGGATTATGGGAGTGAGATCATCAATCAAGCAATCACAGATAGCCGTGGCATGAGATGGCCTCTGAGCACTGTTTCATTCCTGTCGTCAGTTCTAGAAAGCAATTTAACATTAATATAATATCGGTTTTAAGCTGACCACCAAGGTCTTCAGCACTTATCTCATCTGTGTTATCTAGTCTATGCGCTGTGGTAGCGAGGCGCGTGTGCCTGGGCGGGCGGGGCGGGCTCGGCGGGGGGAAGGGGGGCACTATTGGCCCGGCTCACCTCGGAGGCTTCAGTCTGGCGCGGGACGCGTTACGGAGCGCACGTCGCCCGTCCAAACATTCTCCTCGTCCAAACCGCGTGTTGAAAATAAAGATTGCTAAATTAAATTGCTAGTGGAAACCTATTTGGTGGGTAGTGTTTTGTTCCTTACTCAGTGACGTCATAATCGTGAGCTTAAGTTCGGAGGCGATTGTATCTGAATGTTCGAGGGCTAAACAGTATTTTCAGTGGAAGTAAGTAGTCGGATCGTAGATGTTATTATATGATTGGCAGTACTTATTGACTGTTGCTTTTAGGTAGATGATTCCTTAGATGAGTAGTGAGTAGACGCAAGTGTGTTATGTCACCGACTTAATGCTGCTTACTTTATAAAGGTTATGAAGAATATTGAACCGTCTACAGGAATATTGATTTGTTTGTTATTACCTGGACCTGCTTTGATGAGAAACAACTGAAACACGCTTAATTGAAAGGCTTACTGATTATTTCAAACTTGCTAACTAGTTACACAAAGAGACTAAGTAAAGACTAAAGCCACAATCCCTTTGACAAATATAAATAAAAGAGTGCCGTTTATTTTGAGCCCTCAGACACGGGGTCCTGACGATAAAGACAAAGGGAATATTGGAGTTAAAGCTACCGGTAATAACAAACATTATGTAGGTAACAATATAGGTACGTAAAAGTTATACATTCGGTAATCACAATTTTCCTGTACCGAAGGTCAGTCATGCTCCTAAAATTTTCTTTGTTACGATACCCCAGTTTTCAGGCTTTATGTCGGTCATAACATGTTACATTATTTTTTTACCGTAAGCTACAAAAATGTGTGAAAGATGTATTTTCCCACAATTTTTTTAACCCAATATAGCATGGGCTTATGAACCCCATTCAGAAAATTCAAATGAAGAATTGGAAAATTCATTTAGTTCTATGATTAAATCAATTCGCAAGTTCCAAACTTGAATTTCCATACAATGAAGTTCTCACAGGGGGTTTTCAATTTCGTCTGAATGTATTACTACAACAGGGATGTAATCAAAATTTTGATTGCGAAACATAATTGTTCATTCATCAAAACTTCCAAGGCTGTATCCTGTAAGATTTATTAATATCAAGACTTAAATCTTATAGGGTTAAAGGCCATAGCCCTTGAATGAATGATGACAAATTGTTGGTCCAACGTTTGCCAAGGTTCACAATGAGAAACTTCTGTGGTTGACCCCTGTCACTGGGAGGTGACAGTCGTAAGATGACTGTATCCTTCCTCACCTATCATTCTTTAGGACACTATTATTGTTTTTGATATCATTATGATCTTCTACATTAAATTAAAGGCTTTACTTATTTCTCTGATCAAAATATTTCGTGTCTTCAAGAAGTTTGTAATTTTGTTTCTAAAAGCTAACTCTTGGGTTTTTTGAGATTGCTTTCTAGACTAATATTGGTCTAGTTGCAAAAAATGCTCTGAACATCGTCTCGATATGTATTGTAGTTACATTTACAACTCGTGTGTATCTAAGTGGTCTCCTCTAAGGCTATGTACACAGTGGGTGTTAAGAGATATGCTCAAAAGAGGAGAGGGTGTTTAGTTCAGATTTAATAACTCGAGGTTTGTTTTCAAATATAGCCTAATTGGGCTAATGCAATATCCAAACTTAAAAAGACTAAACTATGTAGATGGCTTCATAAATAAAAAACCGGACTTATCAAAACTAAAAACACACAAGCACCTAGGTATAATATTTTTACTTTACCTAAAACCTTTAACAATGTTTTTAGGTTACCAAAAGCTAAACATATTCAATGATGATTTAATAAAGCTCTAGCAATTGTTACAAATTTTACCTTTTTGCAAGGCCCAAAAAAGTAAGAAATTTTATGCTTACGTTCTTTTATTCGCGGATCCTAGGTTGAACTATCACTCTATACGAGTAACTACGCGTTTAACGCCTATTCTGTCTACAGCTTAAGTTAACGTGTCGGTTAGATGTCCGAGCGTAAATACGCGCCGACCACAATGACCAATTTCCTTTAGTTGACTCATACTACTTGCGGTTATACTGACACGCTGTGTTTTTCTTAACAATTCATACTAGTAACCTTTTGTGTTTTATGACCTGGTTCAGTTTTGTGATTTGTTGAAATATTGTCACCTTAGTTGTCATCTGGGATTCGTCAAACTGTTCTTTCATGTTCGTTTTTTTTTACTGTCTATATCAGTCTCGTCTTAATAGGTCAGGATTAGAACTTCATTAAGTTTATTCTTCTTAATCTTATCAAGTGAGCTTCAGGTTTAATCACCTATCAAGCCTTAGTGTCAGAGATTTCTCAAATCGTCAGCGACAAACGGGGTAGTCAGTGCAAAAGTTTCATATATTATATGCAGGTGTTTCATCAAGAAAGTACTACAAGCATTTTGTTATCATAACATTTGCCTATCCGCAGATTCCCTTTGTCCTTTAATATTAACCAGACTCCACAATGTCTAATCTCACAGGACTAAATAAACCAATAACCAGCCCAAGGGAAATATTCCCGGCATGGGATTTCCTATTTTGTGGGTGTAATGCCATAACATTCAGTTGTCACGTACACATAACGGATATTATCTGCTAACTATAATAATGTTTGTCCTGGTGTGAAAACCGACATGTATGGAATATTGACACTGTGGTTATGTCATCCATATCATCCTCCGAGCCTTTTTCCCAATCATGTTGGGGTCGGCTTCCAGTCTAATCAGATGCAGCTGAGTACCAGTGCTTTACAAGAAGCGACTGCCTATCTGACCTCCTCAACCCAGTTACCCGGGCAACCCGATACCCCTTGGTTAAACTGGTGTCAGACTTACTGGCTTCTGACTACCCGTAACGACTGCCAAGTATGTTAGGGAAGCCTAGCCCTAAATGGGCTATCTGACATCGAAAGAAAGTTCTAAATTGCTCCTGTAGTTCCAAAGTCCAGCTTGTACATACAAACAAAGGAACGCTTCAGCTTAAAATAACAGTAAAGATGGTAAATAATATTGTCTGGTACAAAAGCAACAATCTATAAATTCCTCATCCTTAATGAAACTTAGTACAATAGCTTGGGAAAACCGCAGTATTCTGCCGCTATCAACAAGGATGCCATGAGATGATTAGCAGCACTTTATTTGGTTTTCATAACATGTGATATTGTATGCAAATGTGTCTTTTGTTTTCGTAGATATTAATTTTGAACCCGTTTTGGTATGGCTTGTATGAATAATATGAGTGTTAGATGTGGTTAGAAGTGTTGGAACTAACGTTGTGAATTATCTCAGTTGTTTTGATCAGCAGGCTTATATTTTTAAAATGTCTTCTTTTTATGAAGAAAAAAGCAAAAATAAATTAGAATTAGATTACAAGTTGGTGAATCGAGGTTTTTCATATTTCCCTAAAGCATATCCGTAGATGACACATGTATAACATTCAAATACAAAACTACAAAATGTTTTTATTTTCCGTTGACAACGGAAAGTTTGTGAATTGAGTCAACATTATTACCTATATTTTTCTCTATAAGACCCTCTTCTTAAAACTGTGCACCTAGATTGCCTTAGAACCTGTGATAGGTCTACATGTAATAAAAACCTATGAATTTGCTTGATAACTTACCAATGTATTCTTAAAAATATTTACGACCTTAACTAAAGCATGCCTAATTGTCGAGCAATCTGATTGGTTAACCAGCCTGAGTACATTCTTGCGTCAGGTCAGGAATTTCAAACGTTCCCAAATATGTTGAGAATTCAGCTAGGTAGGTACAAGGACAAAGCGTCTGTTGTCTGTCCGTCACAAATAAATCTTGATTATCGCAACATTATAGTATAAGAGTACACACACTGCAAACTTTTACTCGGCCGATAGTTTGTTTGGGCTCATAAATAAGTATGAAGATGAATCGTAGCATGCAGGGCCCCGATTCTCCTAAGTTAATAATGTCAAAATCGAATATAAATCGAATCGCAATATGATCGTAATAGCAGTTTTAACCATATCGGGCATTCTGCTACTAATAAAAGACCAATCGTATTCGATTGACATTTGATTGGTGTGCGATTGGTCTGCTATTTTGATGATTTTGGTCTATACGGTAGTTTGCTGTACAATCATTTTGCAATCGTAAATCATTTGCAGATAAAATGATTCATTATTGAATGACAGAAAAGGATAAAAACGTTTCTTTCAAAGACAAAATAGCGGAATGCCACATACGCTTCAATCGTAATCGACTCGGGATTGGATATCAGTCGAATCGAGTCGAACGTCAATCGAATGGCGCTTAAGTAAAATTAGGAGAATCGGGGCCCAGATTACAAAGATTAGGTGCTTAGCCGGCATCAGACTGATTTTTTTTTGTCTACCATAGGATCAACTGTCAGTCGATTGTTTAGTTTTCAGTGTGTGCGTAGACTGCTGTGTAGACAAACAAAGAGCTATCATAAAAATAAGGACAAATAACTTGATCCCCGTTCATTTATTAGACGAACACCAACAGACATAAGTTGATAAACTGAAACAGGAAAATTCCGTAACTCATTGAGTCATTTCCTCATTCAAAATATTATGTACAAAATGAAATTATCAAGTAAACGCTTGATAATATAATAAGAAGATTAATAGCCATACAAACATAGACATATGTATACAAACATAGGTACTTAAACATAGGCTAGTAATTTCCTGCGGTTCGGCCCGGATAAAAAGAACCATATCCTTTCAGACTTTAATAATAATATCACACTGGTAGATAAAACCAAGAAACACACATTCATCATTGACATAGCCGTCCCAAACACTAACAACATTCAAAAAACAATCACAGAAAAAATAAGGAAATATACAGAATTGCAAGAAGAAATAACTAGAGTTTGGAAAATGAATAGAGTAACAATAGTCCCGATAATAATATCTACCACAGGTGTAGTCCCGAAACAAATTTTTAATAGTTTTGCCGCACTTGATCTCTCCAAATATACTTACCTCACTCTACAGAAAGCAGCTATCCTCAACACATGCCGTATTGTCAGAAAATTTTTGCAACTAGATTTAGATAATAACTTTAATGCAGTACAGAACAACCAACAAACTTCCCAAACCCAATAGTATTAGTATTAGGATCTCACTTTGGCTTTGCCCGTAAGATCCTAAAAAGACCAGGTTTAAATTAAAACCTGAGAAAACGATCGTTTAAAACCAAAATAATAATAAATTCATTTATTTTCATCTCCACAAATTACAATATTAAGGTACTTATAGGTAGGTACATTTCTTAGTACAGTTTGACAGGGATTGATTTGTAATTTGTGGGAGATCTGGAGTCCAAACTAAGCCTAAGCCTGTATCTTGGCACTCCAGGCCCCCCAAAATTCTAGTGTCACAATTGCCAATCAACTTATCAGTCTACTTAATATAAAGTGTGTTGTGGGTGTGCGTTGTGTATTTGTGGTGTGTGTGTCTGTTGTGTGTGCCTGTATGTGTGGTGTGTGTTAGTTTCAGTGGGTGAGCTTAAACCACGTAGAGTATCATTCTCTTAAATTAGGTGTTCAATTATTCTTTCAGTTTCCATATAATTCAGTTTTAGTAACCATTCCTTGAGTTTCCTCTTACACTCATTTTTTTGAGAATCGACTAGGGTGAGTATTTATCTTATTATAGATCATATTTCCTCTATAAGCGAAAAATCTTTGAGCAAGAGCAGTGTTCACGGCAGTTGCCTCACAAACTGCGTAATTTCTTCTGGTAAGGGCTATGCGTTTTATTCTGTCTAAGGAAATGCTTTTATGTTTAAGAAGTAGGGTCATCATGATGTACAGTTGTCGCACAGTTAACACTTCAGTCTCTTCATAAAGTTTTGTAGTGGGGTATAATCGAGGCTTTGATAGAATCACCTTTAGTATCAACCTCTGAGCTCTTTCAATGGTTATCAGTTTAGATTTACAAGCACCACCCCATGTGGTGATGCAATAGGATATAATGGACTGGACTAAGGCCTCGTAGACCATCATCACAGTCTGCCTCTCAGCCACGTCACGAAGGTCTTTAAAAATGTAAGTTAGTTTCCGTATTCTTTGGGATAGAGATGTTATATGATTTTCAAAAGTCAGGCGGGCGTCAATTTCGATTCCTAAATATTTGATGCATTTAGTGGGGTTAATTTTGAGACAGTTACAGATAGGCATAGGAGGAAAATTACATCTATGGGCAATGAGATTGTGTGATGAATCAAATAGTTGGGGTCGATTTAGCATGGAATAAAGTAAGTAATTAGTTTTTGTTTCATTTAAGGTGAGGAGATTAGAAGAAAGCCAGTGACATACTGTGTTAAATCCATTTTGGGCACTATTGAAAAGTTGATCAGTAGAGTCTGCAAAAAAGGTTAAGGCAGTGTCATCTGCATAAGCAAAGATGCGACAGTTGTTAATGTTGAGGTTACAAAGATCGTTTATGTAACAGAGAAAAAGACTGGGACCCAAAATACTGCCCTGCGGCACACCGAAAACAACCGGCAGTTCGTTACTTATGTAGTCACCAATCTTTACCGATTGTGTTCTATTATTTAAATAGTCTTTTAATAATGCTAGTGGAATATCTCTGATGCCCAGGTCTTCGAGTTTTTGCACAAGGCGAGGAACAGAAACAGCGTCAAAGGCCTTGGCGAGGTCTAAAAATATTGTTAGACACTTCTTTTTATTGTCCAGATTATCCACTACAAAGGTGACTAGATCAAGTACGGCATTGTTGGTTGAGCATCCTGCTCTGAAACCATATTGTGCATTTGATAGTAAGTGGTATTCTTCAAGGTATTTGGTTAGCCTCTTGTTAATAAGGCGTTCAAATATCTTGGATAATGTTGTCAGTATGGCAATGGGCCTGTAATTACTGACGCTGTCTCTGTCTCCCGCCTTATGAATCGGCAGAACTAAGGCTTTTTTTAGTGCTGTAGGAAATATTCCAGATAAGAAACAACGATTAATTAAATCAGTTAACACTGGGGTTATTGTTGCAGAGAGCACTTTCAATACCTCAGCACTGATCTCATCCCACCCAGGGGCACAGTCATTTTTTAGTTTAAGAATAGCTCTTTCAACTTCGTCATGATCAGTAGGTAAAAGAACAAATGTATTGACTGGGGGTATAGCAGTCTTCTTAAAGTCAGGAATGAGAGAGGGAATCATATCCGATAATTGTTTACCAATGTTTGAGAAGTATTCATTACATTTGTTGATCGATTCTATGGGATTTTCTTCTGAACTCAGTAGTTGAAGAGGTAATGACTTTTTATTATTATTATTGGTGATTGTTTTAATAGTTGACCATAACTTTTTTGAATTGTTCTTTGACATAACTAGCTGATCTCTTTCGTACTGTTTTTTAAGTCTTTTTAATAAGTTATTACAAAAGTTTCGATATCGTATGTATGATATTTTTAGGATAACATCATTTGTATTCAATTTTAACTTTTTGTGCATTCTGTCTCTAGTACGAATACAACGCAACATGCCTGTAGTGATCCAAGGTTTGATTATGAATTTAGTTCTGGGAATTAGTCGTTTTATAGAATTATTTAAGATCAGCTGTTTTATAATACGAATAAAGTTGTTCATAGCGTTATTTAGATTTGTTTCCTGGTATACCTCATCAAAGTTTTGTTTACTGCCCTCATATTTCAATTTCTTCATATCAATTTTATGTTGTATTTTTAGTTTTGTAGATTTATTAGTTATTTTAGATTGTAAACAGAATAAAACAGATTCATGATCAGTAAGACTTTAGGCTACCTGCATATAATATCATACCAAATCAAATCGGTTCAATGGTTTAGGATGTGAACGCGGGAGAAGCGGACATACATTTGGCTCGTGGAATATTATAAATTTGGTAAATGATATAGACAGGTCAAGTGCCTGGTTTCGAAGTTAGTCAAAGATACGGCACGTATTTATAGGAGTTAGGGAGTTCCTGTAGTTATCTGAAGTTTTAACCACAGGTAGTTTCGGCGTTGTTTTTACCCGACTACCAAAAAGGAGGATTTATTTATATATCGGTTTTACGAAATGGTTTGAAATTAAATTATTTAATTGAGTCAAAATTACACAAAAGCGTACTTAAATATTTTGTAATAAAAGTAACTACAGTCATTAATTAATTTATTATCAACATAAAATGTGAACAATTGTTATAAACTTTGAACTTTTAAGGAAAAATACTAAACAATGGGATGTTCGTCACAGCACAATGACGTTATTGGTAATGGGATAGATAATCACTGAATTTAGTTACTTCAGTTACTACCTATTACCGCTGTGCATTTGATAATAAGAAAAATATATTGGTGTACATAATATACTTGGCGGGTTTTTTCATGTCCTATTTACATATTTTTCCCTCGTTTTGGTGGGAAGGCAATTCAAAGTTCTAAATTAAGACAAAATCAGGTGGTTTTTAACCGATAAGAATCCGGCACACCTATCTACCGACTCTAGATAGATGATAGTCAATGAGGATTTTCCCCTTAATAAAAGAAAGGGTCGTCACTTTTCATTATGTGGGAAATTACTTATGTTCCTTCTAGAGTCCTTTGTGTAACAGGACCGTTATAAGGGGCTAAGCAAATCATTATTTACCTGTTTGAAACAGCTAGTCACTCATTTGGTAACTGACCGCATCAAAGGTAACAGTTTTGCTCTTTGGTTCCGCAGAGTGATTGAGTTTGTGCTCGACATCGTTGCTCTCTACTTTGGGTGGTTCAAACTGACCAACAATACTGACGATCATAGGCACTGTAATTATTATCGTAAAGTACTTTTGAACCTTTGGTTTGTAATATTCAGAAGTCACAAAACAGTGTTTTCGGGCCAATTAACATTGCATCTATGAAGTGAGCCATTTGACTCCTTGCGAATTTGTTCGTATCGTTTGGTCTTTTCGAAAAGCGTTGCTTGTCCGAAGTTCGTTACAACTTCTTCAAAAAATCACAAAAATGATAAACAAAACACAACTCCGCTATGAGTCTATGAGGCGTCAAATGACTAACTTCCACAGGCCAAAGTTATTTACCGCTAACTATACACTACACGTAGAACTAAAAGTACCTACTGCGGTAACAAACCAACAAGAAAAAACAATAAAAAACATTTTTTCCGTCAATTCAAGGTACGAGGAAAAGGTTGCGTAACGTTTGAGTAAGTTTTAAGTTTTTTCCTTTCAATGTAAATCATAGCGGTTCGCCAAACTTTTTAGAACTTTTATTGCTATAAAAGTGAATTGTGTTGTCTGCGGTTTTTCTTGACTTGCTCTATTTTGGGTCAAGTAAACATTTGAACTGAAAAATGTGTGTCAGTTTGAGCGTCATATTTATTACTTACCCGTGGTTTTACATGCTTTATAGGGGAACTACCCATTACCGATAAAAAGTATCCTAAATCCTTTCTCAAATACTAGATACACTATCTATGTATCAGATGTCTGTCGTTCTCCAGTAAGTAGTTCCTGATATGAGCGCTTTCAAGAATATACCTAGATTATTAATTTGCAAGAGTTTTGAAAGGCATGGTCATCATCATTTGATAGCTCTTTAAGTACAGTCGTTTAGCTGAAAATTGATCAATTTACAGCAATGATCTCTCCTGCGTTTGAAAGACAGAATTAAGTAAGATATTTGACAATAAAGTGCCGCGTTTTCAATGTTATCGCGATTCTGTGATCTTTATTATTCAGAATTTATATCTTCTGAGACTGATAAACAATAGCTGATAAAATTGAGATATTTCTTCTGATGGTTAATGTTGTACGATCTTTTTGAGTTTAGAGATGATGTCATAATTCGCTAGTGTCTTAACCTCATTAAAAAAAACAGCCTTTATGCTTTGGTTAAAGATCCATTTTGCCCTTTCTTTATCATCATTCAACCCCTATTCTAAGTTTTATTTAATGTGAGCACGCATCTCTTTTTCATCCAAACTTCTCCCTGTTACTTCACAAGTTACATTCATTCCATCTTCATCTTTCAAAAAACCAGCTACTTTTACGGTCCCAATTCCTCTATCAACATTTTTACTTACATAAAGCCCAGTGAAGTCTAGTCTAGAATCTGATATATCGTCAGCTGGTAGTGTAATCGGATTGGAGCGTCTGTACTAGATATATGCAGATGCAATCAGACCTGACAAGATTTGTCGTATGGTTATCAGACAATGTCTGCCTGTGATATTGGCATTTTCGGAAATGTCGAGGCTGTTGGGAATATGAAGATGAAGTGTGAAGGTTGAATATTATTTGCAAAATAAGTAAGTAGATGAGATAGTAGCAGACATTTTATTAAGAATCTATTATATGGCGGACCCTGATAGATAAAGAAGTTAAATTGTAAACTTATTAATACGTTTTTCATTCTCAGTAGGTTTGGTTTATTATCTATCATCTAGATTTAAACAAGATTTTAACTAGAATTGGAAGTAAATTTTCATATTTTTAGCTTTTTCAGAAGCGGTGCGCATTTTTCATGAATAATTCCACAACCCGCAAGTTAAATTATAGCGTAGGTATTTCTATTTTTCCTTGATTATTGGATTACTTAGTGTAACACTGAACAACGATTCTACAGCTCGTACTAAAATAAATGGGCAAAGTCGTGAGCAAAGCCTGTATCAGCATAACTTGCAGAGCTACCCAATAACTTATTCCCGCCCATTGACTCCTAAACCGGGATCGGCAGATAGATAAGATTCTGATAAACTCTTATATATTTCTTCCCGCATTTTCAGAACAATCTCTATAGAATCAGTTTCTAAAAATTGTCAATCCTTTATCCAAACTAATATTATAAATGCGAAAGTAACTCTGTCTGTCTGTCTGTCTGTCTGTCTGTCTTTTCTTCACGCCTAAACTACTGAACCGATTTGTGTGAAATTTGGTACAGACATAGTTTGAAACTTGAGAAAGGACATAGGATAGTTTTTATTACAAAAAAAAATAAAAATAAAATTATTCCGGACATATAGCGCCATCTATTGGTCAAATCAAAAATCTGCTGGTAGTCACTATTCCACGCGAACGAAGTTGCGGGCAAAAGCTAGTTGTTAATATGATAATTTTAAGTACTGTTTTATTTTATGTACTTTACTTATTCGAACCTCTTCAAAGGTGTAGGTGATAACCAACAAATGGTATGATTATTTGTCACATAATGGGTATGGAATGTTACTGGAGCAAAGACATAATATAAAGTTGCATCATACGATAGTTAAACATTTAAATTGAGAACAGTCACTACACAGACCTACAAATAAAATTTTGGGCAGAGATGAGAACAGAAGTCAGAACTTCATAATTACCCGTGGCATCTTGACCTTAACAAGGCTTTCAATAAACATGACCTCCTTCACAGACTTGTTAACTCATCATGATAATCCCAATAAAGCTTATCCTAGCTTCCCTGATTAAGATAATTCGCGTCCGTGTCGGCTCATAATTCATGTATTTTCTTATCCAGCTGATGGCGGAAGCATGTTTCTTCAATAATCTCGAAGATTGTGTCATTCAAGTTAGCTATCTAATTTTTCCATTGATAACATGCGACAATTCGATATGGAGGTGTGAAAATTTTCGAGATTTGAATTAGAGGAAGATTTTTTTGACGGTGATAATGCAATGCTGGCAAAAACAAAGATAATATAACCAAACCTTTATTGAAGCTTGACAGAATTTGATGTGTGTGTTATCAATATTTATCGGTCATCATTTTAAATCAGGGTTGTTGTAATTGATTATTGTGACTTCTGTCTGGCAGGATTATATTCAATACATACGCTGAGTATAATGAAGGAGCTATTGTTATATCGTGCAATCATTCTTGAAAACAGAAATAAAATAACGGCAAATAATATAATAAACATATTACCTAACCAATCATATGTAAATTAACATGTAGTCAAATACCACACTTCAGACAACATCAAAATATAGTATAGATTTAATAATACTAAACTATGTAATAAGACGATATGTACTGCAAACCTCTCCAACCTCTTTATGGTGTGCCCTGCCGGGTCCGTATTGTTTCTAATATAATATGGTTTCAACTTTATAAAAATACCACCTGTATAACATATGTATGGAACGAAAATAAAGAATTAAGTATTCAGTATTGAAAATCCCCAAATCAATGCACAGTTGAACACAATCAAAGACAAAAGATCAGTAACTACAAAGAGGTCGGTCACCTAAATGCAGGTTGATATTGACAGTAGACAAGCAAGTAATGGAAGTCGGAAAGGTCGCCTTTTCCGACTCTCGGTGGACGCAAATGAATCGAAAACTCCACAAACTAGATATTGCATCAAATTTCTTTGAGATAGTTTATGTAAGTTCTTTGGTATTTTCTGTAAAAGCATTGCTGGAATTTGAGCTGGATTTTTACACGAATGAAGATATTTTCAGTGACTACATTATTTTCCAAACACTGATTTGCCTTACTTTGATGATTTGTATTCGCCTGTAGGCATCCAGATTTATACAGGGAAGTAATGTGTAAAAGTGGTGTTGGATAACTAAAACTCATTAGTATGTTTATAAACAAAAGCGTAACTTTTTGCCTGGGTATTAATATACATACATATGTATAAACAGCTCAACTCTGATAATTTAAACTTTGGATATTTGAAACCATGTAATGCAAAGTTTTTCATGCTTCTATTTTCCAATTCGATAACATGACTTTTTATCTGGTTTGAGTTTCAAATACAGAGCAGTTTGTAGTTGTTGAAAACAAAAATATTGTTTATGTTATTTTAACTTCTAATCGGTCTACCTTTTTTGTTTTGAGTTTTTTGATCGCGCTATCAAGCTGATTTTTCATAGCTTGGAAACGAATCACAGAACTAAGGAATAGGTAATCTAACTAAGATTCAGTTGCTTGGTTTTCGTCCATACTACATCCTTAGAAACCTAAGAAGTTCAAATACATCGCAACCTCAATATATCTTACTGAATACTAAATACAGTTTGCAAAATGAGCAATCAACTACAACCATAAATTAAGCTCATAACGAAAATATAGCATCAAAACTATCTTTTGACAAAAGTCACGAGTTCACATATCACAATAATCGAAGATGCACAAAACACAGTAAAAAACACATCAGTTGCATACAACGTGGAACCTTATCCAGATTGCGATCTCAGATAAATTGAGGAGATAACCGATGATACAGCAACTGTGGAGGTAGATATGTCGACAAACATGAATGGAGGTACGTGTGCAAATAAGTAGCACGTTGTGTGTGTAGAAGTATAATATAAACAGCTGTGTGCTGTATTTTTTTTTTTTTTTTTTAATCTTTTATTTTTAGAGGCTTAAACGCTGCTGCGTTATGCCAGCCTCGTAAGGTTTTACACAAATTAAATTAAAAAAAACACATAATAAACTCTATATACAAATTAATCAATAAAAAATTTAGTGAATTTAATTAAATATTGTGCATTCAAAGACTCGACGCCAGAGCCATTCGATATAATCGATGGCGACATGCACAATGGCAAATCCCACGTCTTACTTGAGAGACAACCCGAAACAGAATATAAAAAATTAACTAAGGATTGAATTAAAAAAGAAATTAAAATAAACTGATAATAAAATACACGAACTAAAAAGAATCTCTCCTCAAAAACACATCTTTTACAAATTTATAGATAGAAACACTCTGCTCCGAGAGAGGTCTCCCAAGCAAAACATTAACTCCACCACCATACATATCGCCACCGACCGCCGTATACAGCTGTAGCCTCAAGTCGTCGAATGCACAACATTCTAACAGAATGTGGTATAAGTCGTCCACTACTTGATGAGTGCAGGTATTGCATAACGGGGATGGTTTCACACCCATCAAGTGCAGAAACCTATTAGCAGGCACATGGCCTGACCTTATTCTAAATGCTAACACTAAAAGTTCTCTCGGCATGTTACCCACGTCAAACCAAGGAGCTCGAGGCAGATCATGCTGAATAGTTCTGTACCACAGACCTTTTCTTGCTGTAACAAAACTAAAATGTTCCTCCCACAAATTATGACAAAACTTTTTCATGTGAGGAATAAGCTCAGTAAAATAAGGGTCACCGGGAATAACTATGCCATCAGCAATAGCCTCGGAAGCTAGCTTGTCAGCCATTTCATTTCCCGGGACACCTATGTGAGAAGTTATCCATTGAATCTTAATATTTACAAGTTGTTTCTGAAGAAATTGTATACTCTTTAATGCCTCGTATGCAATCGGCATGCCTCGAACTCCGGATACACAACGAATCAAATGCTGTAAAGCGCTCTTGGAGTCGGTCACAATCACAACATTCTTATACGGCAAACTCTGAACATATGACAAAGCTTCTACTATAGCCGTTAATTCAGCTCTCATGATACAAGCGTCATTGCACAATTTAAATTTCATACTAGTGTTTGTTTGGACATCAAAAAATGCTGCGCCAACACCATGAACACTTTTAGAGCCATCGGTAAATATAAAATAATAATTATCGTATCTACAACTAAACATATTAGAAATCAACATTCTTAAATTTGCCACACTCATTGAACGCTTTGGTACACCTAATTCGTCAACATTACAAATAACACAATCTCGAATATTAATATTTGATACCCAAGTATCCAAGCTATACATGTCTAATATAGGGGACTTATGCACAATATTGTTATTGAACTTATTATGAACATCAATCAAAATGGGTTTATTCTTATTCCTCCAATATGCATTGGTGCACAAAACAGATAGTTCTTGTAATAAAAATAAAGTTGCATCATTGGAAAAGGAGCTCAACCTCAGCCAATACCTGCAGGCTAGCCAATATCTCCTCACAAATAGTGGTGACACGCAGAGCTCACTCTCCATCACACAAATAGGTGTTGAACGAATGAAACCACCACAAATTCTTAATGCACGATTTTGTAAAACATCTAGTTTATACAAATGCGTCTTAGCACTATTACCGTATAAAAAACTAGCATAATCAATTCGACTTCTAACAAGTGAGATGTACAGTCTCCTTAAATGTTTCGGATGAATGCCCCAAGATTTCCCAGCTAAAGTTTTAAGAATATTTAAATATTTGTAAGCTTTCTCACATGTCTCATTTATGTGAGCTCCCCAACGAAGTGATGAATCAAGCCACAACCCCAGATATTTAATTTTATCAACAACTTTCAATTCCTTTTTATTAATACTAATGTGGACATTCGTTAAGCACCTAGACCTACTAAACAGACAAACATTTGATTTTGATTCCGACAGAAATAATCCCATCTCACCTAAATTTTTAACAAGAACATCTAAAGCTGTGTACAAGTGACTGATGGCTGAATCTAAATTATGTTTACTTGAAGACACATAGAGAACAAAATCGTCTGCATACTGTGATACATTACAGCTAGTGATTGATTTACAAATATTCATAGTTGCAATATTAAACAGGAGAGGAGATAATGGGTCACCTTGAGCTAAACCTACACTTGCCTGTCTTACTAGGATACCATCCATTCCCGTATCAATTTGTAAATACCTTTGACTCAAATAATTAAAATATATGTACAAAGCTTCCCCCCAACCCCAATTCTATTTAACAAGGAAATCATTCTATTAATATTTACATTATTATAAGCGTTATTTATATCAACAAAACATGCAATAGTGGCCATATTTTTAGAAAACCCAATCTGAATGGATGATATTAACCGTGTTAGGTTGTCCAAGCACGAGCGTGACCTACGAAAACCAATAGTGGAAGGAGACAAAAGGTATGATTTCTCTACGAACCATTCAAGACGTTTCAGTAGAACTCCATGAAATACTTTACATGGGCAAGACATTAGGGAAATAGGCCGCAGGGAATTAGAACTATTGGGGTCTCTACCGGGCTTAGGAATCGGAACTACCTTTATGCTTCTCCACTGGTTTGGTATTATACCAGTTTGTAGTATCAAATTATATATATGTAACAAAAACTTTTTACCTGTAACAGACAAATTGAAAAGCATAGAATAAGATATATTATCTACGCCTGGCGACGTATCTTTGTGCTTCAAGCAATTTAACAATTCAACCAATGTTATATCTTCTTCCATGGCACATGAACCCTCCATAAAAAGTGGTGGTTCCTCGCAAGCTAAATCAGGTGTCAAGGATTGTAATAGCTCTCTGCATTTGTCAGAATCAACACAACGGTTACCATACCTCCCACCTTTTACCCATCTCATTCTTTTCCACATCTCTGACGCGGATGTTTCTGAATCAATACTCGTGCAGAATTCCTTCCAGCCCGTGGAACGAGCTTTGCCAACCAATTTTCGAGCTGTATTTATTTTAGCCATATACATATCATAATTATCTGGAATAGGATTACGTCTTAATTTTGCCAATGCCAAGCGTCTCTCGGCTACGGCCTTAGACACCTCTGAAGTCCAATAAGGTTTCGGTACAAATTTTGCTGTAGGATCCTGACAGATTTTAATCCATGGAATTGTCTCTTCAGCTACCTGATCAATTTTGGATGCAAATAAGTTATAAGATTCCTGAACACTCAACGAAAGATCTACATTAGCGAACGCTTCTTCCGATTTTTCGCGGTATTCACTCCACCGAGCTTGCTTATAGTTACGTCGCTTTATAAAATTATTTACAGATTCATAACCGTACTTCATTTTGATTACGATGTGATCACTGCCTAGTGACTCATTTGTAGTCTCCCAAGACATTTTTGTAGCTAGATCAGTAGAAACAAATGAAGCATCTGGAGAAGATTGTTGTAAAAATCCATTAACAGACTTAATTCTTGTAGCATTTCCATCATTCAAACACAAATAATCTTTATCAAAATAAGCGTCATATACCATCTCTCCCCGTCGATCAGTCTTATTTGACCAGGTTATATGATGCGCATTAAAATCACCAACAATTAATGTTTCTTTATCAAATCTGTTAAAAATATAATGCCAGTCGGACTGATTAGTAATAGATGAGGGGGGGCAATAAATTGAAATAATGTTCTTTATTCCAGGCACATTAAAAACTTCGACGATGATCATCTCAATACTAGAATTGGGATGTACAACATCTCTGTGCAAGACTTTAATTGATTTATGCGTTATAACACATACACCTCCATAGGAATCCAATCTATCCTTTCTGATAATGTTATAGTTACTAATATTTAAAGATTTGTCAGAAGATAACCAAGTTTCACTTACAACAGCAATGTGTACCTTTTCCCGTAGTAACAAACATTGAAAATCATCTATTTTAGGGCTTAAACTGTTCGCATTCCACTGTAGAATGGTAACAACTCTATTTTTTGTGTTGAAGTTCTTATCCATTGTTAGAGCACCCTAGTACCTCCAGCAAAAAATCAACACTCAGAAAACTCTTCAGGAATGACTTTAATTCTGTAGTAAAATATTTTATAACTGCTATTATTTTGGCTTCCATGCAACTGTTTCCACTGAAAATTTCTTTTATATTCTTCAAAAATCGTTTTAGACTGAAATCATGCTTTTTACGAGATTTATCACCTGATTGGGACTCAGTATTCTCTATATTTTCTGCCAAAAATTCCGATATCTCTTCATCCTCAACTGGGCATCTTATTTTTTTACGCCTGCCTTTCTTGACTTTTGTAATTTTATTTTTGAGAGTCTTCTTAGAACGAACCAAAAGTTTATTCGAATTTAGAATAGGAGACATTCTATCTTCATCCGAATTTTCAGTAGGCAGGAATGACTGCTTGACAACATCTGAATAGGATTTTCCAGCCTTTACCTCGGCTCTAGTAAATTCATCGACAGTAAATAAATTCGGACTAGGTACTACTACATTCTTATTTTTATTTTTAATAAGAGCCATTTTGTATGTGCAATTATGCTTGCACATTATATCTCTAATTTCTTTTTCACGTAAAAATGCCGGGCACTTGCTTTTCACCATAGACATGTGGTCTCCTTTACAATTAACACATTGAAAATTAATTGTTTCACAATTGTCATGCTCGCCACCACATTTCGGACAAATCTGCTTTTTATTAGGACAAAATGCTTTAATATGTCCGTATTTCCAGCATTTTGAACACTGGGTAACAAGGAAATTAAAAGGCAATACTTCCATCCTCATACCGTACGCAAAAACAAACGGAGGTAAAATAGGACCTTGAAAACAAATGCGAATACTCGCACTTGCAACCCATTTGCCTTCATCGTTTCTCCGGCTTAAACGTTTTACGGATAAAATATCAACCTCACATTCTAGTATGTCCTTAATGCTATTGTCATCCAGATCGAGGTCTATTTCTTTAATCAAGCCGTAGGAAACATTTACCTCATTAGTCTTCTTACAGACCCATCCTCTTTGTTTGATAGATGCAGAAGATAATAGTTTATCTGCAGCATAGTTACTTTTAAATCTAATCAAAATTTTGTATGGACTTTTGTAAACAATCCTCATTATTTCCGGAATTTTCTCAGTACTTAATAATTTTGCTAGCGAAATCTGTTTCGGAAGGACTTCTTTTGATATAACCGATACTTCAACATATTCAGGATTATCACTCACGAACGATTTTCCTGGAGAAAATCCAGAACGCGGTGTAGTAACTTTAGCTTTCTTACCACGCTTTCCCACCGTAATGAACTCTCCATTCTGTATATCATCATCCGGACTTGAATCATCTCTGCCTCTTTTATTCCCAACTTTCAAATTGCTTTCAGTGTCACCCTCCTCTAAATCAGACGTACCATCAGTATTGTGTATCATAGCTCGTAAGGTCACAGAGCTAGAATGACAGCTGCTACCGTCCTCCTCGTCGCAACCGCTTTCCATTATTTATGGAAACTTTTTTATGAAGAAAAAAATGACAAATGCCAACTTTGACAATTAAAATAAGCTGAAATTTTATTTAGAAATTATGCTGAAAAATGGTTGTATCACTGGTAATTTGTGACACAAACACCATAATTATGTCCAAAGATATAATATGTTTTAGTAGTAACAGTCACTCACTTCAAAACTTACACAAACTCACATAAAATAATTTTTTTACCGGAGCAAAACTAAACAATGTTGTCGCGTCAAAATCACGATGACAGATGTGTGCTGTATTTGCTGAAGATAAGCGTGTAGCAGACAATTAGTTTAATGAAAATGCAGTAGCTGTTTGTTTTCCTACGACTCAAACGGTGACTAATGGTAACACAGAGTTACATTGTAAATAACGTATTAACAGATTGTTAGAGATTACTTGATGTTAGGAATTGTTCACTGTGATGCGCAACAGCAACGCATTTTAGGATAAATAAGTAAAACAATATTAAACTGATATATGCACATCTTTGACAAACAACAAAATTAGTAGTAGTAGATGGTAACTAAACCCAGACACAAATAGTGCTGACACTGGAAAATAATTCAATTTTACACAACTTAAAGCAGAAATTAATAACATGCATTCCCAAAGGAAATAAAATAAGAATTAGTCACTAAGAGACAATAATGGCAGACTAAGGATCCCACACAAGTAGGTCACACATTCCATCTAGCTTTAGTACTTGTATGAGAAATACTGACATACTTTAGTTCTCGCATTAACTACAAGTAGGCTATTGTTGAAGATTAACTTCTTTGCATGTTTGATGAGAACATGAAAGTCTTCTAATCTTAATAGCTTTGCAGTTTTATGGTAATTTGCTTAGCTGAGCCTTGTCTGCTTCAGTGGTCACTTCGATTTCTTATTATCCGTCTAGTCGGGTTTGATCGTGGGTGTGTAAGTTAGAATTATCGGCTTTTGTTTTTAAGCTATTGCATAGCTTCTATCGCAGGCCTTGAGCGCGGGGACCAAATCCAGAAATTCCGTAACGAAAAAACCTCACGCTCCCCACTCCGACGGGCACCGAGGTGTGGCCGTGCATCGTCTAACGTCGTGTCAGTTTGGCAGTCTTCGACACGGCGCTGTGTGTCGTGCGATTAGACGTATTGTACGACTTTACGGAACTCGCCCGAATCGAGACGAGCTGCTCCGAAATCGGACGAATACATAATCAGCTGTTTGTGAGAAAGTATATAGGTGTATAAGTATAAATAAAAAATAAAAATAAATAATTATAATTGCATAAGTTGATACAGCATGCTATGCAATAGCTTTACCGCGGCAGTCCCCGAGTGCCACACGTATTTTTTTGTTGCAGTATTTAATTGTTTTGTGTTTATTTATTTATTGACTTACTTTCGTTATCGGTTACACTCGTATTCCATTACAACTGCTCTGCATACCCCTAACCTTCCTTGATATGGGATGAAACTTAAAGACGTTTTCAAATTGGACCAGTATATTCTGAGATTATCGTATTTCGACAAACAAACACTTCAGCTTTACAATGTAATATGGTACAGATGAAATTACCTAATTTTTCTGGCATAAAACTTTAGAGACACTAAAGTTTTATTCAGCAAGATTTCAACTACGTAATAATTCTTGGACCAACGTCATTTCCCTCTTGTTCTTAAGACATAACAGCGCACTGTTCTTAATAAGAAAGCTAATTTCTTCCTCCAGATGGCATTAAATCCATCTCAGTGACTCAGGAAATTGCTACAAAGAATACTTCTTCTTAATGGAGTATAAAAACTAGTGACAATGAAAGTGGCATTACGAGTGTTTCATAAAGAAGGATTGAGTTATTAAAGGATTTTTTACTAGAAGAAAATTTACTTAATGAAGTAATCACTCAGGGAATAGATGAAGACAGATTAGACTGAAAAACTAAAATGTTGCGAACAAAGGATATTCGTGCGACAATTTATCGTTGACAGCAAATTGATTGCTAAATTGATTATTGCGTAATTAACGGAAATTCATTATTGTTTAGATAATCATCGGTAGATTTTCGAACGGAAATGTTTTGATAATTTTGATGTATGTATTGTCATTTCATTTTGATTATTATTCGTTACTAGCCTTTTCCTGCGGTTTCACCCACGTGCTCTGGAAAATGCTCTAACCTACATTACCATATCATATCGATCTCATTTTAAAGTCCAAACTGTGTCTAGGATATGATTCTATACTCAGCTTGTCATTCATAAATGTTACTTCTAAATTACTTAATAATTTTCTCCCTAAGTTATGCAGACTGAAACTTAAGTTGTTCATCAGATGCCTAGAAATTTCAAACATAGTGAGAATTTCAAACTAGATTGAAAAGTTTTAGTAGGAAATAAGGAAAGTTCTTCCATACAACAACTTCAAACAACATTCAACAAACAGACCACTGATTGGGAACAAGTGAAAGACACGTGTAGGAATTTAAAAAAATTAGTTTGTGTGGTCTACAAAGTATTTTATTTACCTAACAATGACTATGGACGACAATCCGTATTGAGCGTGTTGATTAACGCTTTTGAAAATTTTTGAGACTTGGTTTGGGTTTGGGACAATAAAAAGGCAGATTTTTAACCATGTATCTACTTTAAAGATCTGTTTTCTTATTTTTTCATTTGGAAAATACAATCAATTGCTTGATTTATTATAACAAGTTCTGACTCTGTATTTTTCTTCCATAAATATAACTTATAGCTATAGTTTTGTAAGCCCTTTTGCAAGCGTTCCATGATGATCCATTTTGTATAATCTAACCCCGAATTAAATGTTTTGAAATTTTCAACAAAATACCCAGATTATAGTGATAATCCCGCCCCTAATTTCATGGAAATTAAACATAGCTGTTGAAATTTTAAATGGGTGTAGGTAAATGTAGTAAAATATTCGTCAACTCTAACGTGATGCGAATGACGTATCATTGTTAGACTTTCAATATAAGAGCGTGGTATTATGACATGATCATTTGATTGCAAATTCATTCGGAAAGTTAAATTGGTGAGTAGTCAGAATTCAGGCATGGATAGTCAGAAATCTAACAACCAGTCTTAGTAAGTGGTATCCTGTGAACTGTCTGGGTACCTGAGTTGAAGAGCTCAGATAGACACACTCGGTTGCATCCGATTAGACCCCGACATGTTTGGGAAAAGGCTATTCAGATGATGGGCAATTGAGTCTATATTTTTTATTTAGTCCACAATGTCTCTTGTAGTGTTGCCCCAATTTATTCAGACAAGTAAGTAATACGAACTTCGCAACGTTTTAAACTTTAATAGACATGACTTTCTGATGTATTAGTTCATTATGAAACTGACGTTTTGTGAGCACAGTCACAAATGCTACTGTTATTTTCTGTTAGATAAATATATTACGGGATCGGTTGAAATAGATTTTATAATGAGGATAGAGATTAGTGTATTAGCATTATAATAAATAATTAAATACCTACCTACGTAACAATATTTGTGTACCTAAATGAACTAATATTTTTAGTTAGTTTTCATGTATAACCATTTGAATTATGAATAAATTCATTAAAAATAATAGAGTTTCGTAATTCATGCAAATAACAAACTTCAATATTTTTTGAACGCGCTAATCTGAACTACTTAAAGGATTGTTTTGAAAAAATATTTCAGTGTTAAATAGCCCACTTATTAAAAAAGGCTATAAGCTACTTTTTGCTACCGGTGAAACTACTGGTGAAAGCTAGAAAACCATTTCCAAATAATCTATAGAAATATCTATTATGAAAAAAATCTTTCATTGTCCCACCGAGTATTCGTGATCTGAAACACGGAACTTACCTGTCAAGTACAACAAACACGTCTATCACACAACAGTCTAATGTGTAGTTTATCTAATCTCAAGTGTGCGAGCCACGTAAACACTTGAAGATCAAGTCTAACAGTTCCTATGTTGAGTTTCTATTGTTTTGTGGTATTAAGACTAGCTCCTTTTAGTAGTTTCTTCGGTGGAAACTGCTTCAGGGATCCAAAAAGTATAGCCTTCTTAGATAAACATCGATATAGGTAAGTTCACAGAGGAAAGAAAGATGAGCGGAGATGCCATAAATAAGGTAGGCCAGGCACCTTCAGGCCAAGTAATGTATGGCGGACGTGACCATTTACTACCTAGTAAAAACGAGGCGTTCGGGTTCCTTGTCAAATCACAACAAAATCTGTCAAAGATTTGCCTTGATTGAGTGGTGAGTTTGTCTTGAAAATAATAGGCGGGTTCTAAAGAAGGCGTATGAGGGCGGAGCTAGTAACGTTCCTCGTCCCCTGAACACCCGCATTTTGACGTGCTACATTCTTAGGAGATTTTGCGTTATGACATCTCCGCAAGTCATTTTGTCCATGGTTAACCTGCAAGTTCAAATTGTGATATGATAATTTAAATATAAGGCAGACATTAGCCATAAAGTAGAATTTTCTTTACTACTAGTGAGATATGAAGTCCTACTGATTGCATTCATAAAGGTTTAAAAAGTACATGTCCATCCCAGTGTTCGTCTTACCTTAATTAGAGCTACTATAGTCGTTTGTAGGCCGCCTCAGCAATCTTGGAAGAGCCTTAGGACTATGACCTATTTGGTTTCTTCTTCAAATCATTTCTTTTCTGAGCTTACAGACTAACTAACATTCTGCTCGGTTTTTCCGTCAGACAAAACAGCCCACATGTTATCACCTTAAAAGGTGTTGTTACATTTTTACGAGTTTTTTTTTTATGAAACCCTTAAACATTTTATCGCCAAAATTGTTTCAACCTTCAAGCCGTACTCAGTCCCCTGGGTTTATGCAATATGCAGAAATTCATAGATTAAACTGTGAAAGGTTCTTGAAAATAGTTCACTGAAGTGTTTTCAAGTTTAAATGGCAATGTGTTGTCAGACTAATGCGATAAACTTGCTGGACTCATCGCTGTAGGCAATCAGCCGCTCGTTATGTAAAATTGCCCCAATTCCGAGTGACGCCTCTGCATTTATACATATTTTAATCTTTGGCACGAGTAAGATTGATGCTTTGGTTCGCTTAGCGATATTAGTCGCTATTTTGTCACTTGTCAATATTGTTAATCTACTACTATTCTAAAGAGTTAGAAACTCTTTATATATGCATAAACTCAAAAGCTAGATCGATAGAATTAAACTTATAATGTAGTTTAATACAGAGCTAGGCTTTTATCACAAAAAATAATACTCGCAGAAAAGAAAATTTTATGCAAAGTAGAGCCCGAAATAATTCGAAAACCACGAGCATGAAAAAGAAAAAGTTATAACAAAAAGTTTATCGAGATATAACCTAGTCGGTATTGAATTTACATCGAGACTGTACTAGGGAACTTTTTTGAGAGCAGTTACAGCAAATAAAAGTAGTCAGTCAAATGTCTAGACAGTTAAATAAATGAAATTTTATTCATTGAAGCTGAGGTGGATATTAAATTAAATCAAAATGAATGGAGGCTGGACGGACATTTAAAATTATACTAATAAAAGAGAAATGTCTTCTCTGTGCGTATTAAAAAACTTGATATGAATATTAAAGCAGATCTTATAAAGAATTAGCCTTGAGTGGGATGTCGTAGTTTTTTTTTTACATTAAGTATGTATTGTATGTTTTTGTAAATATAAATGGAGTATGTCGATATGACCCGATTCTTGGCAAACATTGCTTACAAAAAAAAGATTTTTGTTTTGGTTTAACAAAAACAAACACAGACACATCTAAATACGCACACTCACATACACGTCAAATATAGAACCGTAGTTTTTGCGTAGAATGTTATTAAAAATCTAGCTATCAAAAGACTAAACATACATTTAGAATATTTACTTCCCTACCCTCAAAAATCAACGAAATGCTAAAAACGACCACCGTTTCACCGACTGCGGTATCAGGGGCATGTCACACTGTCCTAATTGAATTCGGTTGCGCCTGTCTACTCGTACTATGTACTATAGCTGCGGGAAGATTGGACTGTCTAGTCGTGTTGAAGTCTGTGGTCTCGATAGCTCATGGGTTTTGTTTTAAAACGAGATTAGAAGAAGCCTATTTCTGTGTCTGTCTGGTCCATGGCATTCTTCTCGATCGGTTTTGTCGTTTTGTATTTTTCCCTAAGAATTATGTTCCGCACCTGGTTCAGTTCTTTTGTGGTGAAAGCATAACAGAGAAACTCACTTTCGCATCTAAAGTATTAGCTATCGTGAGGATACTTTTCAAAATGAGAGACGTTTATCATATTTTCTTTTAGTTTTTTGGTGTTCTTCCATTGAAATGGATACATTACATAACACTCGCACTTCACGTGATTCACCAACAGTACAAAATTTCATAAATGGGCTGTCTGATCACAAATGCAGTCTCATAACTTATTTTTGAGTAAAAGTAATGACAGTGCTTAAAAAATTAAATAACCTTACGACAGGATTTCGCGTTAAGGTGAGCAGGCAGGATTGCATCATAATCATTTAATGGAGCGCTTGACACTAAATGCAATGAGATTCCCACTGTTTTGTGCATTTAAGTATGTCATTTACATAATTCTATACTGGTTTATGTACATAGGCTATTTCATGATGGCTCTTTAGTTAGTTTATATTGTTGTAAGCGACATAAGTTGTGTATCACTTATAACGTTTTCTTTCACACTCGCGGATTTGCCGCCTGGTTTAACAAAAAACCTGTCATCGATTGAACCAAATAAAAAAAATTACATCCAAATCAATAACTCCTCCTTTTCGGGAAGTCGGTTGAAAAATTAGCTTTTTAATCAGGTTTAATGCATTTTGTTGTGATCAATGCTATAGGTATATATTGGAGAAAATAACAGTGTAGGTACTTCCAAACCATGTATAGATATCGGAATAAGTCTCTGGCTGTATGTAGTTATTCAGCCAAAGCATAGAAATAACAAATAAATAAACACAATGAGCATAAAAAACACTCCGCAGTAATTTAAAGAGCAACCCTTTGGTAGCTCAACTACACTTAAGTGCACACAATATGGGCGCATTATATACACGATTACACACACATACATACATTACGGGTCAGTAAGCAAGCCATGCGGCCGTGTCGGACGATCGATCCAATGCAATCAATAAAATTGCATTCAGTTATTAAATATTTTTTATGGATGATGAGCCTATGTAATATAACCTTACTAATGTAACAAATGCGAAAGTTTGTAAGTGTGTTTGTTCCTCTATCGCACAAATACTACTAAATGGATTTTTATGAAACTTGGCAGTAATGAGCTTATGCATTAGAATGACATAAAGGCAACTGTTTATCCTCGTGCAGACAGTAGGCTCCCGACGAACCTTATGAAATATCTGGCGGGAGTTAGAGTAGTAGTTTGAAAGTCACGTTACATATATTTAGGCTGCTTAAAAAATGAATACAATAAAGACACCTAACTCATTCGTTTACAAGCGTTATTATTTGAACTATACTAAGACCGCACAAACTGATTAACTAAATCACAGTGCAGTCAATAATCAAAACAATGGCAGTCTGTATGCAAAACAGCGAGTTGTCCGAATAGGCTAACGTAAGGATTTGCATGCAGCGGACGCGAGGCCAATACTTCTTGCATTGTGTAGTCGGACATAGGTAGCTATCGGCTCAAATACAAAGCATATGACATACACAAATAACGTGGCTTTTGATTGGTAAAATAATTTAAAAAATCTATTCAGAAAGCTTAGATATATTGCATAGAAGTCAAAAATTCTCAAACTTAAAGCATCAGCACGTAAGTTTATTTGATAAGAACAAGATAATCAAGAAATATAAAACACAGAAAAACCTGAAATTACTGAATAAAGTTACAGCCTATCCGCTAGTCCGTAATAAAAAATAACAATTAAAAATTCTTCACAACAACCCTTTTCATAATAAAAAACATAATATCTAACAAAATATTTCGAGCATTAATTTACAAAGAAGCAGGTAAGTACTTCCTTTTAATAGAACCTTACCTTTGTAAGAGCCTCATAAATACCTCTTAAAAATTACAAAAAATGGACTTCGACCTTTCGTCTGAAAGTCTAATAAAACTGTAAGAGTGGGGTACCACACTGCCAACTTTTAGTCGGCCGATAGTTTGGTTGGGCTCTTTAATCAGTATGAAGATGAATGGTAGTACGCACATTACAGAGATCAGGTATAAAGCCGTTATCAGACCGACCGAAAACGTTGACTGGAAGAAAGATTTTCTCTTGACAAAAAAAAACTATCATCGGGCCAACTGTCTGTCGACTGTTTAGTCTTCAGTCTGCAGGGTACTCTAATGAAAACTCTTTTCGTTGGTAATATTATCGCGGACAATACTCCGGGTGTTTACGAGGTAACAGCAAGTCACCGTGTTTAATGATGAACAATCTCATTAAATAAAGGTTGTATTGATTCGCCATTTTATTGGCTTCCTTCACTAGGCTTTGTTGGCGCTTACACTCTTTTATAATGTAATAATTTCGCAGTACATAGCTGAAAAATATAATAGAAAGACGAATGGCACCTAGCTAATGAGGTTTCTTAAGCACCAGTAAACTATATGAAACTAGCTGGTGCCCGCGACTTCGTCTGCGCAGGTTTAGTATTTCGAACAATATGTTTACAAATTGTAGCCTATGTGTTATTCTGATGTATAAGCTATATTATTGTAAAGTTTCATTAAAATCCATTCAGTAGTTTTTGCGTGAAAGAGTAACAAACATCCATACATCCATACATACAAACTTTCGCGTTTATAATATTAGTAGGATATACCCCTTTGCCTTTGAAATTTCATTGCACTAAATATGAGACAAATGTTTACATAGACTTATTATACATACAATTTACATATATATCGATAGTTATTATCGATAGTTATTATTAAATTAACAGTCCAAATTAAGTGTATAGCGATCCAAATTGCACGATGTCTTATTGCGTTACACCGTACTTATACCCCCTTAGTCATTGTGAAATTTAAATGATTTGATGCCTCGGCGTGATGTTTTCAAATCATCATTTGACATCAAAATGCAAGTATTTAGTAGTAACATAATCTGTGATACTTTCAATATAAATTCTTCCCTTCTAAAGCAAAGAAAAAAAGGCAGTAAATGGAGTGAAAAAACTCATAGTTACCGCGCGACCGCCTCGCCCGACACCGGCCGTCGGAAGCTTTGACAAAAGACAATATGGCGGCTATCTGTCACTCGCTTTGTCGGTCAATGGAATAGAAAGTCTCACCTTTATAGGTTATTATTACTTTGTAGCTCTTTATGGCTTTTTCCTGTGGGTTCCGCTCATGTTTTTTGAACTTACGTAGAGGTAACATGTAGGTAACAAAACTTGGGCGGATTGAATTTGTAAAAAAAAATAATAGGTAACCGATTTTTAGAAATAAAATAAATCGAAGTTATTAATAAAATTATTAAATCTAAAATTAGCTTGCTATTTAGTAACAAAGACAACAAAAATAGGTACTACATTCTTTCAGAGGGAATCTATTGAATTCCTTAGAAGGAATGCTTCCAGAAATAAGTCCCTTATTTTATGTTTCATAATACCTTTTTCCTTTATAGGAAAGTTTTTTCAGTCAGCGAATTACATCCTTTCTCTTTGTACAACATTTGTTGTCATCGAATTCCAAAACAATAATTCCTTGTACGATTAACAGTGCTGTCACGTTTTTAGATTCAGTGTAAATACCTCTTTTACAATATTTTTTGTAGAATCTTGTAAATAACTCTGTACATATTTTTGTTGTATATAAACTGTACCTACGTCTTGTCAACCATTGTTTTTGTATGATTTGTGAATCACCGGGGTAGCAAGATCTGCAAGATTAGTGACTACTTCTGTAACTACATAAAACTCTCATATTATTCACAAACTTCCTTCGCCCCCGCTATCCATGTTCATTAGTACAGGAGAAGCGAACTAATGGCCTGACAGACGTGTCGACAAGCGAACATTCTGTTGTTACATACACCTATTAGCCGATAAGTATGTTGCGTGTGAAAGGTCAGAACTGTGGGCTTTTTGTAGGAAACTGTGTTCTGATTTGTTTAGTATAGTTTATATTTAGAGGGATAAGAAGTTAATTGGTGCGTGGGGTTGGACTTTTCAGGGTTTTTTAGACGATTGCAGAATATATAAATGAATGGCTGTTATTATAACAATTTATGAATACACTATTTTTTTGGCCCAAAACTGTGCTACCATAGTTTCTAGGCAGCTCAAAAATATTTCAGTATTAAATAAATAAGGAGGCTGGAAACAAGCTGAAATTAAAAACGAATGGGACTACTTCCTACTCATTGACCTTTTGTGTTTCTATTAAGTTATTAATTACATTGACATTAAGATACCGACACTTCCCACTCTCTAATTTTAATCCATTTCTTTCACAAAATACATGACGATAAAAAAAAAAACTCAAAAGCACTCCTAAGTCATAAGTCAGAAGTCTGACAACTAGTCTTACCAAGGGTAACCCGGGTTAATTGGGTTGCCCGGATAACTGGGTTGAGGAGGTTAGATAAGCAGTCGCTCCTTGTAAAGCACTGGTACTCAGCTGGATCCGGTGAGACCGGAAGCCCACCTCAGCACAGTTAAGAAAAAGACTAGGCAGATGATGATGATGACTCAAAGGCACTCCTATTAAAAACCTCATACTAAACAAAATAAATCAACAAACGATATTGTTTATAAAATGACGTGACCCGTTCACCGAATGTTTCACGCCACAATTTTCATGGCAATTAACTGAAACATACAATAACATGTAATCACTAATTACGAAATATATGGAGTAATTATAGGCGCGAATTTCATACTTTGATCTACTGATGAAGCCAATTATAATTGGCTATTATATTACAGACTTACTATGGATTCCCATGGATACAATATGAAGAGTTAATTAATTAATATCAAATATCGTAGGTACATATTTAGTAACCGATAGTACCTATATATGTATAGCTAGATATTTGTTACATTGTTCAGTTTACGTGCTAATCTTAGGAACCATTGATATGATTTGACAATTTCTATCAGTATTACATACATACGAAAAGGCTAGAACCTCTAGATAGATTTTTACCGGAACATAGATTTTTACCTTAGAAAAAATAGCCTCTAGCGTCTACTTTTTAACTTTCCGTATTTTGCACGAGACGTGGATTAAACCACTGCTGGACGCTAATATTTTAATGAAATCCCCAAGAAATGTCTCCAGTGAAAATTCACTTTTACCATACCTACTCAAACATTGACGTAATAAAGAATCATTACAAAACATCCAGCCGATGAGAAACTGTTGGTAAGCTCATTAATAATGCATTACACTTGTAATCAAGGAAAAGCAGCCAACATTACCCGCGGCCCTCGATCTCGCAATGCCTATGGAAAATATTGTTTTCCTCGTTAAAGAGAATTAAATTGTGTCTTCAATGTGATCTTGAGAAATCTTTAAGTAGCTGTTGTATTTACGCAAGTCTTGGTAGTTTTTGATAGTTCAATACTCCATACCTTTAAATATATTATAGGATAAATTTTAGATATCATAGTTCCTGTCAAACTACTTCGCCGCCCTTACAGAGTTTTCACACTAGCGGATTTTCCACTCGGTTTCTTCGAGCGGACCTTAGGGCGTCTTGGGTACAGGTGGTGTAAGCAAGGAGTGACAGCTACCGGTTCAAGCCATAACACGCGACTTGTTGAGAGAAAGAGTACCTGCATAAGATCTAGACAAACTGGGTTATTTAATTCTAGTTAATTTACTGACAGTAAAGTTTACTGAGAGTGGGCTTAGTCAAAAGAGCCTTGTGAACACCAAGCCAAACCACGGAAAAATGACTTATAATCCTGTCAAGCATACAATTGGATTAAACAAATGAACTCACGTTATTTATTAACTGCATGTTCTTTTAACCAATTTGTGTGTTCCGCCACCCACAGAGAAACACATCGTTTACAAGTCGTTGCAAATGCATTAGCGCTCAGCACTGCACTTGTGAGCAATGCACAATCTTGTTATGCAATCTTTGTGTTAATATAACTTGGCCTTTATCTTGATTGCGTGTGATTTGTGATAATATCGGCTGGTAATGATGATTTGCGAATGATCTGTCTTTTATGGACAAATACTCAGTTTTCAAGCACTTGAGGAATAAAAAACTGTAATTTTATTCAGTTTTGCCAAAGATATACCAAAGTATTTTAATGGAAATCAAACCTCTTAGCTATACTATTCAGCAATAACATCAATCAATACTTAGCTTTCCGAACTCACTTACATAAAAAATTCTGTCCAAGATAAAATATTCTGAAAATACTTTATTTCCCCCGCCCTGAAGAAAACAGCGTCAAATATTAACTATTCATCAGTTTTACGTCTTAGTAAATTTTATTAGGAAAAGCAATAAACGTCCGATGTTGATAATTAATTATCCTCTCCTTCAATATCGAATTGAAAAGCGAATTGATAACATGGCGGCAACAAGGCGGGTGAACCCATGCTATGAAGGTAGCGTAGCGGACGCGGGGGCGGACTAGAAAAGGTAAAATTATAAAAAAAAACTACAAGGAATGTTAACAGAAATTATAACTATTATGTACAGTTCTCTTCAAATAAGTCCAAAGTTAGCGCTTAAATGCGTTAGGATTGAAGCATTGACGTTTGTTTGTACACCTAGATTTTGGTGAAGTCCCTTAGAAGTAATCCATTACGGAATTAAATATTTATTTACAAGCACTATAATATGTTAAAATAACTTTACTTATAATACGGATTTAAGAGATTATTTAAAAGAGAGTTATTTGTTTTGCAAGTACATATTTAGTAGGAAAGGCTAGGCAGATGATGATGATAAGTCGTATTTGTTTGCAAGTTACCCGCTACAGCTTATAGCCAATCGCTTACCGTGTGACCTGTCATCAGAAGTGATTTTTCTTTATCATCGTAAATTTAATTAAAGCTAGATAAATTACGGCTGTTAATTATATCAACGTTTGTGTTCAAAGGAAAATCTAAGTTTATTTAATAAAATTATTAAGTGTTAGATGGAATACTTTATTAAATATTATTGAAGATGGAGTGCTTTTTAATAACAATTAAAATCACATTGTGTTCATTTCAAAAGCCTTTTTACGGATCCATAAATATTTTTATATAACGATTCGCTAATTAACATAATTAGTCCCTCATTACAGCAATATCAAAATTATTATCGTTCCAATTAATTATCCCTTTTCCTTTCCTTTCCCTTTTCTTTTCCTTTAATTATCTTTCTAAGTATATCTTAGACACCAATGACTGTGTTTCGGATGGCACGTTAAACTGTAGGTCCCGGCTGTCATTGAACATCTTTGACAGTCGTTACGGGTAGTCAGAAGCCAGTAAGTCTGACACCAGTCTAACCAAGGTGTATCGGGTTGCCCGGGCAACTGGGTTGAGGAGGTCAGATAGGCAGTCGCTTCTTGTAAAGCACTGGTACTCAGCTGAATCCGGTTAGACTGGAAGCCGACCCCAACATAGTTTGGGAAAAAGGCTCGGAGGATGATGGATGAATTAATTATCCCAAACACAAGGACCTATGTTATATTAAAGAAAATGATTTCCTTCGTCGTTGATCAATGGTGTTCTAGTGATTGAATATTGTCGAAATAATTGACTGTAAAAATTCAAAATTACATTCGAACAATACTTCCTTTGCCCCTCGCCCTATAAGGCTCCAGTAACAAAAAAATACACACCTTTACAATTTTGTACCCAACATACCAAAAAAGTATCTTCCCTGACGTCAAGCTCCATGAATCCTTTACGTACATAAATGATATGGCCGACCAGCCCCAGGGATACGCACGGAGTATTCGTTATTCGCCATCGGAAATAATGCCAGCTACCCACGGAGAAACAAATGACGAGCGGAGATGTCATAACGCGGCTGCGGGATTGTTCGAAAGAGTTACCGCGGCCCTGGCACGTAAAAGGCCTTCGACGGAACATGATGGATTTTTAGTCAGTAAAAGTCTGACACTCCTTCACCGCTGCTAACCCAGAGCGGGAGGAGCCATTTGATGATTTTTGCCATCGTTACAAAAAAAGATGTCTTAACGCAACATCTTCTAAGAAAAAAGCGCGCCCAAAATGCGGGTGTTCGGGGGACAAGAAACATTACTAGCCTTCATACGCCTTTTTTATTATTATGAAAACTAAATCACTAACAAGACTATTATTTGTCAAATTCGTTTTGATTTGACAAGGAACCAGAACGCCTCGTGACTTGACCTACAAGAAGGCGCCTGACCTACCTGCCTTATGGTATCTCCGCTCATCTTTCCTTCCTCCGTGGAACGACCTTTGTAGGGTCCGACCCGTATTTTTAGATGATTTTTGGCGGCACGTACAATCTCCTTTGGGCTTATGTGCCTGGTACGGCCTGTATGATGCCTACGTGATAATAGGTACGTAGCTTCTGCCAGCTTTGTTTTTATATTTTCATGAGAAAATTGGCGTAACTAGCTATAAGATACGTTATGGCGACGTACACCATAAATGAAATTTGAACTTAATGAAATTTGGTACCTACCGAAAGCAAGAGAAAAAAGCTAGAACATCGTTCGATAAGAAAATTATAGCCAATAATCAGCCCTTTTTAAGTTAAAAAAAGTGTCTTCTAAACAAAATGCACCCCTCATTTTGTCGTTTGTGTTAACAACTTTTTATGTCAGCATGGTGCCCATTTAATTTAAAAACCCTTGAAAATGGAACAAACATTGGATCCCGTGGTGGAAACACCTATTTCGATTTTTAAAATAACGTCTTTGAAAATGAAATGAAAAAAATTGGCTAAGTAACGATTTCGTTTTGATATTTTCTTACACGATGATTATAAAGCTTTTTTAAAACTATGATTATTTTTGATGATTATTTTTTAAAACTAGATGAGGCTAACCATTTGTCAATAGCAGCAAATTACTCAAGAAGAGAATTGTTTACAATTTACAACTCATTAAAATTTTACGATTGCTTTGTAAAACGGCAAAAAGATGATAATGTAACATCCCGCACTCAATCTTTGCAGACAGTGATTGCAAATAAGACTTTAAATAGGTATTGTATCAAAGAGTTTCTAAGTCTTTAAAAGTTTAAATACAACTCGTTATTTCTGACTTTTTTTGAAGTTTAACAACGGATTGTCAATCTTGTTCTCTTTGTGTTACTTATTTAAAACGGCTTGTGAGCAAGAATAGTTAACTCAATTTGAGATTTCAATATAAGAAGTGAAATAATTGTGATTAATTTAAGATTTTCCGGACGGTCCCGGACTAGCTTAAACCATGATTTTTAATGTCTTAATTTTCTGAGGGCTAAAAAAACGTTTAACAATTCAAACGCCGCCTTAACCCATCTACAGACCAACCGCTTCAAGCTTTACATTTCAGCCGCCACTCGCTAAAGTCCTAATCCACTTTATACTAATAACACAAATAAATTCACGACAAGTATCGAAATAACTCAATTACTTCGCAAAGACTCTTAAATAAACTTCGGTTAAAAAGCTAAATGAACGAGGAACTAAATTGGTACTAATTGGCACTCGTTGGCAGTTCTAATGATGGCTCAGGTTGTTAATGGTACTAGGTACGGTCTGTAATTGTTTTGAGTTCTCTTCTGGTAATGAGAAGGATTGAGGATTATGCGACTGCTGTGTTTTTGTCAGGGTTTAGTCAGGCAGGATATCGCTTTTTTTATTTAAAAAGGAATTTCACAAAGCAAGCAAGCAGGTTTGGACATAGGTCATGACATGGATTATTAAAGGTCTGCTTTCTTTATAGTACTTGTTCTGTTCTTTGTATTTTATTCTTTTATCACATAAGTTTAATTTTATAAGAGATTCGAAGTCATCGAGAAAGGCTATCGGCTATCTTCTATGCGGGTGTTCGTAAGTAGTTTCCATGGAAAACTGTCGAAAACTATCAGAAAAATACTGTTACTATTTCTTCCCGGTATTTAAAAACAATTTCAACCAAATACGATTTTAGATGAACTCCCAAAACTGAACAATGATTTCGAGCAAAAGTTCTGACCGCAACTCGTTTATTATTGAACCAGCTGTGGTCTCGTACGGATCGCGTGAACTGTGGTTACCCTGTGGTACCCACTGGGGTGACCAAATTATTCCGAGACTTTTCCCCGAAAATCAACTGCGAAAAGTTGAAGTATTTCGTAATCATTTACAGGAAATATGTCTTTGATTTTGAAGTGCCTTTTAAACAAATTGGTTATGTAAATTCGGATTTCTTTGAAAAGTTTAGCGTGGAGAAATTGCCGTGAAGCTTTCTTGGAATTAAAATTTTGTCCTATATTTCTTGCAAAATATGGAATATTAATTGAAAAAAAAAAAACGATATAAAATGGAGCATGTTTCTTACTTAATTTTAATCCAACTTTAGTTAATAAAAAATACCGATACAGAAACATACACTTTTAGCCGAGTCCAAGAATTAACAAAAAAGGACCGCCCCAGGAACATACACTTTCATCTGAAATTTCTGCAATTTTCGTTTCTGCGATCTAATTTACTAACCTTTAAAGATATAACGTTTAGGTGCTTTTAAAATAAACTGTTCATAAACCCTCCTCTAGCATTCCCCAAAAAAATACAAATAAACAAACAAACAAAAAAAATAATACCACCAGTAATACCATCCAGTTTTCACAGACGTCCGCGCTTTTTGCATTTAATCCGACAACCGGTTTAATCCGGTTTAATCCGCGAGACTTAATTGTAATACCACTTATGAGTGCTCGCCAGTTTACACAAAATGGCCGCCGGTACAACTTGTTACTGGAAAGGTTAATTTAATACTGAAACCTGTAAAGATGTGAGAGCTTTGCATAACTGAATGCGTTATTTTGTTAATTCTTATGTTGCAAAAAAAAAATGCTTGAGTTTTAAAAGACTGGTTTTGGATGTGGTAACCTCTGACGTAAGGTGTTGGATATGACAGTGTTCTTAGATGTTCAATACATAGCAGAAAGTTTAGTGGAGTGATTGTTAGGGCTTGAGGTCGCTCACTTATGAAGCATTTTCTAAAAGCACAGAAAACCGAAAAGTGCCTAAATTTTTATACCACCGACCCTTACATAGTTGGCAAAAGACTAGACAGATATGAATATGAAACATCCAATAATTCTTAATGAATATAATCTTATAATCCCTTTTTATATACCCAGTTCACCACAAAACAAACATGACAATCACTTTCCATTGTTTCTTCAAAAATAATATAACCGACACCAGTTTTCCCCTTAAAAATAATCCCACCTGTAACCCACAATAATTATCTTTGTATGTGTGTGTTTAACCTTTCGAGCAATGAACGAAGCTTAGTATGAATGTGAAAAAGGGTTTAATACTGAGTAAGGAGGTTGTAATGATGTGGGTGTCATAGGAGACCTTTTTTTGGATGGGAAATCATCAAATGACCTCTCCCACTGTGGGTTAGCAGCGTGAGGGGGAGGGTCAGACTCTTACTGAAACCCATCATGTTCCTTCGTAGGTCTTTTATGTACCAGGTCCACGGTAACTCTTTCGAACAATCCCGCAGTGGTGACGAAAGCCCTAAGTTTTACTTTTCTTGGGCTACAAGCTTTATGAATAGTTATATTTTGTGTTTTATGTCTAGTATGTAGCATTGTCAGTAGTTTTTAAAGGAAGTTATAAGGGAGTTATAAGACAAGATAGGAGGTCCCGGGTAAGATTCGGGGGTTTCATAAAACTGAAACCTGACCATTATCTTCTACAAGATGATTTCCACATGTACTCATGCATTTCTTCTTTTTTTGCAGGGTAAGAGAGATGGCATCAGCAGTCAAAAAGTTGTAAGTAGACGTTACTGTAACGATGGACAGATTTAAATAAAACGAAAATACAACCATTTTTTTCAATTAATGTAAATATTTTGTGAATAAACTACCAGAAGGTGTTTTCCATCTTTAGAGCGATTCTACACTTATCATTTCATCACAAAATTTTACCATTTTTTGTCATCGCAAAAATTAAGTGTAGGTACCGTAGTTTTGATGAAAAAATTAAACATATTGATCAAATGTCTAGAAGTTATAACTTGTGGTCAATTTTCAATTTTTGTTGAAGTTTAAATAGCATGTTCTTTTCAACCAAGATATTTATGTAAGTCCACCCTTAACTAAGTTTAACATACATAGTATTGCACATTCTCAACATTACCCAATCGCCATAAAGACAGCGAGTCTCCACAAGTTCACTGACCTCAAACCGGGTAATGTCTTACATAACGCCGGATAACCGGGGATTTTAAACTATCCCCGGCCAAAGCTCGGATAGATCGAATCTTATAAATAGGGTTCACAAGTGCAGAGATAAATAGAACTGGTTAAGTAAAGGGGTTTCTTTTTTGAGATAAAAGATTAGATATGTTTGTTGTTATTCTTGAATTTAAAGGAAAATCGTTTTGAATGGGGTTGATTTCAAGTATTGGTATGGTTTAAGGGAAATGAGTTGTGAAGGCCACGTTTTGAAAAACAATATTTTCTTTAAAAAGTGGTTTAATTCTAAACTTACGCGACTTATAATTTTTGAACAGCACTTTTCAGTATTCAGCCGTAATAATACCTTCTCGTGCAAGGGTAACCCTCACTATTATATTATTACGTACCATCTACCACAAGCAAAAAATACCCTCGAACGCAGCTCACAAGTCGGTATTCCGTATCGATAGAGTAACATCTCTAACCCCGGATCTGCCGCGCTGATTAGCCGCTAACTAACTAGAGCTTCTAATTAACTAGCGTTACATCGCGTTGTCTGTACGTTCGTGTTACTGAGAGGGAAATGCATGTCTTGTATGTAGCTTGTAGTTGATGATTTAATATGAGATAATGTGTGGTTTTGATACGACGCGTAACTATTATAGGACACAGGAAATGCACTCTCAATTTTTTTGTGGAAGTTAACAACTTTAGTGTAAGAATTTACCGTGTGTGGGTATGTTGGTTACTTTGTCATGCTAAAACTACTGAGGATTTTGATGAAACTTACCGCTTATTAAAAATGATGTATAAAATTACATATAGGTAGCTTACTTTCTATCTATGTGTGAGAAACAGCTCCCTTACATCACTTTTACTATTGGCTGTTATAGGTAAGTCTCGTAAGATCATATAATATTTTTCGTCACTAATTACTTAATACCAATAGAAAGGAACCTTTATACAAAGGCATTTTTTTCTGCAATTCCACTGTATGAGGCATGGTAGTGTCAGAGGGCGTTTGATTGAGTGATGACTATAAATATAGGTGGATTGCGGAGGGTGGGGCCGGACAAAAAAAAGATGGATGGATGTAAGGGACGATATGAATGAAAAGGGCGGGGATGACAAAACGATGAAAAACTGCAGCTAATCTGGTCAAGTGTGCTTAAAATGTAGTCATTATTTATGATACAACTTACATATTACAACGTTGGATGTAATATGTATTTAGATATTATAACGTTACGTGGGTTAAGCTCGCCATTGTGCATAATCTTTCTGTTTTCAGTGTGTCAAAATTTATTTATGTGTGCAATAATAATAATAACTTTTATGTAAGAATTTCAGAATGCAATAAAGACTTTTAATATTAGGTCAAGTTTCGATGAAAAATTACTATGTCAATGTTATGATTGCTAGTCATTCGAACCAGGTTTTGTTTACATAGGATATACATGTATCGTATAGTGCACTGGTATATAATTATACTATTTACATCAAAACACTACAAATACCATTAACTAATTCGACACAATCACTAATGAGACAAAAGGAACACACACAAACAGATCCGTGCTCAGAATAAAATCCGGATCCGCTAAATCCGTACGTAGAGTTACGGATGTCTGATTAGCGAGGGAAGCTCTAGTGTAATTAACATTAAAAAGAGACGGTTCGTTAGCGGCGAGGACTCTTCACCTGAATGTCTATTACTTATGCTGCAAATGTTTTTTTTAGAATCTGCGTAATATTTTTTGTGTGTAGGAATGATGCGCTTTTTTGTGGTGCTTACTGAGTTTGAATGCAGGGTGATAATCTTATAGTGGAGGGTTAGGAAGTTGATCTAGTTGTATGTCGTATGTAGCCATTGTTTTACTAGCAGTTTAACCCTTGTCTCGTGGAGATCTACTTCACGCGCCTGAATAAAAAGCCTATAGCCTGTAGCCTACAGCCAGTCACAATAAATGGGCTAACAATGATCATTTATCAGAATCAAACCGGGTCAGTACTTCCAGATATTAACGCGTCCAAAAATTCAAAAGCATACTCTGCAGCCTTTTAATATCAGTATTAAAATCTTTTGAAAATCGCACGTCTCAAGATAAACGTACCTCACAAGTTAAAGTGTATGTCATAGCACGTTAAAACAAAAGCCGCGAGTTAAGAGCCCACCTGTGGCGGCCTACACACGTCCTCAGGGGGGGTTCAGCATTTTATTTTTTACTGTTCTACTTCATTTACCGCATGTCAACAACAAAAATTAGCCTGTTTTATTGGTTAGTTTTGAAGAAGATTAGTTAGAAATTATGATGAATTCATTCAATGAATCGAGTGTTTATTAATGTTATTGTATTTGTTAGTGTATTTTAGCCATAGTAATAATGGCAGATATAAGGGTATGGAAGAAGAAACCATTCCGGCCATTCATGGCCGGAGGCTGATTATGATGAATTACGATCAGTTGATGAAGTAACAAAACTCAGTCGTTTAACAGTCGGTGTCTCCAGGCAGCCATTTTCACTTTTAGTGACTTAAGTCAAGAATATAACAAAAGGATACCAAAAATATTACCCAAAAAGACCAAAATTATAACGTAATATTCAGGATTCTTCAAAAAGGACGATCTTTGAGGCTGCATTGATAAGGCATCCTTTACAAATTGTGTACAAAAGATGTCGGCTTTCGATGGAACTTACCCTCAGGCAATCTCGGGCGATGTTTTTATAAGATATCGATAGACGCAAACTCTTCTCAGCCCAAACACAAATACTTCAAAAATATGGTAATAGTGAGAAAGCTTGAGAAAATCGCAAAGGAAAAGTCAACTGTGTATTTTGGAAAGCTAACTAGAAATATGGGTTTCATATGCCTGGTAGACTTATTAACCTCTCCAACTATGCATGTGAATATTTGTTGCATGTGAGTGTGTGTGTGCTGCATGTATGTGTGTGTGTGCAGCATTTGTGTATGTGTGCTGCATATGTGTTTGTGTGTGTGTGCCCGTTTTTTGAGGTGGAAAATCATTGGTGACTCCTCCCGTTGTGGGTTAGCATCGTGAGGGAGTGTCAAACTCTTACTGGCTAAAACTTACCATGTTCCTTGTGAAGTCCTTTGTATACCAGGTAACTCTTTCGAACCATCTCACAGCCCCTCAGAGCTTGTTCTAGTCTAGGATTCACATTCAGGATTGCATGTTATGCCGTAGTTACCGTTATGGCACTCCTCCCGTTGTGGGTTAGCTTCGTGAAGGAGTGTCAGACTCTTACTGACTAAAACCCACTATGTTCCTTCTAAAGCCTTTTGCGTACCAGATCGCGTAAATAATCCCACAGCCCCTCAGGGCTTGTTCTAGTCTAGGATTCAAATTCAGGATTGCATGTTTAGCTGTAGTTACCGTTATGATAAATTCTCAACGTGTTAATAAACCTGTACAGCCATTCCATACTAACCTTTGAATTAAACCATTAGATAAAAAACTTTCGTTTCACTTTAATTAAGTTTTCACTACATAACACTTACATAAATATTTACTACGTTTCATTTAATTAATTGCTTATTTCTGCGTTCTTACATTCTTAATACACACGAATTTTCAAAAATGCGATCCTTTATTATAACTCTCTCCTTCATTGTGGCTTTCGCGAATAATATTCGAAGTTTTTCTCTTTTCGTCGTTTTTCTTTTAAATATTAAAGGTATTCCGGTCATTATTGGTGGTTTACCACAATACATGACAAAGCCGAAGGTGAAGTCTGGGCTTAGAGATAGATATCTCTAAGTAAATTAGTTTGGTATCATTTCTTTTCTGTCTCTCTTTTTCTCGGTCTTATTTTCTGTAATGTGTTTTAAGCTTGAATATCTCCTAGTCCGAAAAAGTACATGTTGTGTACAAAAAACATAAACTTACTCCTAATAACTAATTAATATTATGAAGAGGTAAATTGTGAGTTTCTAGCGTTGTAAAAATACTAAGTACTAGAAAAGTACATTATTTTTGACTGTCATAGGTATCACATCAGTATACGCGAAGTAGTTTCCTCGGGATGTCAGTAACCATAATTACTGGTAAGTAAGAATAGGTTGAATAGAATATGTATCTTCTGTATTCACCTGTGTATTGTCACGATATAAGTAGGTGTATTGATCTGAACCACAATGAAGCAACTCGCAACTTCTAAGGAATATTTGATGGCGCATTAAACTTCGCTGAAACTTTCCTCTTACAGTATAGCTTTGTTACTTTTGTATAACGTTGCGTAGTGTGCTGTAAAATATATTTTAGAGGTAGATTCGTACAATACTCGATACTTACCACGAAGGAACTAGTTATGAAATAGATGGTCACCCGTCCAAAGACCGACCGCGGAAAGCGTTGCTTTACCTTATGATCGATCAACCTATGTGGCTGTTGATATTTTTTTCACATTAATTGTACGTTATTTACTTAACTAAAACTTTCTCACTAATCTACCAGTCAATATTTTCAAATCATACACAAGCCTTTTCAGTTTTTCCTCCAAAAACATATCATTAAACACTTCACTATTCAAATCTATGCAAAACAATAACAAACGCAGGCGCCATTTTCCCACACTTATACAAACGCACACAGCTACACACTCGTGTATATACGTGTTGCAGTGGTGTGCGTGAGGCGGACCTACATTTATCTGACACATAATTCTTGTTGACAATTCGCGTCCGCTTGCATCTTAGTTAGGGTTGAAACATGTTCGAAGATAGATGTATCATAAAACCCAATTTTATTCAAAAAACAAAGATATTTTTGTTTGTGAGTAGAGAGGTAGGAACCCATAGGTAAACTACTATGCTCCAATGCGTGGGTTCTCTGGATAAGAATCGATTCGTTTAGCCTACGGATGGTAGTTTTTTGACAAATCCTCATAGAAAAAACGTCTATGCTAAAATAAAAGTTACTTAAGCAAAAGAAGTCCATTTCTATATAAAAAAAGAAGCATAACTTTGCCTTTTGAGCAGATTCCATTTTTTGACAGTTTACCAAAAAAGTAGTCACCAACAATGAAAAACAAGTAAATTAAATTGAGTTTTAAAGTTATAACTTCCAACAAAATGTTTAAAATTGCTTATATATTTGTTTTTAATAACATTTCAATAAAACAAAAGACAAACTCTAAACTCATTATGTAAATAGTTAAAAAAACTATAAGAAAAAGTTTTTAACTACAAAAAGAAATTGAATTAGACTTAGTTTGAATTGAGTTAAGTCTAGACAAACGTCCCCTATTTAAATACTTAGAACTGTATTTTATTCACGTTCATTTTCATTAATTAATGACGTTTTATTTTAAAGTAATCTAAATTAATATTACAAAAGTTCAAAAGAGTAGGTACGTTTGTTTGCTTGAAAGCGTTGATCTCTGGAATTAATGCAACGATTTTAAAATTTCTTACAATGGTGGATAGACCATACAGGAAGGCTATAGGCTTTTTACTGCGGAAAGTAGCTTCCTCAAGTTGCGGGCGGAACCTGAGGAAAGAAGCCAGTTCGATATAAAAAAGATCTTCAATATGAAACTCAAAGAAAAGTAAATAATTGTCATTCGATTATATTTACATACATAATGTATGTTTTATTTCGTGGAAATAAGAGTAACATATAATGATGAAGATCGCGTTCCTCGTGTGTTTATTGGAACGGAATAAATATGTACAATTATTTTGCGATGTAGATGAAATTATATTTTTGAAGGAAAATTAAATACGTATTCCTTACAATTTGGATGATACTTTATGTTTATTTACAAGATTTAAAAAAAAATACCTATCGCTTAAACGTGTCATCTTTTGGCATTAACCATCCTGACTGAATTTTAACAATATTTATCTTCCAATGTTTTGATATTAATCTCTACTTATTCAGAGGCAGCTAGCCTGGAAACCTTGAGAGTAAAGACTACTTTTACGGAATTAAACTGTCATTTATTGCATATTATCGTGAAAAATGATAATCCTAACTAATATTATAAATGTGAAAGTAACTCTGTCTGTCTGTCTGTCTGTCTGTCTGTCTGTCTGTCTTTTCTTCACGCCTAAACTACTGAACCGATTTGTGTGAAATTTGGTACAGACATAGTTTGGAACTTGAGAAAGGACATAGGATAGTTTTTATTTCAAAAAAAAAAATAAAAAAAATTATTTCGGACATATAGCGCCATCTATTGGTCAAACCAAAAATATGCCGGAAGTCACTATATCATGCGAACGAAGTCGCGGGCAAAAGCTAGTAAGTACATAAATTAATAAACGATGTCCTTAAGTATTTTAAGACTTCATGCGGGTGGAAAAATGTTGAAGGTTTACTCGTTATAGTGCAGATAGATACAAGTCAGGAACTAAATATATTTCTTCGTTGATTTATGTTAAAGGTAACTCTTTGATTCTTTCATAATCAAACATCGAACTTTTCTTACCTGATGCAGCTGAGAACCAATGACTGCATATTTGACCTCCTCAACTCATTTACCCGGGCAACCCAATATCCCTTGGCAAGATTTACAGCCTTCTGAAAGCCTGTAACGACTTTCAAAGATGTTCAATGACAGTTACATAGCCAGGAATAACCAGTGCTAAATCTAAATAAGTCAAACTAAATGTGTAAATTCCTAAACAAAATGCTTGACAGCCCTAGCCATATTCTTGACCCAAAAACTACCGAACACAACACAAAACTCTTCACTGACGTAAATACCGTTTGATGTCCATTTTATTGCATTCCCAATGATTTTAATGCAATTCCATATTTCCTACTGAAACAATATTTATGTGAAATATTAATAAGTGACATCAATGCGAATTGGTGTGGACTGCGCGAATTAATGGCCCGTTCGAATGGGCGAATATTTGTTTATGGTTTGCGAAAATAGCTGTCAGGTTTGGGTAAAAATAGCTGTTATTGTTGTTGTTTTGTTTTTGAACTTTTTTGGGTAAATATTTTGAGTTATTGTTATAATGGGAAGCTATGTTCGAGTGGTGAAATGGATTCCTTCAATATAACCGATAGGTTGTTAAGGCGGTACGCACGTACGAACACGAACATAGCGAACACAAACACCACACCCGAACATTTGGTTCGTGCGTATGGACGGCATATTCGAACACGAACGCAAACATAGTTCGAGTCGAGTTCGCGAACAACAGTCGTGAACTCTATCTTAGTAGCCATGACGGCGCCGTTGGAAGTGGTCGATTGTGAAGTAGCGGAGAATTTTTTGATGTTCGCAGTGATTCGTCGACGTCGAGAACTTAGGTACGGGTAGGACCTCTGCCGCGCCCGCACCCCGCCCAGATCTAGGTATACGAACAGTTTTGTTGCGTAACATTTATTAAAGCTCTTCGAACACCGTCCATACAGAACACACTACAAGGATCGCCGCGAACATGTTTGACGAACAGAGTGTTCGATGTTCGATAGTGGTACGCACGTGCGAACCAAGTTGTTGCATATCATGTAACGCAACAAATTTGTTCGTACGTGCGTACGCGGCTTTATGTGAACTCCTGTAACTTTTCTGTATTATTTGTATCGACGAACAATCAGTCAACACAGACACTCTTTCCCTGGCAGTCTTATTAGACATTCTGTATGTGTCAATGTTTTGTTCAAAGAGATTTGAAAATTAAAATCGTAATTAAATACATACTTAGTTATGGTGTGAGTGGGAAAATTCAAAGGCCCAAGTTCACAGACAAAATAAACGACAGTTTTCTTAAAACCACTGTTTACTATGAATTTTCACATTCAACTTTCTATGTTAACAAGTGTTTTAACAAAAAACGGAGGATTATGTTTTCAGTGAACGTTATTTGTACCGTGTAACCAAGGCTTTAGACACAATCTAATTATACTTAGTCCATGTATAATCAGATTCACTAACAGTCCTACATACATACACATATTATACATGTATACATAGCACGAACAAAACCGCACACTAATGCGTTATATGTATGTATAAGTTATGTAGCACCACAATTTACTAGCTGCGGTGGCTAGCGTAGAATGGAACGTTCATTAATAGCTGGTAATTCTTATTTGACAATATAGACTAAGAGGTAAGTGATGAGCCTTTATTTTGAAAGTGGGAATTCAGTAAATGATATTTCTTTCAGTTACAGTTACAGTTACAGCCTTTTTATTGTCCCACTGCTGGGCACAGGCCTCCTCTCACAGGGAGAAGGATTGAGCATTAATCACCACGCTTGCTCAATGCGGGTTGGTGATTTCAGACTATAGTCCAGGTTTCCTCAAGATGTTTTCCTTCACCTTTTTATCAGCCGTTGGTGTCCAAGATATACTTAGAAAGTACGTACAAACTTAGAAAAGTTGCATTGGTACTTGCCTGACCTGGAATCGAACCCACACCCACATACTCGAGAGGTTGGTTCTTTACCCACTAGGCCACGACGACAGCAGATATTTCTTTCAGCGTGGTGTAACGTCAAGGAGTGTCAAAGAGTGACTCTTAAAGCGAGCGGGTGTACACTAGCGGATTTTTCGATGTCGAGTGGAAAATCAGCTAGTATGAAAGCGCTTTTCTTTGTTTTGCTACAGACATTAGGTATTTTGACAGTTTCTTGTTTATGAGTATTTTGTGATTGTCCCCACAGCAAGTCATATGATGACTTCTCATCAATAATAAACAATTTTTAATTGAGATTTGTCAGCCCTGTATTCATTTACAAACTTCGGTAAATATATTTGGAAACGAAATACATTTCCCAATCTATTACTACGTATATTTTAAAATATCAACATCTAAATATAAAATGATTCACTCTCGGTAAGTACATAAATAAACGTAGCGACTTATTAATAAATTCCCCAACTTCCCCCGAGTTTTGAAAGTAGCTCCACTTTCTTTGGCTTCCGGCTTTCATCTCTCGTTGGCAGTCTTCCCAGCCTTTTAGCGAGGGCCCACGGAAATAGGTAGCTACGATGTTGGTATTATGACGATAATCTAAAAAAATATGTTATGTAAGGTAAACGAATTCACTTATGTTTTCTTTTAAATATAATTTCTGCCAGAGATTTCACCCGCTTCCTGAGAGAACTGCTTTCCGCACTTGGATGAAAAAGTAGCCTAATGTTACTCTGGTGTACAGGCTGTATTACTGCCGTGTTTCATAAAAATCCAATTAGTAGTTTTTGCATGAAAGGGGCCCGTCTATTTAAACATAAATCAATACATACATACAAACTTTCGCATTTATGATATTAGTAAGGATTCGTTTACCATTTCTGGTGCAAATGGAGACAGAATTTTTAACAAAATACTACTTTCATCTGTTTCAATCCACCCCCGAATCCATCGACCCCATTCTACCATTATTCCATTTCCAAACAAAATTCTCCGTCGGCTTTAAGTCAAGATTTTATCCAATATCCTGACTAACTGACCTCCTCAGACATACCAGGAACACGGAAAACGAAATGACTAGCGGAGGTGCCATGGCGAAAAATAGCCTAAGAAAATAGCGCGCCAAAATGCGGGTGAGCGGGGGACGAGGAACGTTACTGTTTTCGCCCTCCTACGCCTTCTTTGGAGCCGACCATGATCTTACTTGCCATAAGAAACTTTTGCGCCGTTGTCACCGGTGACAGCCATCCTTATATCAGAATAGATGTCAATTTACGTGCCGATTTCTTCAAAAGCCTGAGGGTAGCAATTGGTAGCAACTAATGGTAGTTGGTAGCAATCAGGTAGCAACTCTCTATAGTATTTAGAGGGGATCAGTGAAGAGCGTGGTCACAATCATTTTGATCATGCCAACCGCACGAATTTGACCTAGAAGAAGCCTGACCTACCTTCATTATGGCATCTCCGCTCTTTCCTTACTCGGTATCAGGGAATCATAGAGCATCTGCGGGCTATCGATTCAATTACCCGCTCTCTGCATATTCAGTGGAATTAGCTGCATGCGACTAGCGTTTAATGGCTTTTTTGATTTAGTTACCTCGGCGGTTATGGGCGCCTGGTACTTTTAAGTTGGCGGTGCGTTATTAATTTTGTAATTTTCTAATGGAAAGGGTGAGACGAGATATATTTTAATAGGTGTTTTCTGTGGTTATATTCGCGTTTCGATGCAATAAGTTCCCAAACCTGTACAAAAAGGAGCTTATATCCTGTCTCAGGCTACAGATCATCTGTATGCCATATATCATTTAAATCAGTCTGGTAGTTTTGAGACAGAGAGTCTGAGTTAGGTACATGAAATTCGTATATAATGTTTTTTTTTTTTTAAGTTAGGAAAAGGCTAAAAGTGTTTATACATACATATATAAACCAATTAAGTGAAAGGGTTCACTATTTAAGTCGCCTATAACACTTACCAGAATAAGTAGGTATTATATTTACGTTAAATGAGTAGGTGCTTTAATTTAAAACGTTTTATCACGCAAACCAGGAAAGTTTTGTACAAAATTAAAGTCCCGATTACATAGACCGCGATAACCACATCCGTATATGCGACACGTAAATTGGAGCCTCACACGGATTTTAATTAAGTCCGTGAGAAGGTAATTTAAAACTTAAATGACGAGAGTCGTGTGAAAATTAACTGGGTTTTCATACCTTTGCGTGTATTTTAGTGAAATTTCCATTAGAGACTGCGGTTAGGGTTTGGTATAAGAGGATTATTTATTTATTATATTAAAATTGTTTAACAATGCAGAAATAATATGAAAAGTATTTATTATAATCTTTCACAGGGTAACACAGTTAAAACCCCAACAGTCAATTATACTAAACTCTAACATCGTCATTTATTAAGATTCCCCTTTCCTTATAATTCCTCATTTTGTGGTCATCGCAGTAAGTGTTTTCCTCTTCCATATTTCTCCGTCACACAAGTAACATCATTTCTTTAGTTCCTCTATATCCATCCACAATTAATTTTATTTTCTTTAAAAAAAGAGTGTCCATGGAGTTTCTTGTCGGTTCGTCTCCATGAGACAACATATTTCATGACCGTCAGTACGGCTTTACAAAGGGTAGGTCTACCACTGACGCAAGTGCAAGATTGATCACCCAAATCTTAAACGCCTGGGAAGATTCGCGGGATGCTGTGGGCATTTTCTGCGACCTTTCTAAGGCGTTCGATTGCGTTGACCATGACACTCTCATTTGTAAGCTGAACCACTACGGAATTCGTGGTAAAGCTCTCGCGCTCGTTCTTTCCTTATCTGTCAAATAGACAGCAAGTAGTGGACGTAAGTGGCTCAACTTCATCTGGGTCATTAGTAAAAATGGGCGTGCCGCAGGGCTCAATTTTAGGTCCCTTTTTATTCTTAGCTTACATAAATGATCTCCCGTATATGATGTCTGTGATCTCTGATATTATTTTATTTGCTGATGACACTTCCCTTGTCTTCAAAATTAACAGAAAGGAATCTAGTCCTATAGACGTAAACGATAGCTTGGTTACTCTGAGCAAGTGGTTTGCCGCGAATAACTTGCTTCTTAATTCTTCCAAAACGAAATGCATTAAATTCTCTTTACCCAATGTAACACCAGTAGGGCTCAATATCGTTCTGGACGATAATAAACTAGATGTTATTAGTCAAACCGTCTTCCTGGGCATCACCATTGACTCTAAATTGCAATGGGTGCCCACATCTCAGCACTGTCAAAGAGGCTGAGTTCCGCAGCTTATGCAGTCAGAAAAATAAGACAGATTACTGACGTTGCTACTGCTAGGCTCGTGTATTTCGCTTACTTCCATTGCATTATGTCCTATGGCATTTTACTGTGGGGGGCAGCGGCTGACGTAAACTCAATCTTCGTTCTCCAGAAAAGGGCAGTTCGTGCAATTTATGGCCTCGGCCCTCGCGAGTCATTAAGAGAATTATTTAAAGAAATTGACATACTGACACTACCTTCTCTTTATATACTAGAAAATATAATGTTCGTACGGAAAAACTTAAATCAATTTAGTGTTAAAAGTGATATACATTCCATTAATACAAGAAACAAACACAAGCTAGTAGTTCCGAGATTCAGATTAACGAAATCGAATAAATCGTTTTTAGGGAATTGTGTCCGTTTTTACAACAAGCTGCCTAAGTGTGTAACCGATCTCACGGATATAAAATTTAAAAACACTTTAAAATCCACCCTAATTAAAAAAGCTTATTATAAAATTCAAGACTTTGTTGACGATAAAGATATTATATGGCGATAACTCATCTCTCCATGTGTGGCTTCCCTGGCAATTAAACGACTTTTTCTTCTCCCTTTGCATTGTATAGATTTACAGTTTAACTTTCTTGCATTGTATAATTCTGTGAGCTTACTATTGTTATGTAATAGACTGTTTGTACTGTGACCATATTACTTTTTAAAAAGAGTGTCTATGGAGTTTCTTGCCGGTTCTTCTCCATGAGTCCAACTTTTTGGAACCGTGCAACTAATGTGACGTTTCATAGGTGCCTGCAAAGGCCTATGTGAAATAAAAAGATTTTGATTTTGATTTTGAGACCAACTCTTTGGAACCGTGCACCTTTTTTTTTTTTTTTTTTTTTTATCGACGTAAAATCATCAAATGACCCCTCCCGCTGTGGGTTAGCAGCGGTGAGGGAGTGTCAGACTTTTACTGACTAAAATCGTCGTGTTCCGTCATAGGCCTTTTATGTACCAGGGCCGCGGTATCTCTTTCGAACAACCCGCAGCCCCGGCAGGCCTTGGCCCTGCTGGCCCCGCTGGGTTGCTGACGTTCTTTGAGGAGCGCGTGGAACAACGCGCGCCGTCGACACGGGTCTGTCGTCTAGGAAGACAGAGGGACGATGAGCCACCCGAACTCACCGCCCACAGACCCACGCCTACGGTGGCCGGGAGTCATCTCGCGACACCCGGCGCCCATGGTGTCTACCTGGTCCAGCGCGGCGGCCGGGATGAGAGGTGCGAACTCTCTGGCGTTCCGCCTCCTCCTTCTCGAGCATGACCGCTTCGCAGAAGGAGGCGACGGCATCCCATTCTCTCGCCCCGGACCATGGCCTGAACCAGGGCCGGACGCGAGGTCGCCGCCGCCCAAAGCCTCGACGAGGACCCGGCGGTGCCCTTCCCATGCGGGGCACACCTGGACTGTGTGGTCCACCGTGTCCTCGGGGCTGTCCGCACAATGGTGACACCCGGGCGCCTCCTCACGACCGATGCGGTGCAGGTACCTCCCGAAACAACCGTGTCCGGTGAGGACCTGCGTCATGCGGTACGTGAGGGCGCCGTGACTCCTCCCGAGCCACTCCTCAAAGAGGGGACTTACCGCCACGATGGTGGCGTGCCCTGCACTGGGTTGCGATAGTCGCTCCCTCCAGGCCACCATGAGATCGCGCCGGAGCTCCGCCCGCTGCGCGACAATTTGCCGCGGCAACGGGTTTCTCCCGGCGCTGAGCCTCCTCGCGCCAGTCGTACAGGCGCAAGAAGACCCTCGCCTCCAGATCCCACGGTGGCAGTCCAGCGAGTAGGCCAGCTGCTTCGCGGGAGATCGTGCGGTACCCCCGGATTAGCCTAATGGCTATCACCCTTTGGGGCACGTTCAGGTAGTGCACAGCCCGCGGCCGTGCCGAACGTGCCCATACCGGGGCCCCGTAAAGGGCCATGGACCGCATGACCCCCGCGTAGAGTTTACGGCAGGGGGCGTTTGGGCCTCCCAGGTTGGGCAGGAGCCGCTTGAATGCAGCACCTGCCTTCTCCAGTTTGGGGCCCAAACGTCGGAAGTGCTCGACGAAGCTCCACCGGCCGTCGAGGACGAGTCCCAGGTACTTCATCGCCCTCTCGACGCCGATGGTAGCCCCCCCCACCGTGACTTGGGAGCCTGAAGGTGGCGCGTTCCGAAGCCCATGAAAGCACATGGCCTCGGATTTGTGCAAGGCCACCTCCAGTCCCAGCAGCTGGATCCTCTCGATGACTATCGCAACCCCGCGCGTCATTATGTCGGCCGCCTCCTGGTGCGACCTCCCTTGTGCCAGAACCAGCGTGTCGTCAGCGTAGCAGACCACGCTGACGCCGCTAGGGAGGTCGGCGCGCAGCACCCAGTCGTAGCCGATGTTCCACAAGAGCGGCCCCAGTACCGACCCCTGCGGAACACCGCACGACATCTCTCGCCGGTGGAACCGTGCACCTAACTTTGACTTTTCGAAAGAGCTTTCATAGGCCTATTTGAAATAAAAAAAATTGAGTTTGAGTTTGAATTAATGCTCAACACTATCTTATCTTATACTATATGATCCTTATTTCTCTGCATAACATACAATAACAGCCAATTTCGAAACCTAACTTAAACCAACACAGTAATTAAACAAATTGCGTGATGATGAATTTTATTCGTTGAATCATCCCGCCAATTCATTAGCAACATTTCTTTATCCAGAACACCGAGTACCAGGCATTCATGAAACCAAGCGATATGTTCTATGAGTAACCAGTCCCCTACATTACCGAACAAGGCCGGGCGGAACGATTGTTCATACAAAACAGCTGGCTTTGCACAAGATTGCTTTGTTTTAGTTTTTAAAGCAAGTGCATCGCAAATACCTAGTATCGTTAGTGCAGTAATTTGCTTGTGGTCATCGTAATATTGCATTTGAAGCGTCATACTGTCTGGTGACAAATGACTGTCAAAAGTAGTTCGAATAATTTTATTGGTTTGATTGCCTTACTTACCTGTGAATAACTGCAATATTAAATTAATTATGAATTTATTATAGAAAAAATATGACATTAACAAAATATGAAATCTTTAAAATATCTATCAAAAGAGATTTGTCTTGAACACTACAAATATTATGAAGAGTTTGTGAGTTAGTAAGGCGAAATCTCTGGTTCTGTTGAACCGATTTTAAAAAAAATCTTATCAATATAAAGCTTGGTACGTTACATATTTTGTGAGTGAAAGAGACTATATACCCGGAAAGTAAACGCTTCGGAACGCGAATGAAGTAAGTCTTCAAGGCGAGAAATCAGCTAAGTATGGGATAGAAGGAAGCCATCAACTTTCCTTTTTCCACATAAAAACTTACTTGATAACCCAAATTCGTACAAAATAATGAATAACCTTCAAGCAGGAAACACTGGCAGCTACTTACCAGGCTGTCATAACCCGCAAGGAATGATAACCAATGAGTAAGAATGCGTGGTTCCCGCAACTTGGTCCGAATGACACACAGACCACACGCGCTTGAGGAAAATTAACACGAATTGTGTTCCCTAGTAATTTAACTGTTCAATGAACGATTAGTTTTGTGTGTAAACATGAGGTCGTGGACCTTATGGTTAAGGTCAAGATTTAATTGTTGTTGTAGGAAGTTGTGAGCAGTATGTAATCAATAACTCAATGATATAAGATTGTCCACACAGCTTAGGTATTATTTACATATTCCATAGTATCCAAAATAAACTCTTTTGCAAAAAAAGCGGGCACCTATGCGAAATCTTGGTTTTAAGGACTTGAGGTGCATTTGAAAGGGTTTTAATGACTGTAGTATTTTACTAGCATCCAAAGGGTCATCCACGCATGCGTGAGAGTGTATTCTAAATTTGAATTTTGTACAACTGCTAAGAAATTGGTTAAACCTTGTTTTAGACTAATTGCTGGCAGAAAGTTCGTCGGTGTTTTGAAAAGTTTTTGAAGTGATTTTCAGGAAAATGATAATGCAGTTTTAATTAATGATTAATGTACTTTTTTGATAGATCAAAACATTTTTTAAAAACTATGCGTATTTGATAAAATTGTCACCTGCTCTAAATGGGCTATACTGATGATTGATGGCAATGTTAAGAGTTTCGGTATTTTAGTGTAAAGCGTTCTATTGTTTAGATATTGTACCCACGTGTTTTAAAATATCGCTTTTTCATAAATAAACACTATTTAGAAGAGTATCAGTACCTTTGGCTGCGACAAAGCCAATTTAAAGTAAGCAGTGCCCATCACAACTCGTCTCCTATCGGACTTTGACATTTTCAAAGTCTTGAAATTCTATAAAATACAGAAAATAGCGCATGGACTGTGAGCACGAGGTCTTAAGGTCTCGTAATCACTGATTTTTAAACAACTTCGTCTCTTGGGAAACTCCGTAGACCTCTGAAGATCTATGAGTCTGAGCGTTCAAATAGCGTGTTTTCATCCCACGGACATTTTATTAAATAAACTTGCCTACACCGAGGTTTTCTGGCATCTGCAGCACTTTCCTGCTTAAATCATAACAATAATTGGCTATCTGCTCATTTCTTAAGAAACATACGTTTGGCCAATAATTTTGAATTCTTGACTCCCTTTCAGCTAAATCGTCGTTTAGTAACTCGATACCTATGGAGTTATCGAGAGCTTCAACGAGGCAATAATTTGACTTTTTAGATAGCTTTAACCCTTCTCATAATTTTTCATGTTTTTAATTTTAACATTTGTCCCAAAATTTGGTATTTTTTAAATGTCAAAGTCCGATAGGAGACGAGTTGTGATGGGCACTGCTTACTTTAAATTGGTTTTGTCGCAGCCAAAGGTACTGATGCTCTTCTAAATAGTGTTTATTTATGAAAAAGCGATATTTTAAATCACGTGGGTACAATATCTAAACAATAGAACGCTTTACACTAAAATACCTAAACTCTTAACATTGCCATCAATCATCAGTATAGCCCATTTAGAGCAGGTGACAATTTTATCAAATTCGCATAGTTTTTCGAAAACGTTTTGATCTAACAAAAAGGTACATTAATCATTAATTAAAACTGCATTATCATTTTTCTGAAAATCACCTCATAAAGTTTTCAAAACACCGACGAACTTTCTGCCAGCAATTAGTCCAAAACAAGGTTTAACCAATTTCTTAGCAATTGTACAAAATTCAAATTTAGAATACACTCTCACGCATGCTTGGCTAACCCTTTTGATGCTAGAAACATACTACAATCATTAAACCCCTTTGAAATACACGTAAAGTCCTTAAAACTAAGATTTCACATAGGTGCCCGCTTTTTTTGCAAAAGAGTGTATTTCGGTCTTTGGTAATATTCACTTTTGACATAATAAGCCAAAAGTATTTTACCCGCCAAAAAGAGGTTCATGTTACTTTAAGTATATTGATTATCATATACGTTATTTTTTTTGGAGAAGACAGTATTAAATTATTAAAAGGCGTTCACACTCAACCTTAGAAGTCATATTTCATTTAAATGCGTTTTCTCAATTAATTGATTTACATAACAAAGCAGCTAATAAGCCGAATTCCTGTTCTCATAATCAAAGACGGAAATGTTGAAATTACCATTTAAATAATTTGTTAGCCAATTTCCGGAACATAACGATTTCTTGGTAAACGCTGAAGCATCGTTTCAGATGTTTTCAGTACTTCCTACATCTTGTGAACTTAGGTACTTTATTATTTGAGAGAACACGTGCGAATTTTCTTTGCAAAAAGGAAAATTTGCATTTAAAAAGATGTATTATGTTCAAAATATTCATAGGTTATATTGTTACGTTTTGCTGGTTTCCTAGTTTGTGGATCTTTTGAATAAGGTCTCTTTCACGAACCTTTTATGCGCTATATTTGTTTTATATACATTTTAACAATAATTTACAAAAGTAGATATTGAACTGCGCGCCATTTGCCTTTTCCTATATTGGGATTGATATGATTGCAACTTAATCACGCACAAACTAAAGGATTTGGTGTAACTTTTCAGTAATAAAACAAACTGGCTACTATCCACATGCGACAAGTACAGTCAACTTCAGGTCAGTGGTAACAGTTTTATAGGAAAATCGTACTTATTACTATTGAGTTAAGGTGCATGACAGTTACCACTGTTGTGCAGTCTACTGTACCTAGCTTTCTCGAAAGCGTGGTCTGAAGTGTATGAAAAATTAATAAACTAAACGTTTAAAATACATTTTTTCCCACATGGTTCACTAACATTTTCAGGCCAACTAAATTCACTACACATTACGCTACACCCTTTCCTAGAAGCTCAAGTCCTATAAAATTTCATATTCTATCCAAGTAGTAAACATGAGAGTGTATACATTATGCTTATGTACGATTAATATTAATATAAGAGCTTTCATCGCATGAAATTCAGGCCGCACTGAAACATGCATTAAATTTTTATAATATGGCGGTTTATTGGAATACTGGAGTTGCTAGTAAACTGGTTATGGGATGGTGGCACGTGCAGAGTTTCTTGGTAATATTTTTGAAATGCTATCAAGTTATGGGTCTGCTTAAATAAAATATTCACCCCAAACTACTTAAAGGTTACTTTACTTCAAGTTTTAGAGTTGATTTCAATCCTAGGAATTTATGCAAGTGTAGGTACATAGGTAACTGTGATACAATGATGTTTGATCAGCAGTTAATTGAGTGGCGATTCAGCATACGGCTGTTTATGTTTTCTAAACAAATAAATCATTGATTCATGCCGTAGATACTTAAATGCTGAAAGTATTCAAATCGTATATTTTTCCTCTTAAACTAAGTTATGCAATTTTCATACAAAAATCTGTAGTTTCACGATATAAATACTTAAACCAATTTCTCCATTTCTCCGCGTCCTAAGCCAATATATTCAGAACAATCGCGATGAGACCCGGTCCCGTATCTCCGGCGCAATGAGTGACGTCACAACTATCCGGTAAGCCTGATCCAATCAGATTGTAGCATCCAGCCAGTTGCAATTTAAAATCTGATACGGCCAGGATTTGTGCTTGAATTTAGAGTTGTATGTTCTATGTTTGAATTTGTGTTGTAACTGCGGGTTTCAAATAATAGGGGTTAAAGTATGAAATTGCCGATTTGTACTGAAAACCTAAATAGTATTTTTTTTAAATTTTTAACAAACTTATTTAATCAAAATAGTTGCCATTATTATCTATACATTGCGGTCATCTAATAAGAAGGTCATTTATGCCTTTACGATAGAACTCTGAGGATCTAGACTGCACAAACAGTGTGAAAGAATTTTGTTCTGCCTCCTGGGAAGAAACTTCTTGTGACGTAGATAATTGTCCAAATCACAAAAAAAAATGGTCGTCCGTTAGAGCAAGGTCTGGCGAATATGGAGGAAGACGAATAGTTTCCAACTGCAGTTCCTGAAGAGTTAAAACGGTTTATTTTGCTGTATGAGGCCTCGCGTTGTCATGGAGCAATAGCGGTGAAGGTCGATTCATGAGTCGTGGCTGTTTTACTGCTAATTTTTTCAACATTATTCGGTGTTCGGCTGGGTATCTGGGTAGTTTGACTAGGATCGGCGTTCACCGTCTCTCTTAATTTCTCGTTAATCACCTGTCAGGCGGTCTTTCTCATGGCTCGTTCTTCAAGTCGAAGTTTCCACCACGAAAGCGTTTAATCCAAAATCGCACGGCGCGTTCTGTAGCAGACACCTCTTCAAATGCAGCATTGATATTGCGGGCTGTTTCTGCCGTTCAATCCCGCGTCGGAACTCATATTCAAAAATTACTCAAAGGACATTGTTCCGGCTCCATACATGTTCTGCCTAAGAACCGTTCGAATGGAAAGTGACTTCTATAAACTCTTTAAATTATATGGAATCCTATGAAATAAGTTTTCACGAACGGACACTTCAGGAAACTAAAATAATTACGAAAAAAGTTAATATTTTGAGGTTATAAATAAAAAATAACCAAGCTTGCGTGAAATATCAGAGTAGTATTAATTAAAAATCAAACTACACTATACAAAATATCAACAACACTATGTGCAGCTCTATATGTTCTCTTCTAGATCTAGGAAAAGACTACTCTACTAGATACTAGGAAAAGAGATAGTACCTAGTCAAGTTTAAGAGAATTCTTTGACAATGATCATTTTATAAAGTTGCATTTTCTGTCTGACCCTATGAATGCTTTAGATCTTTAAAACTACGCAATGGATTTGGGTGCGATTTTTTTTAATAGATAGAGTAGGTCAAGAGGAAGGTTTACACCAAGGTTTTACATTGCCACCGTGCGAAGACGGGGCGTGTGACTAGTTTTCATAAATGCTTAGAATTTGTATGAAAAACAAATACGATGGAGAATTATTTATTTAAATGATTGTTACTAGTTTTATATTAGACAGTTACCTAGCTATCTACATGCCATAAGGCGGGAATCGAACCCGCGGTCTATTACCAAGAAGGCACAGACCATACTAAAAATGTCATTACCACACAAAATAATTTAACAGTTAAAGTAAGGTTTACCAATAACAATGAAAGTGGTTTTCGAGGATGTGCAATAAAAAGAATATTTATATTCAATTAAAGGTTTTTAATCATCAATATTTCTCAATAAAATATTATCTAAGAACTGGGCAGGGGGTATCTCGCCCAGCTTAAATACCAAATTATAGTCATTATGTGGGCACAACAGCCCACTGTTCTACGCCCAACGATACAATTGCAACAGTAATGCCTGATGGTAGGCTTCTTACAAAGTACACAATTGCGTCCAACAGTGCATTGCATCTTATTATGCTCGACTGCTTCAGACCAACACGTCGTACATATAAGGTCATGAGCTTCAACCTGTAATAAATAAATACAATAAAACATTAGTAAATGTCAAGTAACTTGCAATTGTGGCAATTAATTTGAAAACCGAGAAATTGTGTGCTTATGAGAACATAAGTAGGTAGTAACATTCTTATCAAAATTAGAAAAACACTTTCGTAGACCACTTACCATACGGGGAACAGTCCATTGTTGTATGCAACGAAGTATATCTTCGTTTTCTAATACTAAAGAACCTCCAGCAGATCCACAATGTATACAATATACTATATTCTACATCCATTGTTGTAATTATAATACAACTAAATTCGATCACAGACAGAGCAATATCCGAAAATCCAGTCCTTTACACACAGCCGAGTCTACCAAGTACGCAATCTAATCGGAGTCCGTAATCAAGCCAAAGTTGCTAGAATAAAACCATGAAACGCATAGAAAATCACAAAAGAAACGATAGTCTCAAAGCAATCAAACTGACTTCTAGCAAACTGACTGAAGTACACCAGTGTTGCCAATTACGAAAACTATAATCCTACTCGAATGCCAAGCTAGAAATTCGCGATTTTGCTTAAAACATATAGAATACTAGTTTTTTTCTAGCTAGTCAATTTAGGTATTTAAATGAATAAAGTGTTAGCAACTAATTCTAATAACCGACTTCGGAAAGGAGGTTCTCAATTCGGTCCGTATTTACCGAAATCGCGAAAACTTCCGAAACTGGCATCACTGGCTGACGGAAACATTTTATAAGGCATCAATAATTGTGACCCAACTTTTTATTTGGAATTTATTTATTTGAAGTGTCCGTGGAAAACGAAAATATGTTTCAAACAATAAAAAATTAAATGAAAATTATAGTATAATTTATATTCACATCGGTTCTTAGGCCAAAATTGAACAATGTCCTTTTCGCAGCATCCATCTTTCTTGTTTAAGTTGAATAACAAAAACAATTGAACATCGATAATCAAATGTTTCACATTTTTTAAAAGAAGAACATCACAGAAACCACGTGAAAAAAGTTCCATTCGAAAACCTCAAACCATGAAGACTCTATGGCAATTCAAAAACCTACTAGAATAAAACGGCAATTTCATACTTTAACCCCTAATATTTATCTGTTTGTGGATTTGCTTGCTAGAGATAGGTAGTTTATTTTTTTTATATTAGCCCCAAACAAGTTATGTCACATTCCTATCTCAGACAGGCTATTGAAATCCACACGGACAAGCCTACTGTTGACCATGCTGAAACTAATCGCGATACCGCGTCTCCATTCGTAACTATAGAAATAATTTTGTAGATTTCTGCGCAAGATTCGAGAAGTTTTCTTTTTGACAACTCACGATTGTTCTACATGAACTGAAGCCTGATTGACACTCGTGTTTTTATCACATTTTTTTTTTCATTGTACTTTTTTCATAGATAAATTGCGATTTTATAAATACGCATGTAAGGTGTATCCTTTGTTGGAGTTCCTTTTGAATAAAATAAAATAAACACTTCATATTACCCAACAGCACTTAAAACCATAAACCGATAATATCCCACAATTTTCCCTTGATTAAGACGAACAATATCACCACGAAGGTGACAGCCGCCATTGTGACATCAAGCAATGAGGTAATTAACAGCTAGACAGCGCTGCACGCGATCCCGTAGCTAATGTTCCACACTTCCCTATAAACTACCAGCGACCCGCTCCGGCTTCACACGAGATAACAGTATTTCCCCACTATTTAATGTATGTTATTACACATATAACCCTTCCTCTTTGTGCTCTCCTATATATTTAAAAAAACCGCATGAAAATTGGTTGCGTAATTTTGAAAATTTAAGCGTATAACGGGACACGGGGATGTTGAAAAAGAGACTTTGTTTTATACTATGTAGTAATAGTGACAAGCTGTTTATTATCAGATTGTTACTGAGTATAATTTTTTATGTGGTAGTCGCAAGATAGGATAAATAAGAAAATATTTTTGAAGGCGCTAATCTCTCTATCATTGTTAGATACTTAGTCCATGTACGGGGGAAGACTATATGCTGAAGAAGAGTTTGCTTATTTGTCTGAAGGCGCTAAAATGTATTTTTCAGTGTTAGATCGTCCATGTCTGGGGAAAGGCTATATTAAACCCGGGTGCCCAAAGTCCTTCCCATGAAACCGCGAGTAAAACCGCTTGACGAAGCTAGTATCAAATACATCTCAATCCTCATATAAATGATAACAATTGTGTTTACTATTATGAAGTACTTAATTAAGAGGCATAATGCTAAGTGGTGAATAGTGGTCATCAAATGTAAGTAGGTGTAGATAAATAAATAACAATGTCTCAATGGGAATAATGTTAATAAGCAGATACTTATAATAGTTTCTTTAACACACGTTCAAACGTGATCTAAATTCTAATGAAGATGAAAATTAATATTCCGAAATGTAAAAAAATATAAGTAAGTGTATTGGACTAAAGTGAAAAATTAATATCACAGTAAGTAATAAACAAACAAAAAAATTGAAAATGAAAATCACCTTTTAAAAGAATTTCCCTGGAGTACACGTCGCACTTAGTAGATTGAAATAATTAATTCATTTCGTTAAATTTTATTTAGAATTTATTTAGTGAATTTCTACAATGTACACACTATACATATATACAAACTTAAGCTACTTATCTTTATACAAAACTAAAAATAAAATACTATATACAAAATATATATAAACATAAAATATGAAAGAGCGTCGATCAGGCGTCGAAGTATTCCTCCGCATCACTGTCCTCCGGAAACGTGCCCAGAAGACTGGCTTAAATTAATTCGTTGATACAAAAATGGTAAAGTTCAACTGAAATTTCCATTTACGCAGATCATTTTTTAAACTAAAAAAAAAGTTTTTTATATCCATAGCCAAATTTTAGTCCGATGTATTTGTGTTGCCTCTATGACAACAAATAGGTACTGAAAACTAGAACAAATTAATGTTCCGTTTTGCGTGCCCAACTCGCTCTTGGCCAGTTATTTTTTCTAGTTATATTAGGGAAAAGCCTCGTTATATCCTTCAAATAAACAAAAGAATATAGAACTGACCAATTTCCACTAACATGTTGTCGTCCAAAGCACCTACATTATCCTGTCTTAATGTGGATTTCACCTGATTTTAGTGACCTCCCCCCCATCCCGTCTTCATCCCCCTATATCATCCTACCCACCTTCATCCTGTTTTTGTTATTGGCAGAACAAACAGGATTTATTGTTACATACCTTGGCTTTTTCTATTTCACGTTGTTTCTTTTTAATTTTATTTTTAGATTTATTTATGTAAGCTTCCTTTTCGCTGTTTATTTTTGTTGGGACTTAATTTATGGAAAAATGTTCCCAAAAAGGCTCGATGGTTTTATTTTAATGTGACTTTGTGGTAATCGAATAAATAAGTTTAGTACTACGATACCTTTTTATTTTCCAGACGTTTCGACCGAATTGTACCGACTGTGATCATTGGTGGATTGGTGCACAGGCGAGTCTGAAACTTCAGGAAATAAATAGGCATGGTACCTTTATGTACAGTATCGATTATTTATAATAAATATGTGTACAAATTAGAAAAGTTTAAAAACCTTTAAATAAACAAGGAACCGAACCAAACGTTTACCTACTCTAAATCAGACGTATCATCATTTGAACCGCTAGTTGTCAATTATATTAATTGCTGTCGTGCAATCCACTCGGAAAATCCTCTAGTGTGAAAGCGCAATAACATTCCTTATTCAGAAAAAAAACTGTAAATAACCAAGAGTGCCAAAATAGTATTTATTTTCCTTAAACCAGTAAATCTGTCTTCTAAAAGAGTTTTCTATCACGATCCAGATCTCAGATAACTAATGTATAGGTAAGAGTCATTAGTTCGGGACCTACTCTTTATCTGACGACGGATAACAATGCTTATCAAGGAAAAATGGAAGGAAGAAAACTGGGACAATTCTTGGAAGCAGAAAATGAACCCTTTTGATGTTGTAAAAGGGATTATAATGGGTTTTTATTTTGTTGTTAACCTCCCCTGAAAACCTTTCAGATCCTTCCGACAAAAATATGAAAACGAAGAAAAATTGTACAGATATCGTCAAATTACTTTCCAGCTCTGAAGTTGACTATTTACTGAAATACTAAAGGCACACTGCCGACTAAATAGTCAAACCGATTCGATGGTTGGCAAGGAAACCCTGCATCTAGTCAAAGTTTTCAGTCGGTCTGATACCGACTATATACCTGATCTTTATAATGTATGTACCATACTACCATTCATATTGATACTGATTAATGAGCCCAAACAAACTATCGGCCAACTAAAAGTTTGCAGTTTGCGATAGTTCTTACTGAAATAGTAAAAATATATTATGAACGAACTAACACTGTTTCAAAGTTATTATATTGTTTTATTTTGCTGTATTTGCTTAATTAATTTGATGCAAATTAGCATGGTTGTACCGAAACTATCTCTCTATCTATGTAATCCTTCAGAACATAACTGAAACTCCACAAAACAACTAGTTTTAAAACAACGATAAAGTTGGCTATTTCTTTATGTATGAAAATAATGAGTTTGTTCGTTTAAATTGGATCCGCAGATTACTAGCGGGTTTCGTTCCGAGCCAATTAAAATTAATCGTGTTGTTGCTTGTAGCTACATATTTTGGTCAACCAATCACAGGGTAAATGATATTTGACAGGAGAGCTAGTCAACAAATAACAGATTGCATAAAGTGGCGGTTTAGGATTTCTACAGAACATGACATTTTTGTTAGGTATTTACTGTAACTTAGCTTTTCTGGCAACGAATAAATAAGATTGAAAAAGGGAAAGTATTGGTTTGATAACTTTAAAAATTGACTAGCTTTTAGAAGGTTCATTCACATTATTCCGTATAATCATCATAAAATCACCTTCTAACTCCTGCGCCCCCAGTACTATTACATCACTTGCACCAGGCGCGCAGAATTCGGAGGAGCTCGTTAGTATATTAATATCAAAGAAAAATAATCCTAAAATATATATGTCACCGTAAGATTACAAACATCGTTAGATTACAATCTATCTCGAGAGATTGCAAACTGTCGAATTATTGTGAACCGTAACATCTGATTGCAATTTAACGCATTATTTGTCGCTATATTATAATCTATCGATGAGAAATTGTCAAATTGTCAACTGTCCGAAAGCTCTCCCTGATTGGTCAGTCTTTTTGTAAGATCGACCAATCAGGGAGAGCTTTCAACAAAATGGCGAATGCCGGAGCGGCGGGGGCACATTACGTTCTACCAATCAGCGCGCAAGATGCATTCCGTTCTACGCCAGTTGACAATTTGGCCGCTTTACATTGATAGATTATAGTACATCCTACTAATATTATAAACGCGAAAGTTTGTATGTATGGATGTATGGATGTTTGTTACTCTTTCACGCAAAAACTACTGAATGGATTTTAATGAAACTTTACAATAATATAGCTTATACATCAGAATAACACATAGGCTACAATTTGTGAACATATTGTTCGAAATACTAAACCTGCGCAGACGAAGTCGCGGGCACCAGCTAGTAGATTATAGTACATGGATTATATTATAGACACCGTAAGATTGTAATCTTACGGTGACATATACAAGGCATTAGAAAGTCCCATAACTTTCTTCGCATAATCATCATAAAATCTCCTCGAAACTCCTGCTACCCTAGTACTATTACATCACGAGTACCAGGCGCGCAGAATTCGGAAGAGCTCGTTAGTATTCCGCGCTAGTATTATTTAACACTTGAGCTACACGTGGTGGCCACGTGCGGGGAATATGATAGCGTTGTGTAAGGTTGCCGTTGCTAACCTGCTTTGAACTGACCTGTGCCTTTGGTTTTCTGTTGTCCTAGTCAAGTCGTTCAGTTTAATAGCCTAGAAGTTCATAATAATTATCTCAAGTCAACATTTGATGCTTTATTTATTGATTTGATTTAAAAACTATGAGATTTTTCCAGAGAGACAAGCTTGAACTCAGATACTTTCAAAATATGTATTCAGGTACCTATATTCATTTATTTACTAAGATTGATGAAAACCGTTGGAACCTCGGACCAACACACACATGGTGGTTTTCTATGACAATTGCTTTTTACTACTGGAAAATGGGCGATGACTTCAGAATGGACTCTTACGGTAAACCGACTGTTAGGTACTATTTCTTTACTGTATTGTTTTTACACCCTCTTAAAATAAATTCCGGGATAAACTCAGATCTCATAGTCCCCAAGATCCCTTTAACAAAACAAATCTTTTAGTAAGCTAATCCTACATTCGTTAGAGTGCCCGCACACTGTAAACTTTTAGTCGGCCGATAGTTTGATCGCTCATAAATAAATCAGTATTGAGATGAACGATAGTGTGTATTACAATGATCAGGAGCCGAGTAAAAAGTTTGATTGGAAGGAAATGATGGAAGATTTCGAAGGTGCTATCCATTTGCAATTTCTGTCGTGTCGTGTTTGTATTTATTGTAGTAGTTAGATTCACCATTACCATTACCTCTAAAGTAGTCTAAAGTTATAGTAAGTTCAACTCAGTCGTGCGCGCGGCCCTATGTGTGGGTAACCCTTGTACATATACAGTGACGTGACAAGAGGTACAGTCGGGTACAAATACAGTTATTTAGGGGTTGTATACGGCTGTTTAAAGTACAGTTATTACGTAATTTAGTTTATTTATTTATAATGATTCTGTATCGCTACTTGAAAAATCAAATGATGAATTTTCGGATTCGCTACTTTCAACAATGTTAATTATAAATTCTGACTCCATGTCAAAATGTCTATAGTATTCTTCTTTTTTCTTTTGTACATGTCGACAAGTATTACCCAACATCCCTTCATCAATTTGACTTAAACGTTCATTTATGAGTTTCATTATTTCCGTCTTATTTTGGTCGACATTATGCGAAGCAATATAATTTTTTAAAATTCCCCACACATTTTGTTTCAATTATTATACTAAATTATAGGTCTTTTTACATTCTTAGTCCACACATTTATTTATTGTCCGCGTACCCCGAGCTAGAAAATATGTAAGGAGTATTTAATTCATCTTAGATATTTCACTTCATTTATTTCTTAGATACTGTCAATGTCAATTTGAAAAGCCGTATGAGAAAATAATGATAAACTGTAAAATGTAATAATAAAAAGCTTTGAATGTTGTTTCATTTTTTTGAAACGCTACCTGACTCCTTAAAACATTTTCTCCGTGAAGAACTAGACATTTTCGTAAACGACTGTACCCATAACAAAAAGCGATGAGAACACGTCATGCTCGGACGACGTCACTGTCACACGAATGAAAGTTGTATATTTACAAGCCCACGCACACATAGGGCCGCGCGCAAATCTGAGTTGAACTATCTATAAGTTACTGTATTCGAAATATCATGCCAACTATCGGCCGACAATTAAGTCAACAGTCTGCACGGGTTACTTAAGGTCATAATTCGGTAGTAAGATTCCATACACACAAAAGCATGGGTATTGTATGTTAGTGTCACTTTCCCCATTGGCTCAGATTGTGTAATGACTACACAATTGCTTCATTGGATCATGCGGCTTACTGTGATATACGGGCGGTTAGTTCGGCCAACAGGTATACAATAAATAGTATTTTGTTGTAAGTAGATATAGATAGTTCAACTCAGATTTGCGCGCGGCCCTATGTGTGCGTCGGCTTGTAAATATACTACTTTCACTTGTGTGACAGTGACGTCGTCCGAGCATGACGTGTTCTTATCGCTTTTTGTTATGGGTACAGTCGTTTACGAAAATACTAGTTATTCACGACTCAAAGCTTTTTATTATTAAATATGGTTTTTCATTATTTTCTCATACGTCTTTTCAAATTGACAGTATCTAAGAAATAAATAAGGTGAAATATCTAAGATGAATTAAATACTCCTGACATATTTTCAGGCTGGGGGTACGCGGACAATAAATAAAAGTGTGGACTAAGAATGTAAAAAGAGGTATTATCTAGTATAATAATGTAAACAAAATGTGTGGGGAATTAAAATAAATTAAATTGCTTCGCATAATGTCGACCAAAATAAGACGGAAATAATGAAACTCATAAATGAACGTTTAAGTCAAATTGATGAAGGAATGTGGGGTAATACTTGTCGACATGTACAAAAGAAAAAAGAAGAATACTATAGACATTTTGACATGGAGTCAGAATTTATAATTCATCTTGGAGAGTAGCGAATCCGAAAATTCATCATTTGATTTTTCAAGTATCGATTCATAATCATTATAAATAAATAAACATTAAATTACGTAATCACTGTTTTTCTTTAAACACCACACACTCCCATATAACCCCTTAATAACTGTATTGTACCCAACTGTACCTCTTGTCACGCACACAAAGTCACTGTATATGTACAAGGGTTACCCACACATAAGGCCGCGCGCACGACTGAGTTGAACTTACTATACAGGATTATTTTTAAACGAGTGCATAACTGCTCTTCAAAATACAGAAAAATGTGTACGCGCAATACCACAGATTACTTAATAGTTAAGTACCTACTACGTAAGTCCTTTATCGGTACACTCACTATACACGCAAAAATAGATTTTCCTGTATAAAATTCATTAAATTTTTAAATCGGAATTCTCCCCAAATATTTATCAATAGGTAACTGTAATTGTGTAATGTTGTTATTAACAAATGATTGCGGTCTTATTTGTGTAAATTATGATTGATAAATTAAAGTGTTACGGCTAAATTGATATGTGACAAATATTTTACTGATTTCAACGTTAATAGCGAACCTATCAATTAAAATAAATATTATATGATCACTACCTATACTTTTAAGGACTTCAATAACACACCCTAGCATTTTCACACTAGCGGATTTTCGCCCGATTCATTAGAAAAGAGCCCCGAAAAGTATAATTTTTTACCGGGTTGCGGGAATTATGGCCCGGTGGAACTGCGAGGAACACCTGAGGAGATGGCCAAAAAAACACCCAGAGTCGACAGGAACTTCATATGTATGATTGGATTCAGTATAATTTGTGGATTTTAAAAAGTATTTCAAAACATCTAAAAACCATGGGGTTCTCTTTTTATAACGTTTTTTCGATCAAGATTTTAGTTCACAAAAAAGTTTACTTTTACTGTTTGATGTTCGTTAGAAGTTGAATGCAGACTCGTGATTGGACCGTTTTACATTGCTAAGTCATTTGTTATATTTGACAATGTCACATGGAGCGATTTTCAAAGACAATTTCTCCAAAAACATTTCATAGCCAGTTGTGAAGGTTGCATGTGTAACTGCGAAACCTCTCCAAGTAGGTAAGGTCGGTGCTTAATCGTATCTGGAGTGGTTAAATACAAGACCTTTTAATCACCAGGCCAACTCTGAAACTATGGGGTTGTTACTAGTGGCTTGTATAATGTTAGTTTACTTTGCTTTTTTATGTCCCTTGATGTTAATAATCTTTAAAATCAACATATATTCAACATAACCTATTTTTGCGATAATATGAAATAGCTCCTATACCCCATGGATTTCAGCCTGGATTTTTTGGCACCATCAAAGGTCTATCATAAAGAACCTATTGGTAACCATTTAATTGCTGTCGATCCTGGGTTTTTTTTCTATGAAAATTTGGCCATCTCCTTTACTAATAATTAAGTACATATCAAAGCAACCAATAAATCGTAATCAAACATAAACACAAACAGCAAACATTCCCACGTTTTACCGTGAAACGGAACGCAGTTGACACAGGTATTCCAGCTATTTCCCACAGGCGATGTATTAGAGCAATAATGTACTTTAATTTGCTTAAACAAACATGTGGGCGGTAACGGTGAATTGGTTAATAATGTTTACTGTTTATATCATAGAATTATAGACTGTTTTATGTAGGAATACTAGAATCTGCCAGCAGTTTTACCCGCGTCCTGTTGAAAACTGCTTCGCGTGTCCAGATAAAAAGTAGCCTGTAGCCTCTCGGTAAATTTGCTATTATCTAACACTGAAAGAATTTTTCAAATCGGTCTAGTAGTTCCTGAGATAAGCGCACTCCAACAAACAAACAAACTACTCAACTTATTTTTGACAGAAATCAATATTTTTAACAATATTACATAGATTGATTTCTCTCACAAACATATTTTAGACCCCAAAATACTTCATCTTAATCTTCATTCTTCTTCTTAATCGCTTTTATAATTTCACACAATATTACCATGAAATAAAATTATATACCTACTTGCATTATCTACCTACATATAATAAAAAGTCTTTCCATTTTCTTTCGATACGACCGCGACCCCTCAAATTAAGGACATCTCCATTGAAAACTACCCGCGATTTGCAAAATGGCTTCAATTATTGTAATAACAAATGACTCTCCACTTCTAACATTATGGAAATAACTGTCATTACACATCTTTTCGTGTAAGTTGGTGGATGGTCATTATAAGAAGGGAAGAATCTTTACTTAATATAATATAGCTTAAGAGTTTGTCTTTTTTTCGAGCTCGCTAATCTCAGGAATTACTGATCAGATTTGAACAATTCTTTCGGTGTTAGATAGCCCATTTATCGAGGAAGGCTATAGGCTACTTTTTATCCGGGTTCGTGCAGAGGTTCCCACGGATTGCGGGTGAAACCGCTGGCAGAAGCTAGTGTATTATAAAACTTAAGAGCGTATTTGTTTGAACGCGCTAATCTCAGTTTAGATTTCAAAAAATCTTTCAGTGTTAAATTGCCCGCCCATATATCGAGGAATACTATGAAGTACTTTTCATCCATGTGAAAGAAGTAACTCAAACAGAACGCAATCGGAACCACACGTGGAAAATTGGATGGTATAATTTGGTGGCTCTTTGCATAGTTCGAGAGATATTGCATTTTTTTGGAATTCTATTGTTTCCTAGTTTGTTTTTATAAAGAGGTTTGTGAGTTTATTATATTATAGAGAATTTCTTCTCGAGAACTCGAGTGAATAAGCTAGTATTATATGCTTAGAGGTAATTAATATTCAAAGGCAGCCACCGGCGAGCCTGATGACGGTATCACGATCGAAGCTGTTTGACAATTAACTGTAATGTGTTTTAGTTAAATGGCGCGGTTAATATGCTGTTAAATGAGGTTCGCTACTGTTCTAATGAGATATAGAATAGACATTAACAATAAACAAAAATTTGTGTTGTATATTGAGGACTAGCTATCTAGCTATTATCGCTATTTTACATGCATCCCGCAGGAGGAGGGAGTGGGGGAGAGGGTAGTTTCTTCCCGTACTTGGATAAAATATAATACATGCCTCTCCCTCACTCGGTGACAGTGTAACTTCCTAACAGTGAAAGATGTTTTCAGATCAGTACAGTAGTTTCGGAGCTTCTGTGGTATAAAAAAAAATCCTATGTATTATATATATTAGTATAGAAATATAGTTGCAGATTAGAACATAGCGATTTTCATACATCTTAAAACCATAGAAAAATCTGATCACAGAAACGACAACGCCACAATAATGCCTACGACATCGAATCCTCAATGAATAAGGTGATTTGTTTGACAGCTTGTCAGTACATTACTGACGCTCTCGAGGGGAACATTACTGAGATTAATCGTCAATTATTATAGGTCACATTCATTGTAATTGACATGTTACGTGTTAAGTATTATGTTTGGGTTGTGATGTGTAGTAGATATAGTGCCAATAATAATGATGGTAGTAGATTAAGAAATGTGACCTATAATATGGTGGTTGGCTATAAATGGTTATTGAAAAGAATTATAGTGTTTAATAATGAAGCTCTATAAAATAAGCACAGTAATAATATTACGGTTACCTCTTTAAATTGCCGCTTATTAGAATTTTGACATAATTTGTGCACCGATTTCCTTGTAAGTTTTCTATACTGAAATAGAAAAATGGCAAATAATAAAAATACTTCAAATCACCCTCTACTTTTAATTGACTACACTTTCATGGTGGCCAATTAAAAATTCTAAAAAAAAGCGTGGTTTTTCCTTCCATTTACGCCATAAATATAAAATGTAGATACCATAAAAAAAATATGACTAATAAACTCTACTCCATTATACTTTAATAAACCGCAGAATTTGAATGAAAACCCCATAGCTACCTCATGGCGAGACAATCCATCGTTATCTCATATTATGGTTAAGCCGCGCCCAGCCCGAATGGGCTTTTGTGAAATTATGTTCCATACTCACGGGAAAAAATCATAAAGAGTAATATGCAGAAGGGTAGGTACGAATAATTAGAAGTAAAATAAGTTTGTCTGTATTTATATAGCAAAAGTAATAGATATTATTCACTTAATATCATCATTGATACAAATAATTACCAAACTTTTGTACAACCACATGAATAACATTTCTGGATAAGCTCTTACGACGTATTTTATCCATTACTCCATATCGAGGGTTAAGAACTAGAGTAGCGTAAGGCCAAAATGACAACTTCTCAGGAGAGCCCGAAAACAACTCAAATTTACCTACTGTTATCTTATAGCTCTTTTTGTGGCGTATCTATAGTAGTTAGATATCTGATTTTTACTAATAATAAAACTTTATTTATCGGCTACAGAATAATGTAACTTTTCGGTCAATCAAAATACGGTTTCATTTTAATAAAATTTATTTTTCAAAAACTGGTTGACATATGTCATTTTGGCTGTTACATAAATTAGTGCCATAGTAGCGTATCCCACCCTTACGTTTTTTTGGCAGGAAGAAAAATTACGGAAGCTTACGAAACAAGGACCCATAAGCAGTAACGGTACTTTACGTTTATTTGGCACGAAACAAACTAAGCCTACATAATTAAACTTTCTGCGTTAATAACGTATAACAAGATACGTTATTTAAGCGATTACATTGAAGGCATATTTTGGTGTCTTATTCGCTCTGTAAATCGAGTTACGATCGTTGTGCTCGTAATTTTTTTGAGAAAATAATGTCATGATTATTGTAAGTAGAAACACTTCATTTTGGCAATAAACAAATATCTTTTTTTGTTATACGTTATTGTTGTACTAAGCAATCAACTCACTACATCGTTCCAGTTTTTTGGCACATAAAAATATGGGGATTAAATAAACGAATGGTGAAAAAAATTTTTTTTTGTATTTTTGCCCTTACGCTACTCTAGTTCTTAACCCTCGATATTGACTTCAAGTTTTGTCCTGTTATATTTCCGTTATATACAGTCTGCCATAGTATATTTTAACACCAGAATAAATATATGCTATGGCATACTGCTGACATTTAAGAAGTTAGGTATACAAATAAACTAAGTCACACAATACAAAATGAACCTTCTGTACTTACATACTCTATGCCACTAACAGTGCTGATATTCAGACAATTGTCAGTGTAAATGGCGGCCATAAACGCGCTACAATTTATTGCCAGCTAGTGTACGTAAGGAAAAATATTGTAATAGACAGCATATGTACTGAAATGAACAGTTTTTATTCGATGCATTCCGTGATCGCGTGATACTCAGTTGTTCAATTTATGTGTTTGTTGCTTTACGTTAATAGGATCCTAGTATTTACGTCAGTGCCTTGTTTTCTTTGGCTACGAGTGTAATTTTGAGGGGATATCTAACTGTGTGTTGAGGCATCAATCTATATTACCTCCTTAATTAGATTACAAATTGAATATGTATTTTAGGAATTTCTATTACTGTAGTTTTAATCCCAAAGCATTTAAAATCAACCATAACTTGAAACCACATATTAATTGAAAACAGAGCAAAAAAGACGATTATTTACTTTAATTTCCCAACACTTTCACCCACAGGAAAGTCAACAGAGTTGGGATTTACAAACAACTTGAAACAAAACAAACCGACTGTTTACCCAGTCTAGTCGGATCCAAACTCATTAGTACTTTCTTTGTTACAGGTAACACAACATAGACAAGAGATGCCGAACATGTTCGAAGCCACAAACGAAGCAGGAGTGTCCCAAAACTAACTGCCATGACATCCGAGGAGCCGATAGATGTCGTCGCCAAAAAAGACGCCAAAAAAACCGATGAGTGCGCCAACTTCGAAATACCAGAAAACAAAAAAGACAAAAGCGTAGTCGATCCAAAACAGAAACGCTCACAAGAACTCATGAGGCTGGTCTACGAACTACCCGATGACATTAAAAACCCAGAAATAATAGAAAACAACAACATGTTGAAGGAAAACCCACCAATCACGATAGTGGAGATCACAGAACAGAATGGTTGTGCCGAGTTAAATGCTACTCAATGTGATAACGATTATTTTAACGTAGACGGCAGTCCAAAGGACTTAGGCAATAAGGTGGTATACGATGTGCTAGCTACTAATGAACTGATAATGCACTGTGCTGAAGAATTCAAGGAGGTTATAGACAGATCATCACCTGACGATTGTACGGATGAAGACTTGCTAGAGTTGAAGAAGTTACTAGAAGGGAAGCCGAAGGTTTTGGATAGGTATATTCGGGAGTGTGCCACGACGGATGAGGTGACGAGGCTCCATAGTTTGACATCTTCGGGACCGCTGTCTCCGAGGCCACATCATGAGGCGAGGAGTACATCGGTGACATCAGACTTATTCCAGCTATGGCTGTCTTCATCTCCAGTGAAGGTCAGTGGTTTTTTTTTTTTTGCCTTATGACGTTTAATGTACTCATGCGTGATGATTGAATACGTAAGAAGTTAATGCGTTTTTAATATCAATGGTTAGCGGCAATATTCGGTCATTATGTTGCATAAGGAAAAATGTTTTTGACGTTTCCATTCGGGAAAACTTGTTTGGGTTTCCCAATTGTAAAGTGTGGTTTTAAGGTTTTTGTAGACTACTTGAAAATGGAATCTTGATGTAAGGCTAATGAATTCTTCTGTCTCCATTAATTACTTTATTTTTGCTACTACTGCATAATTATGAAGATTCCTAATATTCTGTTCTACAGCAATTATGCCATTAAAGTGTATTTCTTTCATCTCTCGAGCACAGTTTTTATCTCTTGCTTCACAAATAGAAAGCGTTTCTAGAATGAGATTAAAATAACTATATTCCCGTAATTTTCTTTGAGTTCCATCTGCATAAAGTAGTTCAAAGTAGCGTTTATTTTTAATTTTATGAAATAATTATTACTCTGATACGTTTCAGCAGTCTGGAATTTAAATTAAAATAAATTGTAGGATAAAATCTTCTGCTATGACTTCAGGTTTCATTTATTGTCATAAGATCTTTCTTTACGAGAAATATGGGATTATAGGAAACTTATTCCGATGTCCTATAAACTCACTTCAATTGGCAAATTATCTCATACAAAAGTCTACCGAACAATTATGACTACAACCATTTCCCTTTAAGAATTAATTAATTCCTTTCCTCGTGGTGATTATAGTAAAGGTATAAGTTAAAACCTAACTTACATTTCCTCTCACTTTCAATTAGTCACCAAAAAGGCTAGTCATTTCGTCAGGAATCCCGGGGTAGCCCCAACAGGAAAATTAATCAGGAGACTACACTTAACATAACCATACTTAGACTCACATCCAACTATTAAAGAACAAAGAGCAATTTGGAGTTAAACAATGGCAATACTTTGACCATATTTAGAAGCAATGATGTAACTTATCCATGTGGTTATGAATCTAATATTCTCAGTACATTACAAGTCAGTCGTGTCGGGATCTTGTGACTAAAGAGTTTGTGTTCTATAGTTATTTGTTTAGGCTAATGGCTATTAGAGCATGTGGTATTAGGGCTATATTAGCCAGAAGTACTATGAAGGAGGCTGCAGCTTTATATTATACGGCTGTGTATAATTATTTAATGCAACTGCATCCTTTGAAGAGAGTGATGTCGAAGCGAAGGAGGAAAGTGAAGTGGCGTGTTACCACTGTTTATAGGAAGAGAACTACGTTTGTGAGAGTGAGTACTCTAATTTGTATAGTGCGAAATATAATTGGAATTATTTGGTGAAAATTTTAGCTAAAATATGTGTAGAAGCGTGTCCTTATTCTTAACTGATAAAAGTCTCCGAAAAAAAAGTTAACTGAAAAGCTTACTCAAAAGACCTTATTAAATAAATATATTCTATGTGAATAAAGTCATTCTACGATGTAGATTCCTCCAAATCTCGGTTTTCAGGTACTAATGGAAAATTACGGTAATATAAACCTCAATGACTTATATAACACCAAAAATAAATTTACATTTCCTCTAAAAGCCCACGAATAGGCCCAAAATAAACGTAAGTACCTGGCAACCCTTTACACAACAATACGACCGAAAATCCGATTTCCTCGCACATAGGTGAAAATCTTCCCCCACTACTCAGCTTTAACGATATTTAAATTTATTTTATGTACGTCATACCTTCATCCCTACATTACCATATTATATGTATACAAAACCAGTCTAACTTAACACTTGATAGTGGTGCTAAGTTCTTAGAGAATTCAACCAACTGGAAAGGCGATGGAGCGCTAGACTGTTTCCTATATTTCTGCTCATGTCGGTTCCAGTTAGTTGCTCTAAAGCTACGTTAGAAGATAAAATGTCCAAACTCAATTGGTTTTATTACGAAAAAGGTTAAACGACGTTTGACGGGAGTTTACACCTGAAAAGCAACCTTTTCGAGACAAAGGTCCGTTTTTCCTCACTACAAACATCGACAGTCGACATCAACTTTTTTCACCGATCACACTGTCATTTTCTACCTTAACGTTGACAAAATCTTCGAAAATATCGAAGGAGCCATAAATAAGAAGAAGAAGGTCTATTTAACTTTTTAATTTCTTGACTGCCACGATGGTCTCGTTGGTTAGTCGCGTAGTTGCTGTGTACGAGGTCTCGGGTTCGATTCCTGGGATGGGCCGAAATCGCTTCATTTTAGAAACGTTCACAAAGCAGTCCAGAGTCTGGAAGTTGGCGGTGTTATACGTAAAGCCGGAGTCCGTGTGATGGTTATTAAACCTGCAGCTCGTTCAATAAGAAGAAGAAGAAGTCTTATTTTGTTATAACAAAGACCATATAATTATACCGTTTACCTATAGGTCTAGTAATAGTGGTTATGTATCCAGGTAGCGAAGGTTGTCGATATCAATCGCGTAGCTCGCCACTCGATAAAGATAATATGGTAAAAGCATTTCGAGTGTTGTGTCCACTTTGCAGCGCGGATAGTCATGACGCGGGGTATAGAGTAACGAAGGCGTAGATGCGGCATGTTTTACTGTCGCATAATATTGTAGGTTGTCGATGTAGAAATATTAAACTTTTATATGTAGATTTTATGGGTTTCAGACAAAATACACTAGGTAATCAACATCATCTACCTTAATATAAAAGGCTTTCGTACTTCTCTTTCTTTTTTGGTACTGTAGGTTGTATCTCTCCACTGCACCCGCTTTCCTCGTTTTTATTTTTAGGGATGATTGTTCGATCAACAGTTTCAATCTTAGGACTTAATAAATATGGCGGCTTGACATATTTCATACACAAAAACTATTGAATCGTAAAACATGTTTTTCAGAAAAAAATCTGTCGATTGAAAAATCGGCTCTTAATTATCCATTTAGCTACTTGTATAAAAGTACCCCCTAACCCTAAACCCTCAGATCTAACTGCTGCTGATTACCATCTGTTGGTTAACCCTGTGGATCGATCTGACCAATAGCCGCGAGCCATTCGGCTAACCGCTTTACTTGACTAAGCTAAGTTTAAGATAGCAAGCGTTTTGTTTGTGTTGGTTAAACTATTAGCTTGTATTCATTGGGTTTGTATATTATCTTTAATTTATTCACGTATATCAGGCATCATGTACAGCTACATAACTATATGTAATAGGATAACCAACTAAATTCGTTTTAACAATTTATGACTAACTGTTTCTCGCTTTTTTGCCGGGGTCCCTGGGGAAACTTTTTCCTGTAATAGGATAAACTATAGCCTATGTTGCCTTACGGTTGTGCCACTTTCCAAACAGTGAATGAATCGATTTTCAAATCGGTTCATTAGTTTTGGATCTTTAAAGGCACAAACTAACAAATAAAAAAAATCTTTAACATTGTCTTCTAACCAAAAACCAGGTTTAAGCATTTATACCTAAATTACCTCATATTCTACCGTAGATCTATTTGCTTCGACCATCCTAGTCGCGTTTCACGTTAATATACAACACTTGAGGCGGTAAAACATAGTCATTATCAGATAAGATAGTCACGTTAAATTGAATCGAATCCCACACTTACCTCCGTGCCCGATGATAGTGCCGATATACGATATAGCCAGGCTTTATGTATTTACATAGGTCTCAGTACACCTATATCCTGTTTCTGTGGCTTATGAAGCTTAATTTGATCAAATATTGTTCCCAAACTTACTATTGGCATAAAAATCCGATTCAAATATGACAAAATATAGTTTTAAATTATCTGTGCATTATAATCTAGGTTTCTTTTTTGTTTCTTTGTTTGTTTGTAGTAAAGACTCCGAAAGTACTAGACTGGTTTGGAAAAGTCTTTCACTGTTGGAAAACTAGACTATTCCCGAGTATCCTAGGTTTATGTGGGCAGTAGTTCCCACTGGCCGCGGGTGAAAATGCGGGAAGCAGTTAATTTATAACAAAGGTAATTCAATAAGGCTTGTGTTTAAACACCACCCAAAAAAGTACCTATTTTACTACCAAAAAAATTCTAAACGGTTACCAAAATGGATAAATGGTCACCAAATAACGTTTCCAAAAATATTATTAGATAAAACCATTTTTTCATATTATTGACTACTAAAAAAATATATGGACGCCTTTAAAATACACTTTAGACCAAATATTATATATTGTCACTTCTCAGATGTTACCAATTATGTAATACCATGACTCCTAATTTGGTAATTTTTGTTAGACTAAAAAAGCTAACGATCGCTAGAATATTTCCCAAATACCAATTAATATACTGGGGTTCCCAAACGTACGTCGCTTATTTATTGTTATATGAATTTGTGTGTAACTCAGTGCGTTTAAAATGTAAGCACGCAACATGCAGCAAGCATGGCTTCTGTCACGGCTCCGGCGCTGCAGGGCTCCGGCGGTCCCATGCGAGCTTATCGTCGCAGATGGTTTTCACGCTCACCACCGCAGCTTCGGCTTGCTGGCCGGCTCCGCCGGCCAGCCTCAGCCGCAGCGGCGAGCCTTAAAACTACCTGCGCCTCAGCTCGCAGGCCGCCTCGCCCCTCCGCGCCTACGCGGTTTTGAATTGCACTCTAGGGGTAGGGCAGACAAGACTACGTGGAGTCGGTTTTGCAGCGATTCGTTTTCGTCACTAACTTTGATTTTTGGTAGTAATATTAATCTTTTAGTTGGATAGAATTTGGTGACCATTAATCCATTTTGGGAACCAAAAATAATATGTGTGCGAGATTCGCGATTTTTCTGATGTTATTTTATTTTTTTTGGATCATAATGTTATATACTTTAGTGCCCTTTTAATAAAGTCAATTTATTTTTTTTGGAGTTGTTTATTTTATTTGGTGCCTCAGCTTAGAGTCTTAAAAATATTTTTGGTGACCGCCTAAATTATACCCATTCGGCAATTCCTTCACAACTTTCAGTGTGGTACTTTTTTGTTGTTTACAGTGTAGTTTCAGCACAATACGTTTATGTACAAACTGGTGGCTATTTTCATGGAAGTAATGCTGTTACGCACTAAACTCCAACGTTATGGAGAATATCGCTTTGTAGTGCGATATTTACATGTTTTCAAGGCTTCACACAATATGTGGACACTATTGTAGTCGCGCTTTATGGGGCAGTCAGATTTTTATTGTTCAGAACACATTTTATGAGTGAATTCTTATGAACATGAAATTCATAAATAGGTCATCTACATCCATCCTCCGAGCCTTTTCCCAATCATGTTGGGGTCGGCTTCCAGTCTAACCGGATTCAGCTGAGTACCAGTGCTTTACAAGAAGCGACTGCCTATCTGATCTCCTCAACCCAGTTACCCGGGCAACCCGATACCCCTTGGTTAGACTGGTGTCAGACTTACTGGCTTCTGACTACCCGTAACGACTGCCAAGGATGTTCAATGACAGCCGGGACCTACAGTTTAACGTGCCATCCGAAACACAGTCAATGGTGTCTAAGATATACTGAGAAAGTACATACAAACTTAGAAAAGTTGCATTGGTACTTGCCTGACCCGACGACTATATAGGTATAAGTAGGTCATCTATGTCTTGATAAATCAAAACCTATATTGTGCACATAAAGTATGTCTTTGATTGTGCAGTTTAAGAGTTTATTTGGCAAAATGGGATAATAGAAACCTATAGCCTCCCTTTTTATCCTACTGCTAGAAGTAGTCTCTTCAAACCCGGAACCGTTTTAGAAACGAGTTCATCTTAATAATACAAATAAAATGTTGTTTTGTACTATAACCGTTCCTACTTTCTAGCCCTCGTAGACAGGCATAGATTCAAAACGCCGAACTCTCACAAAGAGTTACCCATCTTAAAGTCCTTTGTCATCAATACGAGCTTGTCATCCCTACTCCTCCTATCAATAGTCAGACACCACCTTCCCGTAGATCGCGGATCAAAAGCTATTCAGCACTAAATAAACTTCGTTACCCCAGAAAGGGTTGCCTATTACCACCTGTACATCTTTTAGAAAGACCCACCTTTTCAGTGCGCCTCAATTTGAAAGGTAAGGGCCTTTCATTGGCTTTCATGAAGTCATTTTCGCGTATGTTTGGTGAAATTGATATTATTTGTGTAGGTAATGGGTGTTTTTGCGAAATGTCCGATCTTTTTAAGTCAGTCTTGCTAGGTATCGGGTTGCTCGGTAATTGGGTTGAGGAGATCTGACAGGCGGTCGTTCCATGTAGCACAGTGGGACTCAGCAGCATTAATACTGGAAGGCGAACCGAGTTTTGGAAAAAAGGCATAGAACAGGTAATAGTTCAAATCTAGAAACTCAATGATACAAAATATATACCTTCAAGTGACTCTCCACTACTGGAGATTAGTCATCAACTCAGCTAATTTACTCACATTTTGAGCCAAAGGGAACAGTTTCAAAATAGAAAATACCTGTCCACTCTTGGAGGTTCCACAGCCATGGACGTATTCTTGAAGTACATAATACACCACTGACTAAATTAAACAAGATAAAATACACGATATCGCTACTGTACAAAATTTTATACACTAGACTGGATGTCATGGCGAGATTTCACCAAAATTGTGTCCGCGTCGGCTAGTCCACAGCTAGCATGTGGTCGCGCACAAAGGCTGGAATTTTGCACACATTTTGGAAATGCTCGCATTCAATTTGTTTGCTAGAGCAAAGTTTGTTGTTAGAGCGAGGAGACCAAAAGAAATATTTGTGTGCGTTACAGCACCGTACACTGTGAAATCTCGACTTTGGGCTACTGAAGCTGTAGTGTGCTTCGAAAGAGGACCTGAAACTGAAAGGCCATTTTAGGAAATTAGATTATCAGTGTAAACTTTGAAAAAATGAAGTTAACGACGAATTTATATGTGTATTTCTTTATCTCTTAACGGTTCCTGCGGTTCAATTTGTGTCCTTTCATACTGCCTATATCCTTTTTCACGCTCTAGATACCGTGTGTCTGTATACCCCTTTAAATCGATTCAGAATAATAGTTATGCTGTGAAAGCTCGACATGTAGGCAGAGTTGCTTTCATTTAAGTATAATTAGTAAGTGCTTATAAAAATATTCAAACCGTTTTCGCTAAAGATCCATTTTAGCAAAACACCCCACTTCGTTTCCTCCCCGAAATCACTCACTATCACTCGCTATCAGTCGACACGATAAAACCAGCAACAGCATTATATTAACGTCCTAATCTAAATTAAATCGCTTCCATCAGCATTTGCATAATATCTCACTTACATCTTGAAGAAACAATTTCTTCTCGATTATCTCCCAAATGGGGGAAGGGGGGCCATTAGGAATTCATTACGAGTGACGCCTGTTCGCCCGAACGAGACAATGTACCCTCTGTGTTTCTAATGAAGTATTACTTGTTTAGGGATGGACTGGTTTCGTTGTATCGATAATGTTCTTTATTGAGATTAAATGGAATTAGGTTGTAGGTTTGAAGTAGGTTGAAAGTTTGATAAGAATAAGAATAAGAATCTTTATTTGTATGAAACACGGGGTACATAGGTGTAACATTTGTTAGGTATAAGTTCTGCATGTTTCGCCGTAGCATCGGCATACAAATATAAATAAAAAACGCATATAACAGCTAGAACTAAAATTAAAAACAAATAACAATTTAAAATCTTAAAAACTAATAATACAATATTAAGAATTTATGGTACCTAACCTAAACAGTTTTTTCCTTATGAGCCATATACTCAGCCATAGAATAGAAACATTTCTCTAGAAGCCATTTCTTGAGCACATTCTTAAATTTATACAGTGGTAGTTCCCTTACAGTTTTAGGTAGCTTATTAAATATTTGGATAGCCATACAATAACAGTTCCTTTTAAACAAAGTAGTCGACATCATAGGAAGAACCAACTTACTCGGGTCTCTGGACAAATACTTTCTGGTTTCGCTAACTTTCTTGATCAAATTCTGCAGTTTACTTTCTGGATGAGTTTTGTATTCTCAAGTCGATTCTTCCTGATAAATTGATTGCAAGTTAGTATGATTGACTTCTGAGTAGAGTGCACTTGTAGTTTGTGTAATTTTAACACTACCTAATACTGGAAATAAAGTTTATTATCACTGAAAATCTTTTCTAAATAAACGTCTCTTTAATGGCAAATTATCCACACCCACCTTTTCAAACTTAAATGGGCACTTACATTTAGGTCGATACAGCAAAACCACACCTTTAAAATCATCATCACGTCTTCGCACTTTTGTTTCCACTTTAAATTTATTTGAGATTTCCCCGCGGAAGCCAGCAGAACAATAAGATGGTAACAATGTGTAGTTGCCGTTACTCACCGCCCCCCATTCATCCTCCGTGCATCCCTCAGGACAGATGGAATTGTATTTCTTTGAGTTATTACGTTACTGGTGAATATAATCACTACGAATAACACAGATCTTTGTTTGGAATACATGCATTAGTGGTGTTATTTGGGTATACGAGAAGCCGGTCAGGTCATGCATTGCTCTCGAAAAACGGCATGAGATTTTTTTCTAGATCAAAGCTAGTATTTCGAAGTATGAATTGCATCAAAATGATCTGATAACTGACACGAAAACATTTTTACATCGAATATATTAGTTTTTCTTACTTTCAAAACATCATAAATTAGGCAACATCCCTAAAGCGATCCCAATTAATGCTTAGTCTATACATAAATAATAGGAAGTAGTATTTGTTACGCAATAAGGAATGGCTCGCTTACCTTTGTAGCGATAATGTTAGGCAATTGTTTTATCGGATATTGATTCAATGTATTTTGTTGAATCCACGTTTCCTTGGAAATTGGGCTTCCGAGAAAGGTGTTCTTTTTTGTTTGGAATATTTGTTCGAAAAAATATAAAAGTTCCTACTAGAAACTATTTTTCGTAAAATACTGCCTATGACACCTTTTTATGTGGGTACGAGAATTTTCGAAATTGATTCAGACAATCCAGAGATTATCCCCAACAACCTAAAAGCCATCACTAGATTTCTTACACAAATCTAACTTAACTTTTGTTTGCACTTCGTATGAATTGGTTTATACAGTTCTGAGGTACATAACGATTGCATAGGAAGCACACATAAGCTGAGAGCACTAAGCTCAGTAAGCCAGGTGTTAGGTCGTCTGCACTGATTTAGTTAGATTCCCTAACTACAGTTGCGACAAGGTTGTTACTGTTGACTGGAGAGGGAAGAATATTATGCTTTATGTGTCTGACATACTATAAAGCAACAGAAAATAACATTTATTAAAAAAAACATAGACGTCACTGCGTATGAAGACAATATTTTCAGCCCCTTCTGACTCTGTTCTCAATAAACTCAAGAACGAGTTTTCAGCTTCCCATATGGTATTTTCATGTGGTATTTTACAAATATCACGTGAAGACGGGTCGGGCCACTAGTGGGACCACCAAAAACAGTAAAAACTGACGATATATTACTGTAGGTAGCCCAATAAATTACCTACGAAATACCAACCCTAACCTATTTTCATTCACCAAAGCACCTAACACGATATTAATGAATAGTAACGGTTAAGCCACAGTTAAGCCCTAACTGACAAGTAACGCGCCCTCACACGTAACTCGCTAACTTTGTATGCAACTGTAATTAAAACAGCATTTAACAGACGCATGCGGGTGGAGGTGAGAGAGGTGGGGGGTTGGACGTAATGTGGTGGAAGGCAGAGGAATCAGGTGTGGAAAGATGTGACTACGTGGTCAGAAGTTGGTAGTGTAAAACGTGAGATTGTGAAAAAATGATAGCTGATACTTAGTAGATTACTTAACTATGTATTAGTTCAAAGGGAGAAGTTCTTCTCGTTCCTGAATAAAATATAGCTCATTGTAATCAAGGATAATGTAGTATTCTTATAGTGAAAGCTTTTTGTAATGATTGGTCACAAACATAGGTTCATACATACGTCATTTGTCACAATTATCCATGTGTGGGCAGAAGAAATACCTTAGGACACGGGTAAAACTGCCGTTGGAGGCCAGGCGATATGATAATAGTCTAATTGATAGAGTTAAGTCAGTGTCTCTGAAACCTCAAAGTCTATTCATCTGCATCTATTTTAAAATTTCAAGTAAACTAAAAGCACAAAGCAATAATTTGGAATAAAACATGCAAGTAGAAACATAAGCTAGCCGCTTCGAGCCGTGGGCGGACATCAACGTTGATTCTACAGAACTTTTCACTGAAGCGAGGAATGTATGCAGTTTCACTTCGTGAAAACCTGTGAACAAACAACTTTTATGGATGTTTAGCTGCTATGAATTTTGATGGTTTTGTGGTTTGCTTTTATGGTGGGATTTATTTTGAAGAGACATTCGTTAAATTGTTAGATGTCCTCAAAAACAACCAAGATTTTCGAAAAGGTGTATAATTTAGTCAAATATAATCGAGAGCCTAAATAATAAACGTGTACACCTACTTACGTTACATGACCATGCCTAAATCTCTCTGATCGAGTTATCTTCCGATACAGCTCATCGTCAACAAGGATTTGAACCTCCATACCAAGGGCAACTTAGTGATATCATTGGAAAGAGTTACCGCAGTATAAATAAAAATGGTCTCCAGCAGGTATAGAGGTCAATTTTGATCTGTAAAAGTGTCATTTCATGATGTCATATCATCAAATCCATCATGCCAATCTTAGCTTCATCATACAAACAAACAGCAGCACCTTTATCTAACACAAGTATAAACACAACCCCAGTGGACATGCTTTTGCTGCAGTGGCCGGTGACTGGTAAGTGCCGCGAGTGTCAGTCCGCTACAATTTGTGAACTGTCCGCGATGCTCTTTGATTATGTCTGGCCTTTGAATAGCAAGTTATTTTGCCATGCATTGATATTTTTATATTAAGGCTCTGTTAGAATCATTTGATTCAGTTTATGGATTTGTATCATCTTTTGTTTCTATTTAGATAATGTGGTTACTAGGTGAAATTACAGTGCCAATATTTTTGTGGCGTCCCCAAAAATTATAGCAAAATCAGCGTCATTGAAAATAATCGTAAACATTAAGCTCTAGACCGTTAGTTCTACTGCTACCGATCTATAAATTACTATTGATCTGGAAAACGAAAATGCCACTTCTAGATGCAAAATATTAACCCCAAAATAACGACCACACTTCAAAACCAATTTCAATACAACAAAAGCCAATATTGAATATAACCTGTCTGCAAGCTAATCGGAGCCACATACAGGGTGTTCCCTCGAGCGTGCAAATGTAGTGGAACATAAAATCCAGCAGAGAAGCCGAATCGATAGCGTCGAGTCTGGAGCCGTGTCAGACGCGAATTTGTTCACAAGCGCTACGTTTGCGATCATGCGATATTTTACTTGCAATGGGATAGCATTTGTTTTGGGTGGTTGTCTTTTGTTGTTGCAGTCGTTTGTTTGGCTTTCGTGTTTGGTAAGCATTTTAGAATACCCTGTTCATCCTTTTTCTTGAAAAGGTCGTTTTCTGTACAATACCGCACTTCAAAGTCAAAGTATTTCTTTTTAATATACATATCTTGATATTTATTTACTCATCAATATACTAAATTAAAAACTACTTTTTGGATCTGTTTAAGCCAATTTAAACAAAGACACAAGTTAGCGCAAGCAAAATACGCCACTAAAAATCTCGCCATCACAAAACCAAGCAAAAAATCACTATTTCTAAACTGCCCAAAATAGTGGCAAACACAATAAAAAAACTGTCGCCCTCACAATCTATCACACGAGCAATAAATCTCTCACAATACAAACACTTGATGATAGAATTTTCTTCAAAAATATAACTCAAGCCGGACCACATAATAGTAATTGGGTGCGGAGGTCGGTACGTTAAGCAATTTGACAGGCGCAGATAGGTGAGAGCCAAACTTACTGGCTTCCGATATGTTACGGGTCGTGTGTTCCAGAATATTCCGGGAACATACGTATCTTGTTGGTGATACGTGGAGGAATATCGGATTTGGAGTTAGATTTTTAATGTTTTGGGTATTTCTGGTTTAGGTACCTAGAGGTTCTTTTGGTTTTGATGATGAGTCTCTCATTGTAAAATAATATAACGTATATTCCTGATCATAACTGATTCACAATTTATTATAATAACTGTTTTTAACTTGTCCACTTTCAACCTGCCCCATGAAGTTACATAACATGTCATGTTCGATGACCGAGAAAGGCAGTAAGGCAGCACAATAATAAATTAAAACATAATTAAATAATACATTTTAAAAATGCTTACATTTCTAGTGAACAACCGACTTCAATAAGAAAAACCACTTAAGAAGTTCCATCTTTATGCTAATCAGAGAAACAAAGACAACAAAATCTGGAAGTCCCAGTCGTCGGGGCAATAAATTATCAAATCCAAGAGCTGCTGGCACGCACATTTATTGGTGTATTGACAAAAACGAATATCTGCGACGTGACTAGAAATGTACCAGCGGTTATGTGTCTGACTTAAGACGTGACATAATGCTGGGAGGGTGGGGATTAATCACTCCAGTTTTTGGGGTTCTTTACGTAAAGGGTGAAAGTACTTCTGTTACTGTCTGTGTCTTCAGGGTGATTGTTTGCTTGATATTAATAATTCTTTGTGCGTGAGATCCATTCACATTTCCCTATTTATTTTAATGTTTGATATTGGACCCATCATCATCATCATCAGATTATGGTGGCTACTGAGCCAATGCGAGAAGGTTAGTAAATTGTGACCAAAAATCCGAAGATTTTTTTATTATCGTAAATAAGATACAATATAACCTACCATTTATTATGTAACTAAGACTTTTTTTCATTTATTACCTAAGCCAGCTTCGATTAAAAGTATACTTTCGCCAGGTATATCAGAATTTCATTGATACAAACTAGAATTTTCCATCAATCAAAACGAAAGCTACACAACTTCGCCGCCTACCAAATCAATCACGCGACTCAACAAACTGTTTAAGTAAATAAAACTCAAATTCTATCGAGTGCGGCGTGTCGACAATTTGTCACAACACTGCTGTGACGTCACGCATCGGTACAAATTTTATGGCTTCTCCTGTACCAACTCGGTACACTGCGAGTAACATTTTCGATTACCTTCGTATATTATTTCTTGTACCTCTGGGACAGGTAGGTACAAAGATTTTTTATGGTTTTTCTTCCATATATTGGATACGTGATTTTCTATTCGCTCATTTTGTGATGGAATATTTTGCTCAATTTCAGCTTCTTTATAAGCAATTTCGTTATCATTTAAAAGTCCATTTAGACACCTTTTTACTTATAATTCTCCTAAATTGGAGTATTGCGTCGTTTTTGCAATTTTTGCGTCGAATATTTTATGTTTTGTTACGAGTTTTTGCGTGCTACTTGGAGCTACGTACGTAACTTTTGTTTTGACAAAACCATTTGTTGTGCTATGACGCAGAGAAATGCGCAGTTGTAAGACCTGGTAAAACACCATTTTTGTTTATGGAAATGCTAAATGAACTAAGCTTATCTTACACTATACGTCCTACATACTTATATTGTTCGTAGCAGAACTTATATTATTGGAGGACTAGACGTGGCATACTCAGTTCCAGGCATCTAGTGATATATTATGCAACTTCTATACCTCAGAATTTGGTACTTAGTGTCAAAACGTGTCAAGAATATCACGATATTGCTACAAGAGCATGCTTACATTAGCCACGAAGCCTTATAGGTACCCAAACTTTAGTAAAGCCCTGTCATTAAATACCAGTTGTTCCGAAGCCCGGTTGACTAGCGCGTACTAATGAACGGGGAATAATTACAAAGATCGTTATTAAAGAACTTTGAGCAAGTTTGAAGTAATTAGCAGCGGTAATATACGGAGGAGATGAGATTACAAGTGTGCTAATGACGGTGCTGTAATGAATTCGGGATTTTTGATTATTTGAGGATTTATTTGAAGGTGGTGGAACAATGCTTCGATTCAGTATTACTGAATACCAAAGACATCCCGTAGTTGGTACAAATACGTTTTAGCTAAAAGGGCATAGATACTAAACAACAACTACGTTCCTTTCCACTGCTTCAAAAATAGGGAATAATGAAAAATTGTGGCTTTTCTCATAAAATTATACCTGATCTTACTCTAATAAGCACGACATCTTCAATTGTTAGAGACACTTTTAATTTCTCAAACACTTCCCATTCTAACGCTCTTATATACAAACAACCACAGCCCACAATATAATAAAAAGCACGATGATTTTATTTCAAACAAATTGATTGTCGAAAGTGAAACCTGCGAGCGATGGCTCCGCGGGGCTCCCGTCACTTTTAATAACTGAACTCTAAGCTTCATCTGTACTGACGGCTGAATCGATGACTGACCACGGTTGACAGGATTCTTCACAAACAGTTTTTGTTTTATTTTATTTATGAGGGGTTTTATTTGTTTTTATTTTTATTGTTGGTGAAATAGAGAGTATACTTTATTTTAATGAACTGGCCTTTACACATCTACATAGCTCTTTACTAAACATTTTGGGATCTGCTTCCAGTCTTAGCCTGATGTAGCTAATTTCCAGTGTTTGACATGGAGCGATTGTCTATCTGACGTCCTTTAGCCAGTTACCCGGGTGAACCGGTAATACTGTTTGTCACACTTTCTGATTTCTGACCCGTAACAACTGCAAAAAATGAAAAAATTACCAAAGATACAGAATTTTGGCTCCTGTATATATATATTTATTTCCTTTTTCATCTTACTTCCTTAAGAAAACATCAAAAATGTTAGCAGCACCATTTATACCGGTTTCCGAAAGCCATAACTCACTTACAATCATTTATCATTGAACGTTAGCGGGTCCTTCGCGAAAATCTTTCTCTTACAATTTATTTGTTGTGACGACAAAATATCATGAAAATAGAATTAAGATTCAGTACTGTTGAACAGAAATATAGGTTATAGGTATGTTATGCTTAAATACTTAGTTATGTACAAAACAAACCAATATGTATCCGAATTGTGAACTTCATTTTTGGGAAGTCGGTTAAAATCATCCTTGTTTTGAATTCTGATGTAAAAGTAATCAAACATTAGAATTAATAATGAGTTGTTATCCGAATATCTAAAAAGTGTATTTGGGATTTTCACGACCCTTGTATTTGCGTTATTAATTTCTTATCAACACACCCAGGCCCGCCGCTAGCTGTTTGTTCGCCCGCGTGCAAAACTGATTATGCCGCCCTACGACTACATACGTTTTGTCTTGAAATGTTCAGATTAACCTAAGAAGTCCTGGGTCAGCCCATAAGAAAACTAAGCAATTGCTTAGGGCGTCAATGCAGTGCAATCATTACCCAAGTGGCCCCTATGTATTGAAAGATTGTGATTAACTTAAACTACTTAACGCACTTAAATATCTATAACAATGTTTAAAGTCAGTAAAATATGTTATTTAGTGGGTTTCCCGTTGAAAAGTCAACTCATAAGACACATTTCATATGTAAGGATTAAGGAAGCGTGAGCGGAGAGAGCGCGAAAATTTTTTAGTCTAAGGACACAAAATAAATAAAAAACACTGTAAATTAACAAAGCAAAGTTAAAAAGTAAGATATGCACAGAAGTGAAGTGCAAGAGCCGCGAGCGAAGCGAGCGCGATTTTTTCCTTAGAGTTTTCATGAAGTAAACATATCATAAAAAGCCATAAAGGACGTGCACGAAAAATGTTTTTTCTGAATCGAATGCCTCAACAATTAAACAAAGATAAAATGCAATATCGGACATGGAGCCGCGAGCGCAGCGAGCGCGAATTTTTTTTGGGGATGCAAAGGGTGAAACAGTCAAAAATAGGAGACGACCAAAGCTTAGGGCGGCTTTTTCCGAAATTTTATTGGTTTAATTTTGCCGCCCCCTAAATGTTAAAATAGCATTTGCCCTACGCTACGCCACTGGTTGACCTTAAATCGTTTTTAAGAATCTTTAATTTTGAAAATGTCCTTTCAACAGATGTACCTAACTGAAACTGGCAGTGTAAGTAATATTCTTAGCGCTATTGCTGTGTTCTGAAATATTGAAATCAAATCATTAGTAAAAAGATATTGTATTTTTTAAATATTACGTGATAACTCGCTAGAATTGCCGCCCCCTAGGACGTGCCGCCCGCGTGCTGTGCACGCGCTGCACGCCCGCTTACGGCGGGCCTGAACACACCACACCTACTGCTTGGTTTAAAACGTTCATTTAACCGTCAAATCCGTAGCGGACCCCAATCGGGGTCTGAACATCAATGTCACCGTAAGCTCGGTTTAGACCCCAATTGGGGTCTGCGAATCAGTCATACACTTTCCTAATTATTTACGCTCATATTTATTTTCTTTCCAATCAAACCACATTTGTGAGTACTAAATGAAATAACTAAATAAATTTAAATTATTTTTACGCATTCAAACCTTTCATATTTAGCATCCCGTTAGAAATATACCTTTTTAAAATCCAATCGTAATTACCGGGAATTCTGATCGAACTCGCCATGTTTGTTTACATTAGTTGTTTTTTTAAATTTGAAGACGCATAGACAAGATGGCGACGGTGATAGAAGTTTTGCATCGAATGATCCGATTCGTTAAAATAAAGAATCGATTTAATAATTGTATATTATAATATTACTAAATTGCACTTTTGTATAGGTACTTACCATAATCTGAAAATAAATTAGGAAAAGTAAAATGACTTAATTTATTTTGAAAAAAATGCTAGAAAATCAGTGGTAGAAAATAAGTTGTAGCCGGAATAAAAAAAATCTTCGGTTTTTAGGGTTTCTGAAGACGGCAAATGAAGACTTATTTATTTCTTCGGGTGTTTTATGTGCAGGATTCCTGTAGACCTGCCAAACTTAATGGCGATTCGTTACTTCCAACTTTTTAACTGAGCGGCAAAGCTATTTGACGAGAGCCGTAGTTAGGTGTAGTTATCGCAAAATTTTATGACGATTTCATTGTTTGAAAGGGCAAATAGTTCGCTGTTCATCGAAAGCTGGTCCAAGATGGAAAGATGGCCGCCGCCGACTTATTTTTAACCGACTTCCCAAAAAGCGGAGGTTCTCAATTCGACCGTTTTTTTTTGTATGTTTGTTACGCGATTACTCAGCCATTTATTTATCGATTTTAATGATTCTTTTTTTGTTTGATAGCGTATACTTGCGAGGTGGTCCCGTTATCATCAGGTCAGGATCTGATGATGGAACCTTGAGAAATCGAGGGCGACTTTCGAAAGTTGCAGAAATACATAGGTTGAAATCTTATCACTCAGGTGTTTGCCTGGTAGCACTATTCAACAGTGAAGGTTTTGAGCTGAACTGATGATGGAGACCAGTGAAGTTCGAGGGAACTCGACAACTGAATATTTAAACTTTCTCGTGTTTGTGCTTATATAAATAATATTATTCGTATTTACGAGGCCTCTGCAATAGTGAAGGAGATGGAGACGAGAGAAGTTCGGTTGTCGAGATCCCTCGACCTTCTCTGGTCTCCATCATCAGGTCAGCTCCAAACCTTTACTGTTTCATAGTGTTATCAGACAAACATCTGAGTGTCAAGCTAAACCTTATCTATGCTTACAATTTTCGAGAGTTGCCCTCGATTTCTCAAGGTTTCCATCATCAGATCCTGGACCTAATAACAAATATGGGGAATATACCCTTTCGACCAAAAACAAACATCCAAATTGAGAACCACCTCCTTTTTGGGATTCGGTTAAAAATATTTGGTGACTTTAAAATCAATCAATTATTATTATTGTTTCTCATCATCAAATAAGTACATTACTTTGGTAGTTACAAATTGCATTATATTTCAGAACACCAGGCTTACCCTCATCATCATCATCAGCCTATCGCAATCCACTGCTGGACATAGGCCTCTCCAAGTGCACGCCACTGAGATCGATTGAAGTAGGCTAAATACCTCTATGAGCAGGCTTACCCTCCGCCGAAACAAAAATCTTAGAATTGTTCAGAAATAATATAAGAATAAATTAAAATTCCGTAATAGGTAATAAAAATTCAATTAAAGTTAAAAATTATTACGAATGACGCAACACCAAAATAAATAATACTTACATATAAAAATTTAATGCTAAAAACTTTCATAAAACTTAAATATCTTTTTTTTTAACAACAAAAACAAATTGAACCTATAATTTAAAATTAATAAATAAAATTGAAATAAGTTGCTATTAAAAAAAATATATAAAATTGGTATTCGATTATTTATAATAAATATCCGATTTAGGTATCGAATGCACACCGATGATTGAAAAAAAAAATAAAACTCTATTCCAAACTCTACTTGTCTGTGACTTTGATCTTGTAAATATTGTTCATTTTTATTGTGTATTTTATGTGCTGATTTTTTAGTTATTGAACATAAATAAGTGCACGAAATGTATTGCAATGGATTGAAAATGTTATAAATATGACGTTTGTGTTGTGTTTGAGAAAGTGATGCGATTATTTATTGGTAAGTTTTCACCAAATTTGAAATGCCTAACTTTTCGATAGACTTAAAAACACCGTAATTATTATATTTTTCTGAATTAACTGACCCCATTTGACCTTTGCACGTTGTTGTCAAATAAGTGAGCTCTAAAGTTATAGGTAAAATATTTCTAATCAGGCATTACGGAATTAGAATTCATGTGTTGAAAGTTAGTACAAATTTTTGACTTCCATGTCGCGATTCAAAATATCCCGCCGAATCAACGGTATAGTCATATGTCAAAATCTTGTCGAGCAGAGGGGTTAAAGTCCAGTAAACCCGAACCACCTAAATAAAATAAAAGAAACCATTTCATTTGAAACAGCTCAGTAAAACCTACACCAAAACAGCGAGAACACACAAACAAACAAACATACAAATCACAAACTATTCAAATATTCGTTGGACATACAAAAATGCGTTCCGAATCGAGTCGGAATTCAGGTATCGAGTATTCGAATACCGGTATCGATGATCGGACAGATTTGAGCGGTCCTGGCGGGACTGCATACATTCCACTCCTGGAATATTCAATATTTACTGAATCGATTTAGAATTATTTATGTACGAGTCCTTGTGTAAGGAAGTCGGAGGAAATATTTCATAAATCTTGCAATCCTGGATCAAAAAGTCTCATATTTTTTTTATGGGACTATCTAGCTTTAAATCATCTGAACATAATTATGCAATGAAACATGTCTAAGAATCACCTCTGAAAAAGCAGCTTTCATTTAAAAACCGCATGCAAATTGGTTCACCCATTTAAGAGCTGCGGTGTCACATAGCGGTTAAACTTATGAGATCCCTTTTTTGGGGGTGTTAAAAAGTATGTAAACCTTGTCAAACCGTAAGTAACCAAACAAATATTTCATATTCTAAGGGAATTATAATATGAATTACTTGGCGATCAAGTTTTGGTAGTTGTAATAGAAATACCTTACTTGACAGTCTGGTAATATGTTGGTTGCTATAATGATGATAAACATGCAATAGTAATAACAGACAAATGGCTAGATGGACAGATAGCTTAGTGTTAATTAACGTGAATATATTTGCATATAGAGGTAGGACAGGCGGGCTAAATTAGACCGAAACTAGACCAAAGGTAACGTCAGTGTTATCACTAATAACTATCTATGGTGTTAGATAAATTAGTAATAGGTATAGTAGCTAGAACTCTGTGTAACATTTTTTGTAAATACTGACTAGCTTCCACCAGCGATCTCACCCACTTCTCGTGGATGTCTAATAAAGTAGCAGAATTTTTCAAAAGCCACTTTGATGGCTAAATCGTGAAATAACAAGTCAATACTCTTTCTATCAAAAACAATCAAAGTCAATTTAATAATAAAACAAAAAAAAACTGAAAACAATAATGTCAATTTCAGTTCTTTTGTAATAGAATTAACAATAAATTGCTGTTTTCTTTCTTCAGTACTGAGCGCGACTGTGTTCTATTGTGTACATACATACAAAGGTAGCTTTTCAGGCTTCAGGCATAAAGGTTGTTATTGAAACACATTTTTCAGTTTCTTTTTAAATAGCAAGGGAAATTCTCCTTTAGTAATTGTGATATTTTTTTTGCATTTTTCAAGCCGTTTTCTAGTAAGCTTGAAATAGATTTTAATGAAAAGCCGGGCTTCGGAAAATGCGATCGTTCCAATGATGCTGGAATTTTTCTTTTTTAAGATTTTTCAGTGTTATATTTTCTGAATACTTGTATTGCAATACTTTTATAATGACTCCTTTTTAAAGCCATAATGATTCATGTTCATTATTTAGTTTTTAATTTATACTGGCAATGCTTTCTTGTCCAAAATAGGATTATTTCAGCTTTAGCTAGTAGCTATAGAACCTCTTTTTTCTTACAAATAAAGATACATTTAGACAGTATTCGTTATTCAGATCGTAATTTTGATAGATATTGAATCTATCTATATATATCATAGATATTGATCTCTGTGTATACTCTAAAGTGCGACAGCTCAAAAAACTACACGAAGTCACCCACTATTAACTAAATAAATAACATTATTTCAAACCAAAACTACGTACCATTCTCACAATAAGCTAACATTCCTTCCTTCATAATATACATAAACTTACTTCATAACATACATATACATAATATAGTACAAAATATTCATGGCAAGTCGGGAGGACACTCGGAACATCTGAATTAGCCCGCAACAGATTCAATTACATTTTTTCAGAAGAAATTTCGGGTAATACGTGCCCGAAATATGAATAGGAAAGTAATCAGATTTGTATATTTTGAATGTTATGATTTTTTTTGGCAACCATTTTGATAAAGCTGTTAGGATTTTAATTTTATTTTTGACAAAATTAGATTTTTTGGTCTCGTATGTAATTTTTAAGCATTTATAGAGAAACATATTATTATGAGTAAAGCAAATTACAGTTAATCATAGTCTCAATTGTATTTTCTACAAATACAACTAATAATATTCGTTTGTTAGATTATAGCAATTTTTCTATTAAACTCCATTTTGATAAGCAAATCATCTAACTATTTTTAACTGTAATGAAACGTCAAGATGTACGCAACTTATTATCCTAAGTACCATGTTCTTAAACTATAAAAAACACAAGTCAAAAACTATAAATCCTTTAAGACATATTTACTTAGCCAATAAAAATCCAATTTATCTACTCCCTGAATAAAATATTAAATACATCTGAAAATAGAAGCAAACGCTTGAATAACTAATATTCATGTTATCAAATATTGATAGAAAGCAAATGCAATTAATTGCACTCGCCATCAATTCCAAGAGAAATGCAATTTTGTCAGCACTACTGCAGATTGCGTTCTGGTAGGGTGACCGCACGTTACTGGTTTTGTAGACAAGTCTCAATTTAAAGTCGATGTCAATAACCTTATAATATCAAATTTCTTTTCTGTCATTTAAATTCATTTTCAGTAAGTTTTATTTAAAGTCATTATCATTTCCTCAATAACCAGACGATCTGAATTTAAAGAATAAAACATAAATAAAAAACAAGTAAAAATTACAAAAGACGGAAAAGTGCTAAAATCTAGCCTACTGCCTTTAAACGTTTTTGACTTTTACTTCGCAGAATTAGGTACAATAAAAAAATCCTTAAAAAGCCAGTTTCCTGGTCACCCCACATTCAACAGCTAAATTGGTTCGGTGATTGCGAGGTGGCAATAGCCCAAATAGCTGGCCCATTTTATATAGCAGAGGCTAGACTTTCAATGTTTATTTGACTATATTTAAAACTAGATTTAGCAAAAAATAACAACTTCACCCTGTATGACACTTCATTTTGTGGATTATATTTTACTTCAGCGGTTTATAACATATACGAATAGTAATAATATATGGGTAGCCTGAAGAATGACATCCAGTCTAGCCAAGGGGTATTGGGATGCCCGGGTAACTTGTTTGAGGGGTTGAGGGGGTCAGATTTGCAGTCGTTTTTTGTAAAACACTGGTACTGCTGCATCTGGTTAGATTTGATGCCGGAACCAATATAGTTGGGAAAAGGGTAGGCAGATGGTGAGGGCTACGAGTACCTAACTACAACCAAAAAAAAGTAAGTAATTAAATAGTCTTTGTCAGATATTTACACACTAACTTCTATCCAAATAAATATCTATTCAGAAACGATGAAACCCTCCCGTTGTTTACTTCCTACACAAATTAACAAACTTCCATAAGAGCTTCGGCGAAGTGTCAAAAACTCCAGCTTCGTAAATCGTAACTTCGCAATAAGACAGAGTTTCAAGACCATTACGATTACAAGGGCACAACTTTACTTAACAAAGGATTACGACGGTTATTCGGTACCACGGAGCAAGGAAAAAACGGAGATGCTATATTGCAGGTAGGTCAGGCGCCTTCTTCTGTGTCAAATTCGTACAGTGAGCGTGACCGAAACGATCCAGTTATGAGTTGACTATCAAAGCGTTTGGGTTCTTTGGCACATCCGTCAACGATTTTTGGTATTACAAAAAAATGTCTAGTCCAAAGAAGTTGTATAGAATCAAAAACAGTAACGTTCCTCGTCCTCCGCTCACGGGCATTTTGGCGCGCTACTTTCTTCGGTGATTTTCTGTTATGGCACCTCTGCTAGTCATTATATTGTCCATTTTCAGAACGATAACAACGTCTTTGCTAATGGTGCCCAACCGATGAAGTTTCACGCAAAAAGAAATAAATCTCAATTTTTAAACACTGAAGCTACTACTTAAAAATATGAAAGGATCCATTCATTCAAAAGCATTTCTATCTCTGCGTAATCAAAGTCCATTTTCGCTTGGCTGGCCAGTTCACTCGTTTATTTAGCGTATTTTTTTCAATTCGCAAAAATAATCAAAAGGATCCTTTTAGTGAAAGTGATTCCCAGTATTTAGATATAGCTGGCTTTATTTAATATTGATATGATAACAGAAAGATATCTAGCTGCCTTTTTTACTTTTTATCTTGAAATGAAACGTAATATTTTATTCAAGTTTTTCTGATAAAAGCAACGTGGCAGATATGGATAAAGTAAAATTGAGACTCCATTAGGCCAAAACCCTTATCCGCTTGATATGATACTTTCAGATCACTGCTTTGTTGGAAACATCTATTTTATAAGTAACTGAAGGGAAAAGGATGTTAGAATCTGCGAAGTTAAACAGTATATTGGCGACAGGCGACCAATTTTTAATGTTGTTAGTGTACAATTTAGCGATTGAAATCTGCTCTTGACATCAACAAACTTTATACCTAGTATATAGTATGTATACCTTTATATATAGTATGACATAAACTATGACCAGTTTTATTTCAAAAAAGCTTCCGCGATTTTACCCACGTTCCGAGGGAATTCATTCCCATACTGGAATGGGGATAATATCACGTTTTGTTCTGCAGGTTTTAACTTTCCACCAATTTTCAACCAAATCAGTTCAGCTGTTCTTATCTGTGTTCAGTTATAAATAGTTTGATGTATAGCATATTTCTTCCAGAACAAATTTTATATTTATAATCCACCATATCGGGTAAAATTAATTTCCAATATTTACTAAAATATTCTCGTACTATCAAAACCACTGACCGCAGGTACACTCAGTGTGAGCTGGCACCCTGCCACCGCTGCACTGCACTTGCAACTAATCATTATAGGTATTACTGCTGCGGCTGCATTTTATTTTAATAGAATATGCTGCACTTGGATATAGTTTTGGTTTTGATAAATGGCTTCACAGTTAGGGGAATAACTAGAGTAAGACCGCCTGCAAAGCGATTCAACTCTAGATGGTCTTGTGTATTATTACTTTTATTTATTATATTCCTAAAATAATGTACGCCAAATTAGAAATGGTCCTAGCTTGCCCTAGTGAGTTTGCATCATCTAATTTTCAGTTTGACACAAAGCTGGGCTGAGTTCTCACATTCTTCAGTTTTTTAAGTAAGTGATAAGAGTATTTGTCTTTGTTAACACGGTTTGTCAGAGACAAGCCTGTGAACACAGTGAAAGCTTAATAATATGGTCTTACCCTATGGGTACAGGCTCTTAATAAAAAATAAAGATAGCTTTAAAAAGCACACTGAAATCTCAAAAATAAAGGTTAGGCAAAATACAAAACCGAGATAAACTAAACAAAACTAAATACATTATAAATACAATATTAATATTTCCATTCCATTATTTACAAAAGGCACCGCGCGGGCGGCACTTCAAAGAACTCTTGGAAATAAAACGCGACCCATTGTCCATACTGTAATATTATCTAACCCACTCACAAGAACTAGGTATTTTCATCTCTATTCATAGCAAAGCTATTTGTGCTTCTATTTTGAAAATTTTACTGGAATTACTGGATTTATTTATATATTTAAGCTGTACCTTTTTCTTTCAGTGTGAATTAGGTGACAATATTGAGGTCATAGCATTTTTGAAAAGTAGTGTGAGCTCGTGACCATATTCTAGCTAGAAACACTTTTAAAATCATCAAAATCCGTTGCGTAGTTTTAAGGATCTAGTCAAACATAGGAACAGACAGCCGGAAGCAAGTTTATTTATATCATGTAGTGATGTCTAAATGAGCCTACGTACCAAATCCTACCAAACATAATACATTTGTCAAGATTATATATAAAATTATAATTATAAACATTCATAACGTCACAACTTTTCTTAGCAAACCAAGTTTTTCTCATAAACTTGGAATCCAAAATACTCCACTTTAGCAGTAAAACTCTTTGACTGTAACAGTTTTCACGCTCCACTATTTACTAAAGGTTCATTGGGACGCGAGAACTCGTACAAACGTGTATTTTTACACTGCGGCCCGCGTTGTGTTTGCGCAGCGGCCCCGGACTTGACAATGACTGACAATTCTGATCTAATTGATGGAGCTTGCCGAAAAAAAGCGTTTTTGTCGCGAGCGAACTGAATTGTTTTACCTTTTGAATGAAAATGTCAGTTTTTTTATTTTTGTCAATTACAAAGAATCAAATTTTATTGCAAAAAAAAGGATATTCTCTACATAGATAAGCCGTAAAATGTCTTGTTTTTAGTTAAGTCCTTTAGCTGATACTATCTATTCCCCTGGTTCCTTCCGCGTCCGGTGGGAACTACGCCTCGCATCCAGATAAAAATTAACCATGTCCTCAGGCTCTATCAGGGTCTACTTATTTCATTTAAATCAAGTAGTTTTGGCGTCAAACCGCTCGCGTGAGTTACTTTTGCAATTATAATATTAGTCAGGATCTCTTCTCCATGATCTAGTTAACAAACTATCAACGACCACTATCATTTTCCATTAAATCCCCAGTCTAACCGAGTGCTTCTATTGTTCCAGAGGTCGAGATCTCCGAGCTGCTCAGCACAGAAGCAGCTGGATGAGGCGGACCTGTTCATGGACCTCATCAAGGACGTCGCCAACGAACTCGACATTGATGTGCTTTGTCACAAGGTAAGCCTTCTTTTCTTTAGTGTATTAATCAACCGCGTAATTCGTAGTTGAAAATACGTCTGTTGCGCGTTGCGTCGTCTCTCAACTCATAATGTAACTTGAATCAAGAAGCTTCTATTAGCAGCTGTTTCTTTTACCGTAGGGACTACTCCACGCACAAGGATAAAAATTAGTCAATCATAAACGCCTTATCTGTAGGCTTCTTCTATAAATAGAGTGTCTATGTATTATGTTTGACAATCGAGTGTAAGCCTCTGATTATTACAGGTTGTGGTCCGTAGTAGGCATGCAATGTAGAACCCAGATTAAATAAGCTGTCTGTCTTTAACAGTTGTGTATCTCCTAAGTTTGTTTTGGACTTCCATACTGGCATAAATCAGATTGATTGACCAATTTAAAATAGAACTAAGACGAAATTACTTACACAGCGAAAACCGCTTCAGTCAGAAATTCCCGTTACTGGAGAACTGATATTTAGTTCAAACATCAAACACGCGCTAACTAGGAGTTAGAGATTAACAAACAATGGTATGAACTGTGCTTCTGTTGTTGATGGCTGTCAGAATTGGTAAACCCTGTCGATTTTACTTTGGACATGTTTGATTGGGTCAGATTGTAGCTATAGGTATTAATAGAGTACAATAAAAGAATGTCTATGGAGTTTCTTGCCATTTCTTCTCCATGAGACCCACTCTTTTGAACCGCGCAACTATCTTGACATGTCTTTAGCAAGTTTAATAGGTCTTTCTGGGTACAGTTTATTATCTTAATCGACTGTAAGATTTTTTTTATGTAAATAGGATTTCTTACAATTACCTAGTTAAATATAACGTTATGACTATTTGTAAAGGTCATATCCATCCGGATATATGAATGTTTAAACTCGGCCAAGTGTGAGTAGAACCCGCGCACGAAGGATTCCGATTTCTGTGCCTTTATTAATTTAGAGCTAGCATTAGTAAGACAATCACGTTTGTTCTGTGGGACATTCTGGTGACAGACGGACAGTGTAGTTTCAGTAATAAAACCCTATTTTACCCTTTATATGTATACTTAGGTTACCCCTAAAAGATTATCTCAAAACACTATTGACACGCTGTCTACATCGGTTTTATTTCTATATTCCTTTCGAAGGTAAGCTGGAAGAGATATCTTTAGAAATAAGCACTACCTTTGTAAATTCTTTCTTTGCTGTTGTGTCTCTCTATCGTGTATATAGAATACCTACAAAAAATCTGTTGGTAGAGTAACGATTTAAATCTCTGGGTAGCGAGTAATACTTTTCCTAAAAGTTCACAACATGTAATTAATTACGAGTTTGCAATGTATTAACTAGTAAATGACCACTAAGTATGAAGTTCAACCTGTATAGTGTTCTAACATTCTAATTACCTGTAGCGTGCACTGGAAATGGGACGTTCCCACAAAACCGCCAATTAACTGGGAATATATTCGAGTGCGCACTAAAAGTTCTACAGTATAACAAACAGACGGGCGAACGTTTTAAACTTCAGTTTACGAGAGATCGTAGGAAATAATCACTGAAGACTGTTTGTTTGTTACTATTGACGGTTTAAGTTTGTGACAAAAACTTCAGTAGGTATCTATTTGGTAGTTAATTTAGAAATTTCAACTGAAATACTTAAACAGAGTTGCAATAAAAATTGAAGGCTACACCCACAATACGAATAAATGGACATCGGTGGGTGTTTTATTGATAAAATTGTGATACAAAGAGATTTCTGGGTTCTAATGGCGCAGATTTTAAAGGATTTTTCTTCGAATAAAATTTTTGTCTGATAGATGGCAAAGTACGTCAACTTTAGTGTAGGTACATACATAAGTAGGCACACTTTTTCTCTTTAGGAATTCTGCCTCAACTTTACAAAAAAAATTCCACCTTATAAGAACTTGGAACTTATTCTACATTTACATACTTTTATTTAAAATGTAAATATACAATGAACTTCAACTCAAGAACTACTTTAAATATACAAAACTTGAGTTCTTTCACAGCTAAATATTTTATTACAGTAAGTTCGAAAAGAACTTTTTAACTTAATAAAAAGTTCTTTTAGTTTCTTAACTATTTACGAAACGAGTCCCTTTGTAATTGGAGAACTTTGAAATTGGCTTACATGCCTTGTAACAACTGTTTTGGGGATGTTAGAAAGACTAACGGCCGGTTTCTGAATTAACTATTTACAGCCTTATTGAGGTTCTTCTGAAATTCTGATTTCAATACAAATATTGTTTTTGGAGGGTTTTGGAAAACTGGTTTGTGTTTAAGAGAATGTTTCCACGTAAGAGTTGTTACCGGTAAGCGTGGTCTTAACTAGGACTGCAAAGCGCACGCAGCTGGGTGGCAACTTTAACAATTATGATGACTGTAAATAAGTGGTGACAGTTAATTCTGAATTTTTATTAAATTAAGATTATTATAAGGATAAACTATGTATTAGGGAAAAAGTAAATATAGAAAATCGAACACCTAACCTAGCAAACCCGCTTCTCCAAACTAGTCTCAAAAATAAACACTTCTATACTTTATCGTGGCCATAAAAACGAGTTTAAATTACAAAAACAACATCCTGTATCTCATCACAGTTACTGCTGTTTTATGGCGGGCTATACGGGGTGGTTTTAAATTGACTTATTATGTTTTACGTTGTTTTCTATGGGAGATGAAATCGAAAGGCCATTGATGTCGAACAATTTGATGGAAATTACTTTTGTGGTATAATAATTTAAGAATTTAACATATAAATGGTATTTACTTACAATTGTTGTACCTACACGGTTAGACTTAAAGTCGATCCCGACATACTTAATTATAAAAAGTCCGTATATAGCTTCGTTCGAACGAATAATAATAATCATCATACTCCGAGCCTTTTTCCCAACTGTGTTGGGGTCGGCTGAGTACCAGTGTGCCACAAGGAGCGACTGCCCTATCTGACCTCCTCAACCCAGTTACCCAGACAACCCAATACCCCTTGGTTAGACTGGTGTCAGACTTAAGAGATGATAAATTGACAAAATATGAATATTTTCAATAGCAGATCATTTCTTCGAGAACTTCACAAACTACAAATAACAGAAAAGTAACTTTCCGTCAATGTTAACCCTAAGGGACGCGACTTAGTGTCTCAAGCTCGATGATAATATTACTGTATCTCGTTTATCGGGTATATTGTACCCCAGGGAAGTCAATTCAGCTAAATCGGTTAGCCGGAGGGTTGGTATTGGTCCTTTTCCTTTCGTTTTGTTTTGCTTATTAAACAAATATGGGTCAATCGGTTTCTTTGGGCGGTGGAGGGTTACGTATAAGAGTTTTTGCGATAGAATATGAAAGGAATATATTGAATGTAATTTAATATTGTAGCCACGGATTATATCGAATCAATTTTGTTCTTGACGGGCTGTTAGTGGAAATGGTTGTAAGCGAATTCACCACCCAGCTTTTTGTCCACGATAATATTCTTGACTTTTGGCCTAAATTACACTATACGATCCTTCTTACATGTCCTTTTAATCTTTACTAATTTTATAAATGCGAAAGTAGGTAACTCCGTCTTTCTGTCGCACTTTCGCACCAAAACTACTGAAGCAAATTAATTTTTCGTACACAGCTTGTCTCTTCTTTTGAGCCTGAGAAAGAACGTATGCCACTTTTTATCTAGTTGCGGGAAGTGGTTCCCTCGGGACGTGTATACCGCGAATAGCACGTCATAAATAAAACTTCAAATGAAAACCACCACACTAATCTTAGCTCCAAACAAAAATCCTGTTTTAAAATTCCCCGCAGCCGTTACCGCTGTCACGAGTCACAAACACTAGAAGAACAATATCGGATAAGGATCGGCTGATGTATGCGAAACACGTTGGTCTGGTACCCTGGTCCCTCGTCTCTTCAGAAAACTGCTTAAGTGTAATGTCACCTTACGTAATTGTAGCTGGCTAGTTGGGAGGGGTTTTGTTTTAAGATTTTGCGAAAGTGTTGTAGAAAAGTGGTACTTGCAAGATTTTTTTAAGTTATAAGAAAGCATATTTTTAAGCCGTTGGTACGAGCTGTCATTTGTACATCTTTTGCGTTAGTCAAAATGAAAAAATCCAGTTAAAAACCAATTATTTTATGGTAAATGTTGAGCTCAGAAAAATAACACAGCTACATGTAAAACATTGGCTCTTTACGGTACACTGAAAGGCTTGGAAGCCAGCCCCAATATCGAAAGGTAAAACTTAATTCCGAAAGAAAGGAGATATTACCTGAATATCCAAAAAGAAAAACACGTCAAGATGAAGATTTTCGCTACAGAAGATCCACAGAAAAACATAAAATAACGTCATATCGTGCACGCAATATGCTTGAGCCACATGACGCTCGCGTTAACAGTTATTGTAGGGAAGATATGAACGAACCTCTAATATGATATTACGATAACTTATTCGAATGAAAGGGATGTGTGGAGCAGTGGATTAGGATTTGGGTTTTATGAAGGTGTGTGTTGGTGAGGGGATGTAGATTGGTAAATTGGACAATGAGAGAGATTCTTAAGACTGCAAACCTGAGGAAGGAAAAAAATGTTGGTCGGAACTTGACAGTCGCTGTGGAGCCACAGCTCCAAAGAAATTAGTAATAAGCGTAAAGACAGAACATCCTAATTCTATAAAGCTGAAGAGTTTGTTTGAACGTTAAATTTTTCGCATTTAAAAAGTCTATAGGCTTTATTTAGGCAATTCCCACGCAATGTGGGTGAAGCTGGCGGTAGCTAGTTTTAATATCAAAGTACAAAGAAAAAGATTATGACATTCTTTATTTCTTTTCAATACAAGTGCCAACAGTATATTACACAAGTAGTCTGCTATCCAATTGGGATGTTGGAAAATACATAGATCTAGAAGTTAGTACAGAACTGCCAACACAGAAACAATAAATTGTCTTGGCTACAGTTGGTTTTTTGGCACGATACAGCCGATATATTAGAACTGTCACGGGAAATGTCGCTGGTTCATTACTGTTCTTCAATCTTAATTTTGGTACAGTTTCTTTTTAACAGTGGCAAAGTTTTTCAATACGAAATTGCCTTGTTTGATACGTTAGCAGGATTAATTTTGTAGTTTCGCGTAACATTATCAAGTAACAGATCCAATCCAAGGTATAAGATGGTCAGCTAGCTTTAAGGGGTCTTTAGGGCCAAAACCAGCTAGAGCTGCAAGTTTGTTCGAAATATTTAAGATCCCTAGTACACAAAGGTCTCCAAAAGGAACAAAGTTGGGTTTAGGACTGCTACGGAATCTAAGTACAAAACTCAAAATTATTACTCACTACTTAGGACTCACAAAATCAAATTAAAATTGTCAAAGAAAACCAATAAATCAATGTGTACAAGTGCATATACCACGCAGCTTGGTTCCTACAAACTTCAGCACGCTGGAACAACCCAATTAGTGGTCGTACAAGCTTGTTGCGAAGTACTGAACAAGATTCTACGATACTTATGTTATTTGTAGTTATATGTAGTTGTGTATCTTTGATGTGCGGTATACTGTTTCGATATAAAATAGGTATTATGAGATGATAAGTAGGTTGGGGTTGGAAATCGCTTTCGAGGGTTTTAAGAAATTTACAAAGAAGTCCGAAAGCTGCACTTTCGTTGATGGGCATCGGAGAGCAAGTAGATATCGGTCCTTCTTGTGATCTCTCGTCAGATCGTGTCGGATTGCCATTCCCTCTTGCTATAAGTGAGGGAATAAAAAAAAATATTTCAACTTAAACCCTCCTAGAAATTATGATTACTGAGTTCTTTCAAATTGGACAAAGTGTATTTTGGGAGCTTAGTGTTTTTTTTTTTCAGATTTATCTGGAGTTTGTCAATTTGTACTCTGACTGTGATTTCCAAAATTCCAGACAGTTTTTAACCTACCTCTATTTGCTCTGTAAACCATTAACAATATAAGTTTCCTTCGGAGGTATACCTTTAGTATAAAGCCCAAGTTTGTTCAAACAAAGAACACAAACCACAAAACTTTTTGGAAACAAGTTCTTTTTTAATTAAAGTAGAAAGAAGTTTCAGCTTCATCGAGTGAGGACGGCTCTTACAAAATGGTTGATCGCGAGCCTAATCCCTCACTTGTCTTGATGGAGTTTTCAAAATAAAACGCTCGGACTTTAAGTTTTTCTGCTGTAGAAGCCGTCTTAAAAGGGATTATGTAGTTAGGGAATTTTGCAGATGTCTCTCGGTTCGCTTCGAGGAAGTAGACGCTTTGTTTCTTGAAAAATATGGAATTATCAAAGAAATGAGCTCGGACTTTTTGTCTGTTAATTGATTTTTTGTGAACAGTAAGCGTCGTGTAAAAGATTTACCTGAAATCCAGATTTTTTGACAACAGACGGTATTCGTCTCATTAAGTATAGGGAGTTAAGTTAAGAAAACCCATAAATTGCGACCACTCTCTTTTTGCCCACAACCAAGTTAATACAACCTACAACATAATTACATATGTAATCATTCGGTACAGAAGTTTTTGCTACGGATCTTGTCACCATAGAACTTTATCTATCGATCACCACGTAAACGGCCTAATTTACTAGCTTCACCAGTAGATGGCGTTATTAAGGAAAAAGTTAGTGCCCGTAAAAACCGGTTAATTCTCCTCTATAATTCAAGCTAGGCTATTTTTATTCCACACAATGCGATCCTTTTTGTACCGAAAGTGAAATATAGGATCCTTTATATGTAGGCTTTGCGAACAATGGATTACAAGCCTCTGTTATTTTGTTTACTGTTTCTCTTTTTGGATTAGGTGGTGGGATACCTTAATTAGTTTTTTTTTGTTCATACATGGAGTTTTTTTGCCTGCATTATCATCAGGTCTTATGCCCGCATTTTCACAGAATTAATGAAAGAGGTTTCTATTGAAACAAAAGACAGCTTTTCTTACGAAGACGTTAGCAGAAAAAAAAATACGCAATATCCATTGTATATTTTAATTGACTAATCTAAAAAAGAATACTCAATCCAATCCTGCTTACGCTAAAAAGATAACATTACTTTGTTTTACAAAACAGTCTGTAGTTCCCAAAGCCTGATAAGCCAGATGAATCGGATTGCTTGAAAAACTAGAATCTCCAGCAATTCTTAAGTCTTTGGATGCAAATAAAAGTCCCGTTGGAAACGTCTGGCAATAAGCTGGGAAAACAAAAGAAATATCTCCTTATCCTACTGCATATAAATTAGCGGGAGTTATTTATTCAGATGAGATTTGTATCGATTTGTCTTATTGTTAATGTTGTAGTCTGTACAGTTGGCTCCGTTTTATACAATGTCTCGTGTTGTATTATGACTATTATTTAAAGTAGTAGGATTAAGTAAAACTTACATACTTCGAATTAGCTGTAACTTAATTTTATACATCTGAATATTTATACCTCTACATTGGAAGCTCTGATCCCAGGAATACTGGATCCATAAAGAATACATTTCAGTGTTACATATATTTAGATACCACGTTTATCGGGAAGGTTTTTTATCCAGTTGCGCAGAGTGGTTCCCACAAGACGCAAGTGAAACTGCTATTGGAAGTTATTTTTTTTTCAACCTCATCACATTTTTTCCACCATTTTCTTCTTCAATGTTCATAACCATGAATTCCTTGTCTTCAGATCCTGGTAAACGTGTGCCTGCTGACATCAGCGGACCGAGGCAGCTTGTTCCTGGCGAAGGGAGTACCTCCCAACCGATACCTGCAGGCGAAACTCTTCGATGTCACTAGGGACACAGGTGAGGATTCATAGACCCAGATTGGAGGGAAAAACTCCGTAGATTGGGCATTTTGTTGCGCAGTTCAGTAAGTTACTGGTTAGCACTGATAAACACATAAAGGTTGCCAATAATGTTTTTAGAAACATTTCTTATTCTTTTGTAGAATTAAACAATGTCAATAGTCAAGAATACTGGCGACATTCATTGAAACTACTTAAGGTGTTAAAAGAATCCCAAGATGTATCTGAGAGCACTTGTTACCCTTGAAACCCACTCAACTCCTCTTAAAACACCAAGAAATCAATAGAGCCTTACATAACCTGTAAATCCTTACAAATAAACTGATAATTCCGCAAAGGGTGGCGCTCCCAAATTGTTATGATTCATGAATTCCAGCCCTCGGGAAAATTACACGGGCATCGATTTTGTCGCACCGAGCACCGTCGCGGAATCGCTCGGAATAAATGTTAATAACGACTATCACACCGGGAGAGGGTTTGGGAGAAAAGCTGGGATTGTCACCACGTGTTAAGAAATTGATATAAGATGCAGTTAAGGACTGAGTAGGTATTTAGTGCTAGGCAGCAGCTAAAGTCCATGCAATTTGTTATTTCTTTTGATTTAAGGCCGGGAATGCAAGTGACACAAATAACAGTATGCTCAAAAGAAATGTTAATAACGACTATCACACTGCTGGGAGAGGAGTTAGCAGAAAAGCTGTGATTGTCACCACGTGTTAGGAAATTTATATAAGATGCTATCATGTGCGTAGGATAGAGATATTTAGTGCTAGGCAGGAGCTAAAGTTCATCTAATTTGTTATTGCGAGGCAGTAAAGTCCATGCAATTTTTTATTGCTTTTGTTTTATGGCTGGGCAAGGAATGCAAGTGACACAAATAAGAGTGTGCTCAAAATAAATATGAATAACGACTATCACACCGCTGGGAAGGGTTTCCTGTTTGCTAGAAAAGCTATGATTGTCACCACGTGTTAAGAAATTGATATAAGATGTTGGCGTGAGTATAGGACAGAGATATTTAGCGCTCAGAAGCAGGCTTGCAATTTGTTATTGCTTTTGATTTATGGCCCGGAAAGGAATGCAAGTGACACAAATAGGAGTATGCTCAAAATGTTAATAACGACTATCACACCGCCAGGAGAGGGTTTAGTAGAAAAGCTGCGACTGTCACCACGTGCTAAGAAATTAATATAAAAGGATATCATATGTGTAAGACAGAGAGTGTTTATTGCTTATAAGCAGGCAGTAAAGTCCATGCAATTTGTTATTGCTTTTGATTTATGACCGGGAAAGGAATGCCAGTGACACAAATAAAAGCATGCTCAAAATAAATGTTAATAACAACTACACACCGCCAGGAGAGGGTCGGGGAGAAAAGCTGTGATTGTCACCACGTGTTAAGAAATTGATATAAAAGGATATCATGTGTGTAGGACAGAGAGTGTTTATTGCTTATAAGCAGGCAGTAAAGTCCATGCAATTTGTTATTTCTTTTGATTTATGACCGGGAAAGGAATGCTAGTGACACAAGTAAGAGTATGCTAAAAAGAAATGTTAATAATGACTATCACACTGCTGGGAGAGGGTTTAGTATAAAAGCTGTGATTGTCACATCGTGTTAAGAAATTGATTTAAGATGCTATCAGGTGTGTAGGACAGAGATATTTAGTGCTTATAAGCAGGCAGTAAAGTCCATGCAATTTGTTATTATGATTTATGACCGGGAAAGGAATGCAAGTGACACAAAGAGAAATAAAAAGTTTCAGGAAAGCGTTGTGTGAAGGCCAAAATTAATTATTATCTACATACAGTATACAATTGCGCAAGAATTGTATTATTAGGAAGTGATTTCAGTATCCTTTAATTTACGAAAGGAATCCAAAAAGTTTTAGTAGATGAAAGCGACAACATACATGAAGACTGCTTCTTGCATGAACTACCTAATTTGAGTAGTATGTACATCCAAAAGCTCACAAAATATATGTAAGGATTTCTACTTAAAACGAAATTCAAAGACTCGCAATAAGGTAACATCAGAGCTATAACCCTTTTCGGGTGAAAACGTCGACGGAATGCAAAGTATTTGAAACATTTTGCGTTCACCGTTCATTTCGAGTGAAAATTACATTACTCGGGGGTGGCGGGGAGGGAATAAAAGGTGATACGTTTGCAGCCAATCGTTTTAACGTTCGTCAAGTTGACGCGACTGCTGAGAATTGGCGTGATGAGTTCGTGGTATAACTTCATTTTGATGTATTGATGTCTTGGTTTTTATATGTATTAATTTATCCTTTGGAACCACCGATCACTTCCCATAATATCCCTCGAGATTCATACAGAGAGTTGCTACCTAGTTGCTACCAGCTGACATTAGTGTTACCAATTGCTGCCCTCATATGTTTCAAAGTATTCAACGTTTAAAGGGGATCAGCAGCCTGGCATCAGGACGGCCACTTTTCCAGTACAAAAGTTATTTAATTGAGTTACCAGCTTCTAACTTGTTCTCGTATCTATGATAGTATGTTAATGTCAACGTCTATTCAATGCTGATCTGCAGTGTCCGGGTGTTCTGTTCAAAGTCAAAGCTAATCATTTCAATTCAATGATACTCTTTAGAAGAATCAATCAGATTTGAATAATTATTTTTGCATAGCCCGCCTGGGTAGAATTGATAGATGTAGTGTATTAATTAAATACCCAGAAATACTTGTGTGGAAACTTAGAGGTTTCAAGCAATATGTCTTATGTGTGGTCGCCATAACAGGGTGGTTCTAACGTTGTTTTGATGCGCCATTGTGAGACCCATTCAAACGCAATAAAACTTTCAATGGCCCATAATGTTTATTATTAAAACGTCTTATCATTGTTCGTTGTAATTAAGCTGTTTGGATCCCCAGTCTGTCTGTATGTTGTGAATTCTTAATTAATTGTTATTTGTAACGTTTTGGATTTGAGTTATGACCCACATAAAAGTACTAGCTGGCAGATCACCAAATTGAAAATGATAAGTGTCTACTGTATAAAAACACAACTTAACTCGCTTCGGCTATCATATACCGAGCCTTTTCAGAAACTATGTTGGGGTCAGCTTCCAGGCTTAGTCGTTTGCAACTTGTTATATGGACCACTGTTTTACATGGGTTGACTGTCTATTTCAAAGTCAAAGTCAGTTTTTTGTCTTCAGACTTCAATCAAAGACTACCCTGTTAAAATGACCACCGGGAACTAACTATTTAACGCGACTTTAATCGGAGAAACTTTTACGTCGAATTGGTCAAGCCTTGCATAACCTTATGATCGATCGACCTGTGAGGTTCTTTCTGAAGCCACGAGCTCTGCTCATACTGCCCACGCTTTTGTAATATCAACTTTATATAGATTACCACCTTCAAACGAATCCCCCTGTTTACGGTTAGAAGACAAAGCTATGTGACGTACACTGAAGGCCACGAAACTTGAGCAGCCATGTAACGTGTGTAAGTACTGTCTTGTCTAAATATAGAACATCTCGACGCCACAGGATCGCGATCATTGGGGGTGTTCCCGATTTCATGCCTCAAAGATTGATTGGCTTTCGGATTGGTGTCATATTTCGATACAGTGCGAGAAATAGATAGTGGTAGAGAAAATCTATAGCATTTTTTCTCAAAATTGAAGCTTATATAAATATGTACGAGTGTGTGTCAGCTTGGCTGAAAGTAACAACCAAACATTTAGTTAGAAGTGTTATTATTTTGTTTACATTAAGAAATTCGAGCATGTTTTGCTGTATAAGTCCTTATTTCTATCTACGGCAATGCCTCTAGATAGTAGCCTAAGGAATTTAGTAATTTGTCAGTCCACTTACTATAGCCAAAATTACCCCTTACAAACCAGTTTACCTATTCCTTTTTATCAGTAAGGTAACGGTTATTGTTGCATCGATAGGGAAGCCTGTTAAAGTCTTGTATTCTCGACTAACGGGCATCGCCTCTCTTTTGTTAAGTTCTAGGAACTGAGCGCTAATTAGGCTAATAGTCTGCCAAACTGGTGAAACCTGAGACTAATGGTGTTGTCTCCGCTTTGCTTGGAACTGTGTCGGCTGGCTACCAGTCTTAATTGTGTACCCTTTTAGGAATTCCAAGTCTAAAAATAAACACGAAGGTTCTATATGGAAACAAACGCTAGAACCTCGTTTAGTAGATAAGTTTAGAAATATAACAAGTTACACTTCTTAAAAAAATCCTCTCCATATGATAGCATGGTAAACTGTTGAAGAAGGACATAGAAGATAAATCACTGTGAATAGTGCACTCCCTTCAAACAGTGCTTAGACAGGGATTGAATATATGATATGGTCTTAGGCAGGCCAGGCAGCAGACTAAGGTGGGCTTATAGTTGACTGACAGTTTATTTTGAATTTAATCAAACTTTCCAGATGATGTGATAACCGGCCAAATACCATTTATCATCCAAATCTACTGCCATTCGTATCCATAATGATAAGATCGAAACTATTGGCCGTCTTTGATCTCTTAACGTTACATGTCTGTACTTAACGAATTAAACTTTTAATTTTGCAGAACTAAACGACGCCCTCCGGACGGCGCGCTCGCAGGAGATAAAGATCTCCTTCGGCGTAGGAGTGGCAGGTCTGGCCGCGCAGACCAAACATCCCATCAACATCAAGAACGCTTATGCAGACCCTAGGTATGTGATGATTCGCATTTGGTGCCAAATAGATGATCTCATTACTTTAACTTCTAATCAAGTAAACTGCAGGTTTAATCGCCGAACAAGTCGTAGCGTCGGAGTTTCCTCACATCCGCTTGAAGGCCTCTGACCACTCATAGTGGATGTGGTTGATAAAGGCTATCTCTTTTTCTGCTACAAAAACCAAAACTACTGTTGTGGACACAAAAAATCTGTTCAATTTGCCAAAACTTGTTTGTCCATCACAACATTCTGAGATGTTACAACGGTTACAACTATAGGTACAACCAATTCTTCATCAATTTGTTGACATCCACTAATACCTTCTGCACCTACAGGTTCAACAGCGAGATCGACGCTCGCACGGGCTACAAGACTGAGCTGATCCTCTGCATGCCCATCTGCAACTACGAGGGCGACGTGGTCGGCGTCGCGCAGATTATCAACAAGACTGATGGTACGTACATGTACAGGTTCAACAGCGAGATCGACGCTCGCACGGGCTGCAAGACTGAGCTGATGATGATCATGAGCTGAAGCATGAAAACAGTAAGCAGTGAAACTTTAATCAGAACGCGGTTAATTTGCCATAAATACTATAAGAACCTAAACCTTAATCAAGCTATATTTAGTCCGCAGAAACTTTATGCACCTAAAATCCTGTAATTCTAACAGATTTCAATATCGAATGTCAGCATAATAGATTTTACCGTGAAGCGTATCAGACTTACAATCCCATTTGCAATATCAGTAAAGGATCCCTCTATCTAAGATTTGTGCCAACATTACAACAAGCAAACTCTAAATGAAATTCCGGGAAGCCGTCCCGCCGTATATATCTTAATCTATTATTCCTCCAGTTAATCATAATTGAATTTGGTGCAGATTCCGAGGCGTAGAGTTTTCACCAAGTTTCCGATACTAAGCCATTGTTGGCTCCTGACTGTTATAACTAAATTTATGATAAACTAGCGACGCGAGCCGCGGTGCATTCTAAAGCCGAGTTTTATTTTCTTGGAGTTTCATATTGTAGTGTTCATTTTATGAGTTTGAAAATTTATAAGTTGGAGCAAGTTGAGGGATATGAATGGCCTTAGTTACTAACACCTAAGGTTTTAGAAAGAAGACTTTTATGTAGGTATATAATTTAGTGGCTAAAGAACCGCAATAAGTTCGAAGAGTGACTGGTTATTTTAATGAATAACAAATTCAAATTTCTTAAATATCAATATCTATCCACACAAGTTTTACAACCACGATTTTCACAGCCCTTTAGACAACCACTTTATAAAATATCCTTTTATACCTTTCAGGATCCAAAGAATTCTCCCCCCGAGATGTGGAAGTATTCCGGCGGTACCTCACTTTCTGCGGCATCGGCATCCAAAACGCTCAGCTCTTCGAGTCCTCGGTCCTGGAGTACAAGAGAAACCAGATCCTGTTGGCGCTGGCCAGGAGTATATTTGAGGAGCAGAGCAATCTGGAGTGTCTGGTTACTAAGATCATGAAGGAGGCTAGGGAGCTGCTCAAGTGCGAGAAGTGTGCTGTTTTTATATCGGATACGGATCATTGTGAATCGGTAGGTTAACAGAATTTGATAAACGAACATTTAATAAACATTAAATTGAAAAACTATAGGTATAATTTTAGAGAAGAACTGCACGCCAGATACATAACCATGAGCTTTATTTACCTTTGTTTCAAATAAAAAAAGTATTTCGTCGTCTTTTGGGTGTGACCACGATTTACTTAGTCCAATATCTTCTTACTAACAGATTATATGCTTCTTATTTTCTTTTCCTGGATCTGTGCAACGAACTTGACTTTAGATCTATTTCACCTTATTTTAAAACGTGGTCTCAAAAAGATACCAGTTTTAGGACTGGTTATAAACCATCGTCCCGAACAAAGTAAATGGTCTAAGCTTAGCACTACAGCCAGCACTTTTGAAGATCACATTTTACAATGAAGTGGTTGAGGTGTTTTATATATATTTTTTTGACTTTTGACTTCCAGAGCCACTTAGAGCGCATAGTCCAACGGCCGGGCGGCCAGAAGTCGTCCCTCCCGGCACTGCCGCCACCCGCGCCGACGCGCTTCCACACGCTGTTCGAGCTGGGCGCGCAGCAGTCGCGCACCACGCTCACGCACCGCCACGACTGCCGGTCTACCCTCGCCAGCATCGCGCTAGCGGTCAGTTGGACTTGTTTATTAGGATCCTTTCGTTGTGGGAAATCATCAAATGACACCTAATGCTATGGGTGCTTGGAAGTGAGAGAAAGTGTAGACGATTACTGACTAAAATCCACCTTGTGATTCATGTACAAATGATACAGAGATCATATTGTGAACGATTTACCAAAGCTATATATATATAGTTAATCAAGAAATACAGTCAACACGATAAATAATAAGAGTGTGTTAAGTATAACGTGGCTGGACGAAGACGCTGAGGTAGCTCAAGAAAATATTGATTGATTGTATTAGCGAAGTCATGAATAAGAAAGGATGTTAGTATGACGGCTGACAAAGAGGAATTGAAGCGAAAAAAGTTGCTCCAACATCAAATAACATACGAACAGGGCAAAAGTATTTGTTAACTATTCCTCTGTTTAATCTTCCAGGTGGCCCAATCAAACAAAGCGCTGAACATATCGGACGTGTCGGAGTGGCGGCGCGAGAACAACATGGTGGTGCGCGACGTGACGCTGGACGACGCCGCCAACGTGCGCACCATGCTCTGCATGCCCATCGTCAACGCTAACAAAGACGTTATTGGCGTAGCTCAGCTTATTAATAAGGTAATTATAAGTAATATAGTGCTGAATTTATCCGACGTTACCTCAGACTGAGACAAATCTTCATCAACTGGAAGGATTTAGGACCAAGTTCACTGACAAATAAATGTCCGTTTTTCTTAAAACAACTGTTAATGCTTTGAGAAAACGTGTCAATTTATAGTAAACAGTTGTTTCAAGAAAGTAACGTTTATATTGTCGGTGAACTCAGGATGTTGCTATTGAATGGTCTGACCGTATACAACCCAACTTTAAACTTTATCAAACTCTAAACTGGTGCCACCTTGTAAAAGTAACAAAATAAATCTTCAGCTTAAATACTTACTATTCTTATCATACTTTCCAGGAGAACGGTTGCCAGTTCACGGACGGCGATATCTCGATATTCGAAGCGTTCGCAATATTCTGTGGTCTCGGTATACACAACACGCAGATGTATGAAAACGCTTGCAAACTTATGGCTAAGCAGAAGGTAAATAATTCGTTCTTCTTATGTTTATTTCCATCTCTTCCCCTACTATCTTCCAAGTCAATGTTTAAGTGATGCAATGTATTGCATCTTAATACTTTTGTAAAAACTTAACAAAAAATTACGATACCAAATTCTCATCAGAACACTGTTTTTTTGGAATGGTTATCATTTTTGTTAATTATCACCATCTTCATTTCTCTGTGTATATTTATGTTAATTCTATTTTTATATTTTATCTAATGTCTGCAGGTGGCGCTGGAGTGCCTGTCATACCACGCGACAGCCTCCACGGAGGACACGAGCAAGCTGTGCAGCGACAACATCCCCTCCGCTGAGATATACAACCTGTACAGCTTCCAGTTTCACGGTGAGGACAGATACAAGAACATTTCTGTTTTCTTTTAGAAACGGTTCACGATTATATTTCTGACGACGTGTTGTGTTTAGGTCAAAAACTTTTGAAACGTGTACGAAGTTAAGCTATTCATATCGGATATCATAACTTTTGGATAAAAGCGGACCCTCTTCATCGAATACAAAAATTTTATTTATTTATTTATTTATTTACACAACCTTATATCTACCCTTACAGGACTTGCCTAATGCGGCAGATGGGTTCTTATTAATTTATTCTAAACTAAACTAAAAAAACACATACATAACAAATCAATACAAACACATACATCACAAATCAACATATACAAACTTAACTAGATTCGTAGCATACCACCCTAGTGCGCGACTACAGTGAAGTCATTCAGCGAGCACGTAAATAAATCCAGCCGGTTGGCTATGGCATTAAGCGTGCTCAGGGCGCGCGTCAGCGGCGCTCGCTGCAGCAGGTTGGAGGCACCTCCAGCAGCGGCGGCAGCAGCCGTCGCCCCACGTATTCATCCGGTACACAAAACCGAATTTCGCCCAAGATATCAGGATTACATATTTTACCACGTAACACCTTAAATAGATATGAGGCCAGCGCCACTTCTCGCCTCGTCTCCAGTTTACAATATCCTACCATGCCTAACACAAAAAGTGTCGGGTATAGTAACGGATAACCTGGGTACACCCGATAAAGCTTTAAGTAGAGAAATCTTGCGAACTTATTTTGGATTCTCTCTAACATGAATAGAAAAGTAAACCTCAGACGAATAAACATTCAAACTAAAACAGCATCAAAATTAGCTCATCACCAGGTCAGGCGTTATAAAGGAATGGCAAGAGAGGCTAGAAAACTTAGAATAATACTTGGAGCCAGTTGGCATACTACATACATTGGTCTAACAATTGTAATTATTCTGTTTCAGACTTCGATCTATCAGACGAGGACACGTGCAGAGCGACACTGCGCATGTTCCTACAATGCAACCTCGTTGAGAAGTTCCACATTCCCTATGACGTGAGTTTCATTTTAACCCTATGTTATGGTTCTCTGCAAGTATTTCGTCTCTTTAAAGTTGGCTACAAATGGCATTACGAAGGAAACACTACTACGATTCAGAGAGCTAAAGTTATCTGACACAAGTCGCTAAGTAATCCCTCTGAGTGGAGAACTTACTGTATTTAGTTATTAACTTGTATTCAAATGAATCTCTTCAAAACACTTGAAGGTTGCGGCCCCACGACGATTTATTACAATCTTGGTTTGGTCCAATTTAAAACAATTTTACCACTTTTCAGGTCCTCTGCCGCTGGATATTAAGCGTCAAAAAAAATTACCGGCCGGTCAAATACCACAACTGGAGACACGCACTCAACGTCGCTCAAACCATGTTTGCCATGCTGAAAACTGGCAAAATGGAGCGGTTCATGTCTGACCTGGAAATACTAGGCTTACTTGTAGCCTGTCTATGCCATGACCTGGACCATAGGGGGACAAACAACGCGTTTCAGACAAAAACTGAAAGTCCACTAGCGATATTGTACTCGACTTCGACGATGGAACATCATCATTTCGATCAGTGTGTCATGATTCTGAATAGTGAGAGCAATAATATATTTCAGGTTAGTAATTGAAAATTTTCTTATTCTTGTGTTACACTAGTAGTGGATCCATCTGCTTCCATAATAATTTTGTCTGGAGATTCAAGTATCTTCTCAGTTTACGAAGCAATAACACCGTGTTTTGGCAAATACCACAATTTGTTTTGAAATTATTAATTGGATATTTCGATATTCTTCAAAAATATTTTTAATCTAGCTGTACCTCGTGATTTAATCCTGAGAGAACTACTTCCGTTAATTTGATATAAATTTTGTATTTTACTGCTGTCTCATCAAAATCCGTTCAGTTATTATCCCAGGAAAAGATCCATATACCCAAACATTAAACTTAATCAACGTTACTGCAACATTCCCAGGCGCTATCCCCGTGTGACTACAAGGACGTGATGCGCGTGGTGGAGACGGCGATCCTGTCCACCGACCTCGCCATGTACTTCAAGAAGAGAGCCAAGTTCCACGAGCTGGTGGAGAACGGCGAGTTCGACTGGCAGAGCCAGGAGAAGAAAGAATGTGAGACTTAATAAATTATCCAATTGAAGTTTTGAACTCATTATGGTATATGTAAACCATAAATCTATAAACGGCTACTGTTACCAATGTTGTTGCGAATGGTTAAAACTTCACCAGGGAGGTTAAGCAACGGAAAAGCATTATAAGCAGCTGTGACGTATTTTAAAATAATGGCACTGTAAATTGTGGGTACCGTACCGGCTGTAGTTTATACATTTTTGCCAATAGTTTTATAACTTGACTTGACTTTATAACTTAGTTTCTTATTTACTGAGTTCTGCTGTGCAAATCAGAAAAGCATTCAAACCATTTCAAGCACTAGCACTTATACGCAGCAGCTGTAAGAAAAGGGCTGGTCAGATGATGGTAGCATTAGATACATTACCTTTCATATAATAATTTTCAAGGTTATTTATTATTCTACCTTCTAAATTTCCAGTGCTATGCGGCATGATGATGACGGCATGTGACGTGTCAGCGATCGCCAAGCCGTGGGAGGTGCAGCACAAGGTCGCCAAGCTGGTGGCCGATGAGTTTTTCGACCAGGGAGACCTGGAGAAACTGCAGCTCAACCAGCAGCCTATCGCTATGATGGATAGGTAACTTAGATCTCTGAATACTCTATAACATCCTACTAATGTTATAAATGCGAAAGTCCGTTTGTTGCTACGCTTTCACGCAATGAATATAGGATACTTTTTATCAACACACCACGCTGGCGAAGCCGCTGGCGGAAGCTAGTAATTAATATAGAAAGAGGAAATATACGATTGTTTGCATCGAATAGGCTCCGGGTCTACTGAACCGATTTCAATCATTCTTTCACTGTTAGGACGCTATCATACACATTATCCCTGGTGAACATTGTCTATAGGATATATCAGGATCAGGTGACTGAAATGTTTCTGGTGATGTCCTTCTAGCCGATTATCGGCTACAGCGGCTGTTCTCATGTAAGGAGATTAGCCAACTACGCAGGACATATTATAGTGCACAAGCATTTGCGCAGACACAGGTGCACTCCCTATTCCTTCACTCTCATAACCCGGGACGGCAATCCGATATGACCGGTAAGAGATCAGGCGCAGGACCGACATTTACGTGCTCTCCGATGCACGGGTGTATCAATCACCAGCTTCCAGGCTCCGGGCTGCTTTGTGAAAGTCTTCTAAAACAGACAAAGCGATTTCGGCCCGACTCGGGAATCGAACCCGAGACCTCGTGCTCAGCAGCCGCACTTGCGACAGCTAGACCAACGAGGATATTTCTGGTACATACATAGTGGTTCGTACATATGAAATAGGTTTGATGGTTGGCCCATTCCTTAAGGGTCGATATCGGACTTTCAATTTCTGAGTTTATCAAGATAAACTTCCATAATACCTAGAGTTCCATAATATCTTTTCCAGGGAAAAGAAAGACGAGCTTCCACAAATGCAAGTGGGCTTCATCGACATGATCTGCCTCCCACTATACAAGGTCTTAGCTGACACATTCCCCTGGATCCAGCCGCTGTATGCCGGTACCCTGGACAACCGCCAGCGCTGGCAGGACCTCGCGGAGAAGGTGGAGATGGGCCTCACGTGGATAGACCATGATACTATTGATAAGCCGATTGAGGAATTCACTGGTGAGTACTTGTGATGACATCAGTTTCTATGACGATGAACATTATTTATTTTATATGATGGTGGACATAATTATGACCAACATGACAATGACCAATAATATTATGTGACGAAAATGATGACGAATATGTCAATGATAATACATGTGGTAAGCAATAAAAATATTGAGTATTGATATAATGATGACGAAGATAACGAAAACGGTGTTATAATAAAAAACAGACTAAGTACAGGTCCCGGTATATCGTACTAAAGGTGCCGTAAGGTAACTTTAGTTCACGTGGAGGAAGAACCGCCAACAAATTGCATTAAGAAGGAGGGTTGACGTCACTCGGCGGCTGGTCGTAAAATTGAGCCAAGTGAAAAGTAAACATACATAGTTTTTTATGCATAAGCCTAGTAACGCTCTGTAGAGGCCGAGTCATACGGAGACAATGTAATTTTTTCTCATAATTTCACACATCTTCACAGCACTAAACGAGCCAATAAAAGACGTGGAGCTAACAGTCCAGACGCTGAACTGCACGAAGCCGATCCCCGAGAGCAGCAGCAGCATGGCGCTGGTCAAGCCGCTGAAGACTTCCTTCCACTCCCTGAGGAGAGGGAAGAGCAGCAACTTCACCAACCGGCCCGCCAGGAGTAAACTTACTAGGTAAGAGTTCATACCTAAAGCTTTTTGGTTATAGCCTTTGGCTTTGATGGTGGAGGTAGTTTGGCAGGCAGTTGGATAGCTGTTTCTTATTTTTGCGCTGTTTTCAACTTGCTAAGAATGTTGAGCTTTTCATTATTTTAAATTGCATGTTATCATCTTGTTTTCTGTCGTTTAAGATTACATATATGCATATGCTGGCAATACACGGACCGCTTGAAGCAGTCAGGGGCGATAGTTTCAAGCTGTTGACCGCCCGAATCAGTTAATCAGTTGCAACTGCTCGAGCGATTCGTGTATGTGCGTCTATACAACCCTGCAGTTCACCGTGCTGTCGTCAGCTCATAATAATTCTATGTACCTCTAAAATAAACAAACGTAACGTAAACAAACCCAAAAGAAACAGTTGTAAAATCAAAGTAAAACTAAAGCATGTTCCAGATCAATGTACGCGGCGGCAAGCAGTCGGGAGCCCGAGACGCTGCCGCCGCGCCGCCCGCCGGCCCCGCCCAGCCACACGCAGCCGCACACGCCGCTGCTGACGGACGAGCCTAAAGCCAAGCACAAGGCGAGGCTGTGCCAGTTGTTGTGACGGTTGAGCTTTAACTGGTGAGCTGCATTATCAGCCTCTTGTCTTACCACTTCAAGACATATATGGACTTTCTAATACACAGAAAGTACCCGAGTTGCTGCATAGAGATTTGCTATTTCAGAATTTTGAAGTTCATTGGGACTACTCATGATGAGAAATGTTTATTAAAATTAGGCTCGTTAAGTTAAAACTTTATGGTATTACAATTGGCAAAAGAAAAAACTTAACATGGTGAAAAAGATACTTTTTTTCCCAAAATGGTTTATCAACGATGCCAATAACATCTAAGTTACAATATCCCAACAAAGCGGTGATTAGACTGTATATTCGTTTTTACTGAACACTGTAAAGCAGCGTGTTTTTTGTTGGCAGCATGTATTTTAATGAAAATTCATGTTTGTTTCCAGGGGCAGCCAGAATAGTACAGAGAAACCTGAGAAACTGGACAGAGTGAAGCCGTCCAAATCGATTGATTAGACACAGTGGGATGTAACATTACTGCTATGTCGCTTTGTAGAATATATGAGCAGATAGTCATTTATGTTTTCCAGAGAATTGTGAAGTAATTGGTATGTGACAGAATTGGGTAAAATAAAAATTCTTCATAGTGCTTTCACACTTTACGATTTTCCGTACGGTTTTTCGTAGGAAGATGCGTGGCAATTTTATCGCTAGGAATGTGTCGTACGTAAAAAAATCGTGCGGAAAATCGACGGGTTTGAAAGAGCTGTTAGAAGAAACATTTTCAAACTATCGATAAAAGGTGGTCGATGTATGAATTCTACAAAGTGACGTAACAGCATAGGGTTGTACTCTCTACTTGGACTCGGTTGAGTCAAACGTCGTTTTACTAATAGTGGTTACCGTTGTACATTTCTATTGTTAGATACATCGTATTAAGTAGATTACATGGAACTTGTCTGCAGTTTGGCTGAACATAATTATACACAGAGAAAAATAAAACATTTTTAAAAAATACAAGAGTACATTGTCCACAAAAACTTATACCTTGGGTAATTGTGTTCAGCCAAACAAAAAAATTTTAGAGAACAAAAAAAAACTAAAAGTAATTTTTAGTATTTTAATCTCTGCGTCTTTTTGACGATAACAATGTTTCCTGTAAAGCAAACTCTAGGTAAATGTTTATCTAATTAAATGTATTATTTACATAGACTGTGATCTAGTATTACTTCGCGATGTTCTATTTTAAAAACAACAGGTTTTATAGATTCCTTTGTTTTGCAGTTAAGAAACCTTTTGTAACTTTAGTATGCAATATTTAGAGTTGTGTTGCACTTTTACTAGATTATTTTATGTCGTGTCTTGTATAGTTCTCGCCAAACATTTTGTCCTCACAGAACATTGCGCAAGACGCTGCGCAGAAACCATTTTAAGGTATAAGCTGGTTGTGGAAGTACGCTCGGAATTTAGCTACAGGCCGCCATTATGTTTTGCGAGAACTATAGAAGACTACAACACAAGATTGTATTTCCTAAAACTAGTCCTTTTGAGCGAGTTGCTTCCTTCGCTTAGATTTATATGATTCTTCCGTACTATAGGTACAATAAAACAGCTATTTATAATATTTTTCTAACGTATTATTAAGATCTATCGACTGTTTAAATTTTAAAATAGAATGATCGTTTCTTGGCCTGTGAAAAAATGTGTACTATGTAACTACTAAGTGTGTAAGGTTTTCGTATTTATACATTATGAAAGTTCAATTAAATTATTTTTTTATTTATCGGAGCTAAAAGTATTATGATGCTAGTCGTGTGTTATGTTATGTAGATATTTATAAATGTTACTGTCGAACGAACAGTCACGTCCAATTCGCTTATGAAGCTTATTTTGTGCAATATCGAACGATTCGATACAGTCTTAATCGTAATTGAGATTATTTTTATTACCAGTACTTTTAAGTCAGCAATATTTTTAATATTTAATGATTTTGGAACAAGAATTAATTCTTGATGATGTTCGTAAGAACTTAAATGTCCATCGATGAATTATTTAGCACTCTGTTGGCATGTTCTGTGCTATTGCAGCAATGACCGTGGAATTTGCGTGCAAGAGCCACAAGATTTTAAATCTTTTTGGGATTAACAGTTTTAGTATTAAAAAAATATTGTAACAAAACTTCATACTTTGTATTTTACCAATGAAGTAGTCCGAATATTTTAACGAATATAATTTTTACTATAATGTGGAAAAAAGTAAACAAAAGTAGAGTTTTTTCTTTAAAATGTCTTGTATAGACTTTTTATAGGAAGGAAAATAATAAGAAAGCCTTTAATACAATATATCGATGTCAAATATTGTGCAATTTTTACTGTTGTTATAATAGTTTAGATATCTGCTTTAACATTGGCAAAATTAAAGTAAGTCCTTGACAATCAGTAGTAACAGTCACTTTTCGAAATTTTTGTGTTTATGTATTCTGCAATGTTTATTGCAATAATGGGATTATGTTTCTGACCGTACAATGTACATAATATATTCTTCATATTTTAGTATGTTTATCCCATTTCATTGATAACTTTAAACGATCCTTTGATTCTTTCTGCAGTTAGTTATATACAAGTTAAGTATTGTACAAGAAAGGTTAGTAATTTCGGAGCTTATTTTAATTTTGCAAATGTGAAGCCACATAGTCCAGATGTTGTGAAATAGACTATACTTAATATAATTAATAGTATTACGACTGTTCTTTACTAACTTGATATGAAACATTTCTTTTATTTTCATAATAATAGACATTTTTTGAACTCCATTTAGAATTTATGAAGTAGTTAATCATGTAAAACAATTAAATTGTTTCGTATATTGTTTCCAAAGATGGGTAATATGCCTGACAGGTTTTGTACAAAAGTTACCTAAGTAATAACAAATTATTATTTAAATTAAATTAATTACTTTGGTCATTTGAGAGTTTATATTAAATGTTTTATTTTTAATAGATTTATTTGCTCAGTATTATTTGTTCAAGAATGTGAGATCATATTTATTTATGTATTTATTGATAAATTCAACTAATTATAACATAAGAAAAGCATTGATTTTACATTAAGTACATAATTTTATTTGTTGAGTAAAGCATTTTGTATGACATGCAAAATGTTTTAAAATTTGATTGTTTCCAAAAAGGGTAATTTGTCCGCGTTTTCTTAATGTTGATAGTTTTATGTTTTCTATTAAATGACAATATTCTACTACATTACTCAGAACAATAAATATTTCTTCGTTATGATTCGATCAATTTGTAAAATACCTACTGAATGTGTTTCGACGAATAAAAATATTGTGAACAATATTCGATGTGCTTTCTTTGCGCCTGGTTTTTCATAAACGAATAATTTTCTATGGTGTTTTCCTAAGAACAAAGAGCGTTGGTCCCAACATCATGCCCTGGGGAAGCCCTGGTCGGAGAATGAGCTTAGCTGACCATCGTAATTACAAAATATAAGCTATCGATTAACCTTTAGATTCTCCTATAAGAGACGTTAAAACCACTTAATTAATTAAAAAATAGTGGTTGCGCGGTAAACATACTCATAATTTGTTATATTGGTAATTTCACTGGTGTTTGCAATCCCATTCCCTTCCTTTTCCCGCACATACCTCAACGCATTCGTTGGAGCGAGAGGCGACACTAGCGCCACTAGCGCCCTTGAGTGAGTCGTGTGTGCAACATAAAAAACAAAAAAAATGGCTGACAACGCGCGCGAGAGCTCACGTCTCTCTCCGATAAAAAATCGATATTGAGTGGAAAATTGGTGTGATTTGTGTTGAACTTTATTTGTGGCAGTGCTCCTCGTACAAGAAATCGCCGTAGAAGACAACAGGTACTGTGCTCCTTTCCTTTAGGCATACTTTCTTGTTTTGTGTCGCCCGCAGTATGCCGATTTTCCCGTCGCATTTGCAATCACCAGTTTTTTTAAAATTTTTCGCATCTTTTTGAACCATATTGCGTTTCCCGCGTAACCATTTCGTCCTGCATAGCCGGATTAGTATTTAGAATCAGTGTTAGCCATTCATTAGGTCGTTTTCGTCAAACCCGCATTGTTTCGTAGGTACTTACCTAACTTACGCGTCGAAAAGATAGGTATTTCACGTACTTATTTCGTTGAATTTCGCTAACCCCGCAAATATAGTTCGCGTACACACGTATTCCGGTGCCTAGGTACCTACTTAGTTGATAGATATCAACTTTCCAGTCGCTTTCAATACGTATTTCATTTAGTTTTTTCGTAATTCAATTCGTAGGCCGCTAAAATGGCACTGGTAGATAAATCGTTGAAGCTGCTAACAGCTAAACGTGATAGAATATTCGCTCGCATGCAAACTATTGCCGATAAAATTAAAAACATTGATTCGCAAGATTTCACTAGGGAATCCTTCCTGTGTGACCTTGAAACAGTAGATTCTTTGCGTACAGATTTCGAAAGAGTGTTGGACGACATTGCCACAAAATACATAGGTACAGAAGTCAATCTACATACAAAGCGCGTTCGAGTCACGCAGACATAGGTGTCTATGTGTGCGTTTTCACAGACGCGCTGTCTCAAAACAACTCAAAACAGCGCGGCTGCCGTTTTCTTGAGATACGCGCGTCACACACAAGGTAGATAAATGTGCACGCGTCTGTAATTTGACTGTAATATTTTTAATTTTAATAACAAAAGAAAAAGTAATAATGGAGCAACAAAAAGTCGTATTATAATTGTTCAATGGACGGTTGTTTTTATACAAAAATAAACAGTGAATTGTCGTTTTTTTAGCCTGCCGTATTACCTTTAGTACTTATGTACCTACTTATTTTCTCATATTTCGATGGTTCGATTAATAAACGCAGTAGGTAGGTACAGTTAGGTGGGTAGGTAAGCGCCTCGGGGAGGCCTCTGGCCCAATGCCGAAATAAGTTTTGCTAGTGTCGACCCAGGCGAACCTGCCTACCTACCCTCAAAGATTATTACTAGTAGGAGTTGATAATTTTTGTGATCATGGCCAGAGTATGTTGTAAGGTAGACGAAATAAAACTCGCACATCAAGGTTTCTGTAGGCAGAAGCAAGCTTAGATCAGGGACTGTACCAGCCCATTACATACAAAAATATTTTTTTCACAAGTAAAGAGTAGGGTAAGTATATATATGTATGTATGAATAACAAAATTATAAATTGCGGTTTCTGAAAAAGTTCGGTATCTCGTTCAAACGAATTTCCGTTGAAAGTGTTTATTAACCTCTTGTATGCCACATTAATTTTTTGATTATTATTGGTTTATATTTCATTTTTCCTGTTTTATTCTCAACAATACATCAAATAATTAGATACGAGTACCACTACCACGTTAGTTTTATGCGCATAAAAAAGTTGACAACCCTAGCGCGACCGCCGAGTTTAGGCATGAAAAGTGAAGTACATAGGAGTTGCTCTACTGAAACATATATTCAGTGCGTGGGAGAAGTCACAGAATGCTATCGGGGTGTTCTGTGATCTTTCTAAAGCGTTCGACTGCGTCCAACATGAAACGCTTACCCAGAAGCTAAAGTACTATGGTATTAGAGACAGCGCACTTAGTGTTATTAGCTCATATTTAAGCGGTAGAATGCAATGTGTTGACGTTAATGGTGTCAAATCTTCCAATCTACCCGTTCGTTTGGGCGTACCGCAAGGGTCGATTTTAGGTCCATTTTTGTTTCTTGTATACATTAATGACTTGCCATATTATTTAAAATCATTGTGTGATGTAGTATTGTTTGCCGATGACACGTCTCTAATTTTTAAAGTTGATAGGAATAGAGTAGATTTTGATGACGTGAATTCTTGTCTTTCACTAGTAACGCAATGGTTTACAGCCAATAATTTAGTTTTGAATACGAAGAAAACAAAATGTATTAAATTTGCTTTGCCTAATGTAAAAAATCTCGGTCCCGGTGTAATTTTGAACAATGAGGAACTTGAAACGGTACATGCTACGACTTTTCTAGGGATAACAGTAGACTCCAAAATTCAATGGGGTGAGCATATAACTGGCATCACGGGTAAATTAAGCTCTGCTGCGTACGCTGTCAGGAAAGTAAGAGCTCTCACCGATGTAGCCACGGCGCGTCTAGTGTACTTTAGCTATTTTCACTGCATCATGTCCTACGGAATTCTTATGTGGGGCAATGCTGCCGATATCGAGAATGTTTTCGTACTACAGAAGCGCGCTGTCCGTGCTATATACAAACTTGGTGCTAGAGTCTCCCTTAGGGAAAGGTTTAAGGACATTGGTATTCTGACTGTGGCGTCTCAATACATTTATGCCAATATAATATACGTAAGGCAAAACCTAGATTCATATAGTAAAAACAGCGACGTACATCATTTTAATACTAGAAATAAACATAAGTTAACCGCACCTAATTATCGTCTACATAAGGTGCACGGTTCATTTGTGGGGCTTTGTGTACGCATTTATAACAGGATTCCGGTTCATCTCTTGGAATTAACGGACAGTTCTTTTAAAAACAAAATCAAAGAAATTCTTGTTAAAAAGGCATATTATAATGTTAATGATTATTTCACAGATAAACGCAGATGGCAGCTCTGAAGTGGAACAAAAGTGCTTTATTTTTTGTATTTTTCGGTGTTTTAAATTAATAATTGATAAAATAGAATTGTATAATTGTAAAATAAATTAATAATAATTAAATTGTAATAGACAGCTGTGTTGCTGGGAAGTTTGTTCTTCACCACTTCTTCTTTCCAGCCATAACACTAGGAAGTGGTGAAAGGGGGGCGTTTTGGGGGTGCTGTCATTGTAAAATTTTGACGTTAAAAAGTGCTAATCGTATTAGCCTATTTTAATAAATGATTTTGACTTTGACTTTGACTTTGACTTTGACATAGGTACATGAGATTGACTTCTGTACCTATGTATTTTGTGACATTGCCGCCCTCGAGCTTAAACTAAATCCTGATTATGTTGTCAATTATCAAGCACTTTCTTCTTTCGAAGACCTTTTAGGCCGTATAAAGCGAGCAGGGATATCACTGCAAGTTCAGTCGCATTCTGAGGTCAAAAGGTCACCCCGCTTGCCTCCCATCGAAATACCCGAATTCAACGGAGATATTAAAAATTGGCCTTTATTCATAGCTAGTTATCGTAATGCCGTACATAATAATATTTCTCTGACTGATTGTGAGAAGTTATATTATTTATTAGGAAAGTTGACAGGCAAGGCTCGTTCAATATGCGCGGGTATTACCCCCTCCGCGGATAATTACCCTCTTATTTTCGATTTACTTTGCAAAAGGTATGAAGACAAGCGTCAACAAGCAACTTCATACTTAGATCAGTTATTTGATTTTAAACTTATTCCTTCAGGAACCCCTAACAATTTAGAATTAGTTGTATTATTAGTCTGTAGCTGCGTTGAAAAACCTACAAATTGATGACCTCGCTGATTTTATTTTGTTTTATGTCGCTCTTAAAAAACTCGATTTAGACACGGGTCGTACTTTCGAGTGCACTCGTAAATTAAAACCTAATAGTTCTGAATTTCCGTCTTTTTCCGAATTGGATAGTTTTGTTCGTGACCACATAAAGGTATTGGAACGTACGTCATCATCGGTTGCTCGGGTCACCAACAATAAAAAACCTGCAGATCGTAAACCTACTACTACACATGCCTATACGTCTAGTTCGGCTGAGTCATCCGCGTGTAGTCTATGCGGCGAGCAGCATGATTACATTTATAAATATAGGGTTTTTAATAGTTACAAACCAGATCAACGTTTTAAATTCGTAAAATCTAATAACTTATGTATAAATTGTTTAAGTAGTGGTCATCGTGTTTCCGCATGTGGGTCGACATCTACTTGCAAAAAATGTAATTCCAAACATCACACTTTATTGTGCTTTGATAGTAAACACGCGGCAAGTAACTCGCCCCATTCAAACGCGGCTCGCGCGCTGCCACCGACCGCCGTTGCCGCGGCCGAGCAGCCGGCCGCTGCGCCCGCCATTGTTACAGCAGCGCCGCTGCCATCGAGTGTAGCGACCACTACCCCCGCGCCCGCGCCCCCGCGCACGGACATCGCGCTGTGTTCGTTATCCGCATAAAGTAAATAACCACTAGAGAGCGCACTCGCCAATTTCTTCTAAGAACACGACTCACCACTGCGGGCGGGGGGAAGCGGCATAATCCGCGGCTACTATTGGTCAGTTCACGGTCGCTACTAAAGGATCGTACTGATCGTAGCCTTATAGTACGCGCAAAATCACTAACTTTTGGCGAGCGTCGGGGCACTGTATGCGCAGTCAAGTGGTTTTATAGTCTTTGGTTATCCGAAAATCATACCGAGAGTAAACATCGGGGCCCTACTACGGTATTATCATAGATTCGCATGGAAATGAACATAGTGTTCGTGCATTGTTAGACAGTGGTTCTCAAAGTAACTTTATAACTAGTGATTGTTGTCGACGCTTAGGTTTGAACATGAATAATCGGCCTTCTTGTTCTACCGTAAAGGGAATAGGGGGTTCGAGTAAAATGATTCAGGGTTCCGTAAATATTAAATTTTATTCTCGTTTCAATCGCAACATAAATTATTGTTTAGAGTCGTTGGTAGTAGATAAAATTACCGAACGTTTGCCGACAGCCACGGTTGATGCTTCTCTTTTATATAATTTCAAAAACTTACCGTTGGCTGACGATACATATTTTTCATTAGGCCCGATTCAGGTTTTAATCGGTGCTTCGATTTTCCCACATTTGCTCTTGCCTAACAAAGTTCAAGGACAGCCCCCGCATGCTTCGCCTCTCGCTTTAGAAACTGTCCTTGGCTACGTTATTGTAGGTGACGCTCCAGTACGCGTTGATAGTAAGTCGACTGTATCGTATTGTTGTACCACGGACCCGTTGGACTCCGCTGTCCGTAAATTCTGGGAATTAGAGGAGGTGGATGTTCCCTCCATACTAAGCCCGGACGACACATTGTGTGAGGAGTTTTATACCCGCACTACCACTCGGGATAGTGACGGACGTTACGTAGTTGCTTTACCTTTCAAGGGTGAAGTCGAATCCCTTGGGAACTCGCGTCAAGTAAGTGAACGTCGGTTTTACTGCTTGGAAAGGAAAATGCAGGCTTCTCCACAATTGAAGGGCGCGTATGACAGTGTCATCCTCGAATATTTAGAAAAAGGTTACATCTCACCTACAGATTCTGTGTCTTCGGAAGTTTCGTACTTCATTCCGCATCATGGTGTGATCCGCGATGACAAGATCACTACCAAGCTTCGTGTCGTTCTCGATGTTAGTTGCAAGACTTCTACCCGCGTTTCGCTTACTGATCTCTTGTATGGTGGTCAAAACCTACAAGGGAACTTGTTTAACATTATCGTTAATTTTCGTTTGTTTTTGATCGCTCTTTCCGCAGATATTCGTCAAATGTTTCTCAGCATCGGATCGTCGTTTCCAACGCATTTTGTATCGTTTTTCGCCGCAAGAACCTTTAAAGGTTTATGAGTTCAATCGTGTCGTTTTTGGACTTAAGTCTAGTCCTTTTCATGCTCTGCGCACTATAAAGCAGTTGGCGGAGGATGAGGGTGATTCTTACCCTCAAGCTAAGGAAATTGTAGCTACAAGTCTGTATACAGACGATTTTGTCTATTTCGTTTCCTCGGACGACCAAGGCATTTCCACCGCCTCAGAAATGATAGGTCTCATGAAAGCTGGTCAATTTGAATTAGTCAAATGGACCAGTAATTCTCAAGTTGTACTAGATTCGATTCCTCCTTCTCATCGCCTGTCAAAGAATTTGACGAGTCTGACCAACATAAAGTACTCGGCTTGTGTTGGTCACCTACTTCAGACCATTTCAGCATGAAGGTGAATACTCCAGCTAACCATTGTACCAAGCGCACAATACTGTCGTGTGTCGCTAAAATATGGGATGTCATGGGATTCGTCGCGCCTGTCGTCCTGTATGCTAAACTTCTCATCAAACAGCTCTGGCTATGCGATTGTGACTGGGATGATACCCCACCTGAAGATATCGTCAGGCTGTGGACTCGCTTTAAAGAAGAGCTACCAGTGCTCAGTCGTATAAAAATCCCACGTCATCTAGGTATTGTCGCCGATCGTGTCGTCACTATCTTAGCTTTCGCGGACGCTAGTGAAAAGGCATATGGTGGAGTTATTTACTTCCATGTTCAAAATAGCGATGGTAATACTGTCAACTTGTTAACTGCTAAATCGAAAGTTTCTCCTAAGAAAGTAGTTTCTCTCGCTCGTCTTGAGCTATGTGCTATACTTGTGCTAGCTCAACTCATAAAAAATGTCGTTGTCGCTTGTCAAAACCGCGTTGTTATTCGTAATATATTCGCATTTTCGGACTCTACGGTCGCACTCTGTTGGGTACATTCGTCGCCCCATCGGTGGAACACCTTTGTGGCTAACAGAGTATCTAAAATACATAATGACTTATCTCCACAAAATTTGTATCACGTGTCCGGTACAGACAATCCCGCTGATTGTCTCTCACGCGGACTCACACCTTCTCAAATTATTGATCATCCGCTTTGGTTCACTGGTCCTCGGTGGGCTCACTTGGATGTCTCACAGTGGCCTGTCGTTCCCTTCAATCCCTCTTCAGTGTCCGAAGCACCTGAAGAGAAGAAACATTCGTTGTTAGCTACACCAAATGAAAGATCTCTTATTCTTTCTTTGGCCGATCGTATTTCGTCTTGGAGTAAATTACTTCGTGTGGTAATTTACATTTGTCGTTTTACTAAATTGTTACCTCTTAGATATCGCATGTCAGCGTCGGATTACGACTTCGCTGAATTACTCGTTCTTCGCCGACTTCAAACCCATTATTTCTCCGCTGAGATCGTCAGACTCGGGAGGGCAAGGATTGTAGTCCTTTTATTCGACATTTGAAACCGTTCCTCAAAGACGGACTCATTAGAGTCGGAGGCCGTCTAAGTAACTCTGATTTGAATTATGATAGGAAGTATCCCATCTTGCTTCCAAGTAAGGATCCAATTTTAAATTTGCTTGTCGAATACCATCATAAGGTTAATTGCCACGCAGGTCCTGATTTGCTGATGTCACTCTTACGTCAAAGGTATTGGATACTTTCTGCTAGAAACTTAATTAGAAGTAGAGTACACAAGTGTCTTCCTTGCTTTCGGCTTCCGAGCCGAAAGCTTGGTCTGCCAAAGCCAAACTTTCCTGAGATGGCAGATCATCGTTCTTGCCGTGTTGTTCAATCTGCTACACCGTTCGTCCACACGGGCACGGATTATGCTGGTCCGTTTAAAGTTACCATGTCTCGCGGTCGAGGTGTTCGTTCCACCAAGGCTTACGTGTGTCTGTTCGTCTGCATGACTACACGCGCGGTGCACATAGAACTGGCTGGTGATCTCAGCACAGCTAGTTTTATGGACGCTTTTAAACGGTTTCTTTCCAGGCGTGGCCCGGTTAGTAGAATTTATTCAGACAACGGGACTAACTACATAGGCGCTAAACGCGAACTGTCGGAACATCATAGATTTCTTTGCTCGAAACATCATAATACTGAATTTGGTCATATGTTAGCTGAAAATCGTATAGATTGGTCGCTCAATGTCCCCACTGCCAGTCATTTCGGCGGCAACTGGGAGGCTAATATCAAAAGTTTAAAGTCGCATTTATATCGTACCATAGGAGATATTGTTCTTTCGTTTGAAGAATTAAGTACCGTGCTTACCCAAGTCGAGTCTGTAATGAATACGAGACCTTTGTGCAGGACACTCTCTAGTGATCCTTCGGAACCACTTGCTTTAACTCCAGCACACTTTTTGAATCTTACGCCTTTAAAATACTTACCGGCGCAAGAAGTAGAGACAAAATCTATCGTGACTAGACACCAGTTGTTAGACAAATTAGTACAATCGTTTGGAAGCGCTGGAGAAATGGATACCTTCACACATTGCAATCGCGTCGTAAATGGAACACGCCGGTGGATCCAGTCGTTGTCGGCACGGTCGTCGTTCTTAAAACTGATAATTCCCCTCCACTACACTGGCCTTTGGGTGTCGTTGAGGAGGTTTTCCCTGACTCCACCGGAGTGACTCGTGTCGTTCGGGTAGTAGACAGCGACTGGATCCTACTTGCGTCCCGTCGTGCGTCTACGTCCGTTGCCCAATCAATAAATTTCAAGCTCGTTATTCAAAATTTTATTAGTAGTTAGGTAGATTAGGCAAAATAGGTACTTAGTTTTCATTTTGTTATTTCGTTTCGTATACTTACGTAGCACAATTATCGTATAAATGATTTAGTTTCGTAAATTGCTTCAACTCTTGAAGGCATCCCTTCAAGCCCGGGGGGAATGGTTGCGCGGTAAATTTCATACTCATAATTTGTTATATTGGTAATTTCACTGGTGTTTGCAATCCCCTCCTTTTCTTATTCCCTTCCTTTTCCCGCACATACCTCAACGCATTCGTTGGAGCGAGAGGCGACACTAGCGCCCTTGAGTCGTGTGTGCAACATAAAAAACAAAAAAAATGGCTGACAACGCGCGCGAGAGCTCACGTCTCTCTCCGATAAAAAAATCGATATTGAGTGGAAAATTGGTGTGATTTGTGTTGAACTTTATTTGTGGCAGTTCTCCTCGTACAAGAAATCGCCGTAGAAGACAACAGGTACTGTGCTTCTTTCCTTTAGGCATACTTTCTTGTTTTGTGTCGCCCGCAGTATGCCGATTTTCCCGTCGCATTTGCAATCACCAGATTTTTTTAAATTTTTCGCATCTTTTTGAACCATATTGCGTTTCCCGCGTAATCAAACAGTATTTATAACAATAACAAGCATAAATAAGAAAAAGGCATAGTATGAAACGCTTTTACTAAATGTCTTTTTTTACTTGACATACATATATTGACCAGTTTAACGTATTTAATTTAACACCTGATCAAGGTATGACACACTTTGTATAAAAAATACATAGTATACATGTATAGTGATCGTTAATAACTTATTATAAAATTGAATACAATTGGTTAAGACGTTGACGGTGGCTTTTTGGTACTTACCTATATATCTATTATGAATTCATTGATAACAAAACGTACTGTATAGTGTACAAGTGTTACCACAATAGATATTTCTCCCGTTCCATCAGCTGTTCCTCTATCGTCTCTCAATGCTGATGCAGTGTCCTGCGTCAGGTTTGAGCATGACGTCGAGCTTCAGCCTCACCTTGGTGTGATCCGCCTTTATCTTGTAGTGGCGCACCACGTGAGCCAGGGTCGTTTTCATCGACATTAGAGCATACGCTTTACCTGGAAACAAAATGACATTACTACCGATACAGGCAATGCCACATTCATCCAAAGAACGTTGGGATGAAGGTCATAAAAGTCTATATTCTAATTTCATAAACCGATATCAATATACACGTTGGGCTCTTACGAAGGTTATAAAACTCTACATTTTCGTTGAACAAACTGATCTCAATAAACCCTTTGATTTATTTTCCTTATTCCCACTGAGTTTAACGAGCAGGACCATTTTTATCGAGAGTTTTCTATTCGTCAACTTTTATCCATCTTAGTAATGGGCTCTTACCAATACACTGTCGTCTCCCAACACTAAAGGCAGCAAAAGCATTAGGGTTGTCAGGCAATTGTCCAGGTTCCAACCAGCGCTCAGGCCTGAACTCGTCCACATCAGGCCCCCACATTGGGTGCTTATGGAGACCAAACACAAACAAGAAACAGGTTCGCCCGGCTGATAGTGTATAATTTTCTGAAACATGACAGACATTTTAAGTAAAATTTTGGTCAAAGGATAAGTAAACAAAAACGTCATAGTAATTTAGCGACGAAAAGATGGAAGCGTTTTTTTTTGTGAGTTAGAACTGAGAACCAACAATGTATAGGTGCTCCCACGTTGCCGTTAGCAAATGTTTGTAAACTTTTTTCTAACATAAAAATATGTGGCAATGATATCTGGTCAATGTGAACTTACTAAGCTTGACATCTTTGTCGAGTTTCCTGGCGAGCACCGGCACGATGGTGAACACCCTCATGCTCTCCTTCAGAACAGCTTCCAAGTACACCAGCCTTGATAGATCAGCCTTCTCCACATCTCTGTCTTCATCGCCTAGCACTTCTAGCACTCTGTAAACATTATACAATTGTTCGAATGGGTTTAAGTTTAATTTAACTCAGAATCAATCTCATTAGGTAGGTTAGGTAGTTTTTTTTTATCCATATAATATTTTGTTTTTAAATTCAAGTTCAAGGTTAGTTATTATTTAACATATTTAATCCGGAACCATGCCATTGTTTATATATTTTATCCTTACGTTTTTGATACCACTTACTCAGCAAAAGCCTTCTCCTGTGCTTCAGGATGAGATCCCAACAATATCATGGTAAACATGAGCACACTGGCCGAGGTGTCATGGCCCCCAACTATAATAGTGTCCACATGCTCTCTTACTTCTCTATCATTTAACACTCCCTTCTCAACAGACAGTTCCAGCAGAAGATCCAAGAAAGGCTTGAACTTTTTCCCTTGAAAAGTAAAATAAAATGTAGTTAGCTGTTTTATTTCGATAAGTTAAGGTACTGAAAAACAAGAGTTCTGTATAATATTACTTGGGATTTCGCTCTCCTCGGCACAAACACTGCCATTTATCTCTGACTTTCTTTTTTGTAGAACCTGTAAACATTATCTACTAAGTATTATGAAACAAGTATTTGTGTAAACTAACGAGGCCGACTTTCTTACTACGGTGTTCAAGCCTCAGTAAATAACTGATCGCAATGAACTTAACGACATATAGACCAATGAAAAGTTCCCCTGTCAGTCTCTTCAAAGTTTACCAAGCCAACAACGCTAAAGATATGTCTCCGTGCTCACTGTGTTAGACATATTATGCAGGATCTTAAGACAGTCATCCTGCTTCTTCTTGACGTTACTCCAGGCGAAGGTGTAAGGGCTGTGCCACCAGAACTTCGTGAACCGCTCCACCATGGTATAGAAGATCAGCTCTGCAGCTTCTACATACTCGCTGTTTAAATTCGAGTCTGTGAAGTCTACTCCGAGAGCTGTCACTGGAAGAAATAAAATACACAGTCGTTAACTCCTAATCTTCGTAATATATCTTAATTAGTAGTAGGACTTACAGCAGATAGTTTCTAAAGCGTTATGTCTTGTGTAAGTCCAGTGGTCGAAGAGTCCTTTTCCGGCCTCTTTTTCCATATCCTTGACCAGCTTCCTGGACTGACTGTTGAAGACTCCCATGAAGGTGTCCAGCAATATCTGACTGAACGCTGGATTCAGGAGCTTGCGATGATTCTTCCAGATTGAATCTGAAAAATCCCGAAAATCGTCCTGATGGTCTTATGGAAGGCATTTTAGATATTGACATAAGCTTAGATACAATTATGAAAAATGTTGTACTTACATTTCCCAGTAACTAATCCTTCCCCTAGCCATGGTTTAGCGATGTCATAAAAGTCATCCTTTTCAAAGCAAGAGTTTGCTACTGTGAAACTGTCGTCTGGGTCGGATATAACTAGAAAAGGGGTACAAAAACCAATCCTTGAACAAATGTTTTTCAAAAAACTATAAATTATTAGTAAGAAATAATATGACTTCAGGTAGATGATTGAGATTTCTATCTAGCCTTTATATACTTACCATATGCCGTTCTTGGTCCAATGCCGATAGACACAACTCCCCCAATATCGTAGCTCTGTTTAGCCAAGTCGTTTACGCCGTTCCATAGTTCTACAAAAACGCAATACACTAGCAATTCTTTGTATCAATAATCTTAACCAGATTGAATATGAATATTTAAGGAAAGCTAATGACAATACGAACTGCAGCTATCTCCTATAAGAGCCGGCGCATGTCCTAGAATAGGCCACCAGCCTGGAAAAAACGGTGGTTCTGTGGTCTTCCTGGTCATCAGTCGCCACACCAAGTAAGAGACGCAGGCGGCGCACAATACGGTTACAACAAACATTGCCATTTTCTCTGACTGTAAAGGTTTTCAGATACGTATTGCTATGAATATTAAAAATTAAATCAAACAAAATGACACTAAGCACTTTGTCTTCGCCACTTGGAAACTCAGCCTTTTGCGCTGAAAATACTTTAACTGAACAATTTTAACACACATCTACACATGGTATCTTGTAATCACTATATGTATATCTCTCACTATAGCTATTGCAGTTATTGTGACGAATGCATCTAGAATAATTTTAACTGCTTCTGCCACATCACTTATTGTAAGATTTCCTCAACACGCGAGCCTACCTCCTTATCCTTTATTTCGACACTCGCAATTAAAATTTTTCAAATCGCTTAATATGCGTAATTCACCGACGAGAGCTACACGACTGCTGAAGGTTACATAAGTCCTGCTATTTATCTGAAGGGCGATCAGTAGCCGTGAGCTGTCGAAAGTGGAAACAATAATCATGAATAATACATCCCTTTCCACTTCGGAATACTATGTAATTGATTTATTATGTAATTAACTTAACATTGAGTTCGATTCAAAATCAAATTCAGCCTATTGAAAACGAAGAAAAAGGGAGCTTTTTTACCTTATTTCACGTTTTATAATAAGTTAAAGCAGCTGTGCCTATGCTGTGGTCATCTCTTGATTATTTCTTTAATTTTTTTGAGAATAAAATGTATGGTGGTCTCAGTATTATACCCTGAGGGATCCCCTGTTGAACTGCGTGTCGGAATACAAAAGTATCCGTTTATCAGGAGCTGAAAGTGTTTTATTTTAGAAACAATTCATCATTATCGTCATATCAGCCAGTTGCCATTACAAACAATTGTTTTCTTCAAACTAAAAGCTTAAGGTACAGTGTAAAATGCTTTAACAAAATTAAAATCAAATATATTTTTAACATCATTTATTAGGTACACACATTAAATTCAGGTATTACAGAGGTTTCACGTAGAACGTAACTTACTCCTAAATTAAAACTATAACAATGGCAGGATCTAAGTTAATTGTTTACAAATTATTAAAATGAAATTATTGTATCAACACCTTCATCACACAATACGCTCTATTTTGCGACCCTTTAAGATAAACTACTATTTTGTTTCTTTATCATGTCCCAATCATTTCCACAGTGTTCTCTCAAAAGGCCTATATTGTCATCTCCCCATGTTGTTCCTCTATCGTCTCTCAATGCTGATGCAGTGTCCTGCGTCAGGTTTGAGCATGACGTCGAGCTTCAGCCTCACCTTGGTGTGATCGGCCTTTATCTTGTAGTGACGCACCACGTGAGCCAGGGTCGTCTTCATCGACATCAGAGCATACGCTTTACCTGGAAACAAAAAACGGCACTAAGCAATGGTACACACATTTCTTGAATTTAATGTCTAGATGCTGAAGTTTTTCCCCTAAACCTTTACTGGAGTTTCCTACTATTAAAGCACATTAAATATGACTTGTGCCATCATCATTTCAAACATAAAATCAGGTCTTACCAATACATTGTCGTCTCCCAACACTAAAGGCAGCAAAGGCGTTGGGGTTATCAGGCAACTTTCCTGGCTCTATCCAACGTTCGGGCTTAAACTCGTTCACGTCGGGCCCCCACATCGGGTGCTTATGGAGTCCAAATACGAACAAGAAACAGGTGCGACCGGCTGACAGGGTGTAGTTTTCTGAAAAAATTATATTGTGATATTTTTTCAGGCAGAAAAAGACACATCATAGAGCAGCATAGAAAAGTGTAGTTCCTAAAACATAAAATAGCTTTCATAGGCCTTCCTTCAATGAATTTGAATTGAGCTGAGTAATTGCTACTGAGCAGTAAATAAAGTTGAAAAACCTATGATGAGAAGAATTTTAGTTAGGTATCTACCTTGTTATGTCATTAGCTTAAAATTTAAGCCGCAGTGATTATCTCAAGGTTGGTAGTAAAACTATTCATTGCTATGAACTTACTAAGCTTGACGTCTTTGTCGAGTTTCCTGGCGAGCACCGGCACGATGGTGAACACCCTCATGCTCTCCTTCAGAACAGCTTCCAAGTACACCAGCTTTGATAAATCAGCCTTCTCCACGTCTCTGTCTCCATCGCCTAGCACTTCTCTAACTCTGAAAATAGTAACAGTTCCCCACTATTTAATGGATACATATAAACATTTATTTTCAATCACTCTGTCTATTTAAAAAACCGTTGAAGATTTAAGCGTATAAAGGGACAGAAAAAGCCACTTTCTTTTATAGTATTTAGTAATTATAGGTCAAGGTCATAAATCAACTTACTCAGCAAACGCCTTCTCCTGTGCTTCAGGATGTGATCCCAACAATATCATTGTAAACATGAGCACATTGGCCGAAGTGTCATGGCCGCCAACGATCATGGTGTCCACATGCTCTCTAATCTCTCTGTCGTTAAATACTCCCTTTTCTACCGACAAGTCTAGCAGAAGGTCCATGAAAGGCTTGAATTTTGACCCTAGAAATTGATGTTAAACAGTATGTATGATATTCATTGAAATATTATGTCATGCTAGGATAACAAAAACATTATTTACCTGGAATTATACTCCTCGCAGCACAGATATTGCCATTGAACTCTGATTTTCGTTTTTGGAGGACCTGTTAACATTTATCTCTTTTAACAAAGTAGCTACACTGAACAAAAGTCATCTAACAAACACCTTTTTTTTTTTAACGACGTAAAAAATCATCAAATGACCCCTCCCGCTGTGGGTTAGCAGCGGTGAGGGAGTGTCAGACTCTTACTGACTAAAAGCCGTCGTGTTCCGTCGTAGGCCTTATGTGCTAGGGCCGCGGTACCTCTTTCGAACAACCCGCAGCCCCGGCAGGCCCCTGCTGGGCCCTCTGGGGTTGCTGACATCTCTTTGAGGAGCGCGTGGAACAACGCGCGCCGCCGACACGGGTCTGTTGTCTAAAAACAGACATGAGCGATGAGCCACCCGAACTCACCGCCCACAGACCCACGCCTACGGTGGCCGGGAGTCGTCTCGCGACACCCGGCGCCCGTGGTGTCTACCTGCTCCAGCGCGGCGGCCGGGATGAGAGGTGCGAACTCTCTGACGTTCCGCCGCCTCCTTCTCGAGCATGACTGCTTCGCAGAAGGAGGCGACGGCATCCCATTCCCTTTCGCCCCGGACCATGGCTTGAACCAGGGCCGGACGCGAGAGGTCGCCGCCGCCCACAGCCTCGACGAGGACCCGGCGGTGCCCTTCCCACGCAGGGCACTCCTGGACTGTGTGGTCCACCGTGTCCTCGGGGATCTAACAAACCCCTAGGAAATAGTTTTAGTCGTATTTGGTCTGTGTCCATTTGGACCTTCTTTCTTTCTTTCTTCTTGTATTCTTACCGTGTTAGACATATTATGCAGGATCTCAAGACAGGCATCCTGCTTCTTCTTGACGTTGCTCCAGGCGAAGGTGTAGGGACTATGCCACCAGAACTTCGTGAAGCGCTCCACAATTGTATTGAATATTAACTCTGCGGCTTCCACGTACTTGCTATTAAGGTTGGAGTCTGTGAAGTCTACTCCTAGGGCCGTCACTGGAAGCAAATTTTAGAGTTTTTACATAGCGTAGTCGTTAGCAATGATAGGGGTTGATTGTTAATGGTTTGATCATTCCTCATTAATAACACAAAGTCTCTGGCATGACAAATTCTTTTTTTTATATATGTATATTGCTAGTACTAGATTCCACACAATATAATTATCTGTGTTGTTATCAATAATTTTAACTTTGACTCTTTGTCATCCCACGATACCCATAACTGTTTAAAGTTGTTGACTTACAGCAGATAGTTTCCAAAGCGTTATGTCTCGTATAAGTCCAGTGGTCGAAGAGTCCTTTCCCTATCTCCTTCTCCATGTCCTTGACAAGCTTCCTGGACTGACTGTTGAAGACTCCCATGAAAGTGTCCAGCAATATCTGACTGAACGCTGGATTGAGGAGCTTGCGATGATTCTTCCAGATCGAATCTGAAGGATTTAGAACAACATGATAAAGTAGCTGACCTTAAACTTGACTCAAAACATATAAGAATATTATAAAACTAACATATTAGTAATATAGAACTTACATTTCCCAGTGACTAAGCCTTCACCTAGCCACGGTTTGGCGAAGTCATAAAATCCGTCCTTTTCAAGGCAAGAATTCGCTATTGTGAAACTGTCGTCTGGGTCGGTTACGACTGAAATAATAAAGATATTACCACTCTTAAAAAACTGAGAAATTATCTGAATTTATTAAAGTGCAGTCCTTTACTGAATTTTAAAATAATTGTATTTAATAATCAATAGATTAACAGGTACTGCGGCAGACAAGTCGGTTCCCAACTTCAAATTTTAGAGCTTGTTCAGAGATTTCATCAGCCCTTATTAAGAGAAGCTTTAAATGGTTCCTCCTTTTAAAAGATCGCTCTTTTTTACCTATCTAGCCTTAGGTAAAATATGTATTTACTATAAACAGTCCGTGGTCCGATGGCTGCTGACACAACTCCTCCGATATCGTAGCTCTGTCTGGCCAAGTCGTTGACAGCATCCCAAAGTTCTACAAACAGACAAAATATATAATGGTGATGTGGATTTGAGATCCATAGCTACCTGTATTTCACAGATAAATCAAATCAAATCAAAACGTTTATTCGCGTTCGTGACGCACACACAAAAACGAGTACATATAAAAGCTCACAAAAATAAAACAAAACAGGAATGAAAACGAAAAAAAGAAGAGAATGGAAAAGGAAAATATGCGTCACGATCACGCGAAATGGCCCTCGCTCAGCATATGCAGCGACCCTATGCGAGACAGAGTCGCGGCGCTGGTTTTCAGCGATGGCCAACACTAACATGTTCACACACAGGTTCAACAAGTCGTATGTAAAATATCTCAAGAAACCGGTGTTTGAGTGAAAGTTATCGATGAATGCGACGTTCACATAAGACTAATGAGGGTGACGAATAATTAGACAAGAATTTTTGGTCAGAAGCAAATACCAAAAGATCCTGTCAAAAAGTTCTTCTAACTTTATTTCTCTAAAGAGCCTTTGATAAATATACGTACTGCAGCTATCTCCTATAAGAGAAGGCGCGTGTCCTACAATGGGCCATCCTCCTGGGAAAAATGGTGGCTCTGTGACCTTCCTGTTCTTCTGTCGCCACGCCCAGTACGCTGCGCAAGCGATGCAGAATAGCGCTACGGTGAACATTGCAGCTGAAATATAAGAATTAAAATAATGATAAACACTGTAACCTCTACGAATCTATGAAAATCAACCAAAAAGTTGGCGCAAGCACTTAGGAAGTAGAATTAATCAAAAGTTGGGAAAATACTCAGCAGTAGTCTTGCCATGGTTGATTTCATGATGAAGATGAAATAAAAAGTTTGAAGGCACCATAATTACTAGGCTATATCATCTAAATATTTATAAGTCCTTGTTCAGCCGATGACTGTCCATGTACCTACAATAACTAAGTTGTTTTGGTAACTCTATTAGCCATTTACGTATACTCGCCAGAATAACCAGTATCATACATAGTAAACTACTAAGTACTTCATCAAAACAATCGAGCATCATTTAGTCTAACTACGTGTTTATTTTGTTGCTAATGGAATGTACAAAAACTTAATATCCATACAATTTGCTAAATTGACAGGTAATAAACACTTGTTTGGAGTAGCATTAATATCACGCTCTGATACACAAGCAATGAACGACGTTGTTACATGTTAATTTGATCTTTTAAACGATCAATCTAATTTGTAAGTTACGTTAAGCATCGTTATTCCTTTTGGCATACTTTAAAGATTGTTTTTTGGATCATGGGAGAAAGTATCTGACTTTTACTATCTTCTTCTTCTTCCTGCCATGTTCCCAAGTTTTTTGGGGTCTGCGCAATATGTTCATGACTTTTACTATGTTATGCTCCTCAATGTTCCTTTCGTCACTTTCTGTATCCCAGGGCTGCGCAGAATATTCAACCAATCCCACAGCAACGTTTGGATGCCAAAAGATAAATATTTCAATAGTTTGGTAAATCCTGTAGGTACAGCTAGCATTGTCGTCACGCAGTTGTGCTACACAAAAAAATTCTTTAACGATGACTCATTCAGTGCTTCGTAATATTCTAACACGGTCTATTAACTTATCTTTCACAAACACTGCACGTGAGCACATTTATTCACTTTGCACGTGACTATCCAAACAATCACTGTTATTTTCAAAATCATCGTTGACAACTTTTTCACTTTGATCTGGATCCACCACAGCAATCCTTCTATCTTAGAAGATTGTATTAATTTTGTCAAATCAGATTAACCTAATAGTTATTAAATCTAGAACATTTTCACCTTCGTCTTTGTCAATAATAATTGCAACACAGTCCAAACTTCCTGAATATGCAAGCTTACCTCCTAATCCTTTATGTCGACACTTCCAATTAAAATTTTGCAAATTAAATAATGCCTAGTTCACCGACAAGAGCTATACGACTGCTTGGACGTTGCCTAAGCCCTGCTATATATCCGAAGGGCAATCAATGAGTTAGGGCTGTCGAAAGACAATAAACCAATAATAATGAATGAGCTATACTTATTGCTGCTGTACTAATACTTACTCGTACATTCCACATTACAGCAAGTATAGTATAGTAGGTAAATCGTGGCTGTTAAGTAGTTAAGGCATCTGAACCTCTAGTTCGAGTATGCGAGTTCGAATTTAGGCAACTTACCAATGTACCAATGTAGCTCAGTGTGGAGATCAGAAAAGCTATCTTTGCATTGCCTCATTCAAGATAAAACCATGTGCTGACGTTATATGTATATTGCTAGTTTGAAAACAAATAAATTCCAGTAACTTACCAGTGTCCCTAATTAATATTTTTTTACTGTCACCATCTCACGGCATATTTCTCAAGCATTGTTTAAATTTCAATATTCAGCTAAAGAAGTCTTGGAAAAGAGACAATAAATAGATTCGTGAATCATTGTCATTTAGTAATTAGTGGTCTCTTGCTTGCGATTATAAAAACATCTTTGGTTTCAGTTGTCTATCTTCAGTTACATTTAGATAATCTATTTATCCAAAATCAAAGCCACTTCTATCGTGTTGATCGAATACACAAAAATATCTGAATTAAATTATCTCGGAGTATTTTGTGACCGTCGCTGTATGAAGAGATATCACAGTAGCTAACTATTTTTACAAAGGAAAGTTTCAACTTCATCATCCCAAAAGTTCTCTATTGTATGATTTAATAGGTATTCTGTCGTATATCTATGTTTTGCTGTTACTCTGACGCGTCAACCATTTAAGTGATTTATTTTTGAGTCGTATGTTAAATAATAGATTATTCATCAACCCTTTACATTGCAGCCATGATTGTCAAGTTTGATTTCCAGACCAAGTCGAATTTGTTTAATTGGGACTTCAGAAATTTCACGAAATGGCCTGTGCTTTAAGTAAAAGTAGTGGTTATCATTCCATGTCAAAGGTCCATCTGAAAATTATCTGAAAGAACTCAACTACGGCTGATTAGGTGACCTTCGTACCATCAAAGCAATAAATCCAAAACATAAACAAACCCTTTCTCCCGCCACCCCTAGGTCAGGCTAACCTCTTGCAATATATCTGCGTTTCAATATTTTTTCAGTTAATTACAGCAGTGTTCACACTTCCGTTTATTTAGTAAGTGCGTCTGTGTTTCAGTGCGTGTAATGTGGCGTGCTCGATCATGTTCCACGTCACGTTTAGTGGCTTCTAAATAAGTTATGCTAGTCATCGCATGTCCTTAGTTCGTGTCTAAGGTTCCAGAAGTATGGTCTATAGCGATTGAAACTGTGGACTTGTGAAAGTTAGGTATTGTGATATCGTTTATAAACTTTTTCAGGTCAAATCTTTCTATGATTTTGATTTGTTCGTCTGCATGAATTCGTAGATTGGTTTCAGATGAAATAATAGGTTTGTGTTCTGTGATAATAATGGTAATCGATCACACGTCATCCTTCTATGGGAAGTTTTACCTGAATCTGTTGAATAAATTAATGTAGTATTTGTTTCATTCTTTTTCACGTTGCATGGCGTTCAACTCGATCTCAGTGGCGTGCACTTGGAGATGCCTATGTCCAGCAGTGGACTGCGATAGTGATGCGACTGCGATGTGATACTGATGATGATGATGAGAGCGTTCAACGTGATTTACAAATACTCTGAACTCCTCCTAAAATCTATCAATGAAACTGATCCAAAGACTGTGTTACGAAATCGAAAAGTACATCAAGCAAATGCGGTGACAATACCCTTAAGGCATCGTTCAGACCAAACGTATTGTCGGCCGCTGACTGTGAGCGCGTGTTACGCAGTTTATTGCTTTTCCATATATATTGAAATTGTCGTTCACACCGAACCGACTATACGCTGTTACGTCGTCTGTTGTAGCTGACTCTCAGTGGCCGATTATTTTACTACGCGACTATGCACGGCGGACGCGGATTGGCTACGCGGACGCAGTTGCCGAATAGCGCCGCTCCGCCGCGTACGCACCGCCGCGCCTCGGTTCAGCACGTCGATAAATTAGTGTCCCTTTTATATAAACTTAAACGTATTAAAGATACTAACTCATCGAATGTTTTACTGTCATACGAAAATATTTCTTGAACTTATTTGGATAAAGTCTATATTCGAAATATAAAGTATGAAATTGACCAAGATAACATGTCTTCTTTAAGGGATGTACCCACAACCTCTTCTTTTTATTATTTTCGTCTTCCTCTAGAGCTTCGCAAATGGCAACTATCTGAATGCGCATCATTTAATTGAAATATCAGTAAAACGTCTGATTTGAAAAAAATAAATTACGCTAGTTTTATCGTTTATAAAATACTACGAGCAACTTCAAATACTGAGCCCTTTTATGTGTAGAATAGTCAGCCGCTCAGCGTACGCATCTAGTGTGAACCTACAAGAGCCTATTCTTTTGTTCACACATGTAGCGCATCGTACGCTATAGCCTATTGTCGGCTTGGTGAGTACGCGTACTGCAGATTGAGTCGACGTTCACACTGGGGCAGACAGTGAGTATACTCACAGTCAGCGGCGGACAATACGTTTGGTGTGAACAATCCCTAAAGTGGTACCTACTTACATTACAACAACACAAAACACTAGTTAATTTAGTAATAGCTAGCAGTTACATGAATTGGTAAACAATTGACTGTTTACCTGTCATATTATTTATTGGGTACACAACTACATATCCTTATGTCTTCACCAACTAAGGAATTGTGGCAATAACGGGGGTATTTCGATTTCAAGGATGATCAATATTCCACATTGAGCAATCGATACCAACTGTAAATGATTCAGCTTTAAAGTTAAATTGGACTCTTTTTGTTCTATGTTTATTTTATGATTACTCAATTAATTATAGCGAACACAATACTAGTGACTAAGTCAGTATGAAGTACCAACGATTGAAAGACACCTAAAATGTTAAGTTGCTTTCAACGCGATGGGTACATGGATGGATGGCTATTTTCCGAATTATTGCTATGAACATATTATCAGGCGCTTTTTACCATTGGGTAATGAAATAAAATAAATGAAGTGGTGGGCAGACAATGTATTTAATATAACATTCAATTATATAGGTGGTTCTCGTCAGTACAAAACATAGTTTCTTTCAACGTTTCTTATAACTTATTTATATGGCACAAGAAAGTATCAGAATAATGTGTTTGTAATTATTTGAAAATTAATTAACGTTACATTTTGTTTTTACCTAGTAATTCTTAACAAGGCCAATTCTTAAATCACTACAGTAACTATTGCAACTGTGATTTATAAACTGTTTGATATTATAACATCAGATCGAACTTTGTCCGAAGAAACCTAAAGCTGTAGATATAAAAATTATCAAAATTGAATTCTCCACTCGACGCTGTGGGCTCTCTCTCAAACATGAGATTCATTTTCATAGATTGATAAATATAAATGCATATTACGAAGGCTAAAAAAAGATAAAATATAACTCAATTCCCCACCGGCACAGGGATGCTACTAGGACTCTGATAATACTGAGGAGCTTCATTCAAAGTAGTGGCTCCAATCACGTTACCGCCAGCGACCAATAGCAGACGTCTCTTGCGATGATGACGTAGCAGTGACGTCACGCTCACGAAGCTCTGCTCGCCGCGCCGAGCGAACCCGAGCGCGAGCCGACCGTCCGGACGACGTCGGATTCCGACGTTGTGCACTGCGTTTGCGCAGGATACGCTTAGAGTGTATGCGTGGTCTGGCTGTGAACGAAGAGATATAGGAAAACGTTAAAATGACGAGACGAGACGACGTTAAAATACGAATGACCTATATGTAAGCTTTTTTATTCATATGGAATAGCATTTCCCAAACAACTAAACTTTGAAGTTACTATTGCCGTTATATATCATCGTTATACCAGACAAGAGGGTTCAATATAGTAAGCTCTTCCTCACAGACACCGCTTCAGTTCATAGCAAACTATGGACTTTTAGCATCTATGAAAGATGATTAAAATTGCATCCGTGTCTTTGGTTTTGGCACTTGCGCTGATGGCTCACAAGGCCTATACAGGAGCGACATTACATAGTACAATCATCCTTAATCCGAAACTTTTTAACATTTAATAACCCTCTACACTAGCCTCACCAAGGTGTATTGGGTTGCCCAGATGAGAAGGTCAGATAGGCAGTCGCTTCTTGTAAAACACTAGTACTCACTCAGTACACAGTTAGACTGGAAGCCGACCCCAATATAATCGGGAAAAAGCTCAGGAGATGATGAATTAGAATTATTATATTTACCTGACTAGAAGGCCTCAAAATGAACGTCCCATCAGGCTGTCCCCTCAGCAAGTTCTGCGCCTCCTGCCTATCTACATTCATATAGTAAGGCTCGTTCTCCACCGGCACGGGCAGTGGCCGGTCCGCCATATTGGTGGCACCTGATTTGGAGTCAGGCCACTTGCGGGACTCGTCGCTGGTGGCGTCAGCCTTGTGGGAGTCCGCTTCTGAATGGTCTGATGGATGGTCGTCATTTGTTTCTGGGAAGCCAGATTAAGAACTGTTAGAAAGCTTATTATGAGAATCTATATTTGAGAGCTAGGTCCATTGAGGACCTAAGTCTCTCTAATTAATATCTCTACTGTAAACCCGGTGTCATCTAAGAATCCTATCTACAGCATTATCACATAAGTATCTCACCAATGCTAATCCCCGTTAGGATCAGAATTTATCAGTTTTCATTTATTTTTAGATGGACATATACATCATCAATATTTTGATCAATTAATTCCTTAATATGTTAGATACTTTACCTGTAACGACATCAGTAAGACAGTGCACGATGTGGTAGAACATGTCCACCATCGTGCTGCCGAGTCTGCTGCCCAGGTTGTACATCAGTGGGACACTCACTTTTATGTACCAGCACATTTTCACTTCACTGGGTTATGGGGTAAATGTTACGTTGGCAACATTCGTCGTAACATTTTTGTCAATGGACTGAGCTTTTAAGGAAGGCTTTAAAAGAGATTCGTATAAGTTTTGTAAGCCTCTATGTTCATAATAACTAAATAAAAGTTACTATACAGTCCGGATCCATCTATTTCCCAAATAAAGTTAAGTAAATATGCACTTTAGACTTTATAAAGAACTCGAGGATGAAAATAATCGAGAGTTCGATAACCATCAAGAATTGAAAGGAAAATCATTCAGATATAGAAATGTGGTAATAATATTAACTGGCTAGAAAATCTGGAGAGAAGATATCAAACTTCCAGACAAACATATAATTTCTAAAAGGGTGGATGACTTAACACGAGAGACAATCAATTAACTTCAATTGTTATGATACGTGAATCAGACGTGAGTCACAGATCCAGACGTTTACGAGCTAGTTGTCACTTTTTGATTAGGAGTATCAAGTTATCTGAATAAGATAGATCTATGGTTTAGTCGTAAATCATTCTACAGTATGGTTTGATATAGCTGTGATGTAATGAAAATCACGGGTGACTTGCTGTCTATGATGTTTCTACCAAACCCCATAAGATAGTTTCTATTGGAGTCCCATAAGAACAATATGTTGTCCTAAGCTACGTAGGAGGAAAACTATCTTAGTCACTTTCAGCAAGAAAAATATTTTCATAAAAGTCCACTAGGATATTTTCATAAAAGTTCACTAGGAAAAAGTTTTAAAAGGGTTAGCAGCACAAACAAATACACTCAAAATTCCAATAGAAACACACACAGAAGTCCACAACTTTGAACAGACAATTAAAACAAAAGCTTTTATCAATTTCACTTAAAAACTGTACCCAAACGAAAGTAATACAAGGCACCGGGTGACACTCCGGCGCACTAATAAGGAGTAAACAAATAATTGTTTCATACACCATCACTTTTTTATATTATTTGTTTTGACGACTAGCTTGTACCCGCGGGGCTGCTTGCATGGGAAACATCTGCATGGGAATGGCTGAGTATTTCTTCCTTATGATAGCTTTGAGAACAATAAATATATAATGGACTACGGAGGGTTATAAAAACCAAAAGAACTATTTTTGACCCAAAATATTATTCGCCAACAAATTCAACTTGTTTTGGCTCTTGTACCAAAACTATTCAATGCTGTCCATGAATTCGCCAAACAATTTTAATTATGTCAAAACTGCTTAACAACGGTATTTAGTTCTCATATCGATATCGATAAAGTAAGATACAAGCTCGTTATTTTCCAAAAAACAAACCTTTAGTAACCACACAATTTCATCAGTCGCATTGTCTGATAATGTTGAACTAAGAAAAAAACAAATGAACATCCCTATGACATTTGCAAACTATCCATTAATATCTGTAATTTTGAAGATAAAAACATGACCTACGTTTATATCGACAAATGAACTGCTTCCCTACAAACATGTGACGCGATCCACACATGTCGTTGAGGAAATAAGAAATAAAAGCGATGAGAAAGTAAACGCCACCAGTATTGTCATTGATATTAATTGTGTTACTAAAGACAAATAAACTGCTACAAAATATGTAGAAGATAAACATCTAAATATACCTATAAGCATAAAAGACACTGACTAATTTCGTACCAACCAATATATGCACGAACAAATAAAATAGAAAAACCTATTGGTACTTAATGTACTTCTTTTAGCTCGTTGTGTTTATCGTCGCAAGAGACATAAAGAAAACAGCTATATCCAGTACGAAATTACCGTAACAAAGTCTTCATTGTTTCTTAATCATCTTCGTGTCAAGTTACACCCTTGCGTGCCCTTTTTACGTCGCCAGTGATCTCACTTGCTTCACAAGGTCGATCCTCAAAATGTATGGATGAATCATCACTGGCAATTTTGATGATTTTTGCACGGTTTAGACCACAATAAATCACTTCTATTCAGCACTAGATCATCACTAGATAGATGTGGAAAAAACTCGTAGTAAAATAGCCCTTTTGACAGTCGGGTGAAATGCTTACCTTTTCGTAATCCAAAGCGATTCTCGAAGATGCTGAGGATGTATCCCAGCAGTGACTCATCCTTCTGCCTGTAGTTCACGTCACAATAGTCCTTGTGCAGCTGCACGGGCTCCAAGTAGTCCTCCACTGGCAACTTCGTCTGATGGAGAGGAAATATCGTAAGAAGTAAATAATGAAAACATCAAAAAATACCAGTTAACGTTAGTTACTTTAAAACTTGGTTTATCAACGATAATACTTACTTCAGTTTTTACTTCGCTCCCTTCGACAGGTCTAACAGCATGTACAGAGTCGTACATATTAGCGACACTGTCACTATTCTCATAGTAATTAGATGTCGATTTCTCATTCTCCACCTTTTCCTCTTCTAGCATCTCCGTCTTCTTGAAGAATGGCACTTTGAACGACTGAAACAGTTCTTGAATCTTTACAATACAAGGTTTCACATTCACTCTTGTTTCTAGTGGCTTTTCTTTTTCCTTCTCAACTTCATTATAACATAAGTCTTCATAAAAGTGATCGTCAGGATATTTGTCACTGAATTCATCAGGAGTTGATAATGATTTATATTTATTTCTACATTCAGGTTTCCTATAAGTTCTAGCTATGTAATATCTACTGTTTCTCTTCATGGCGTAGTACCCTCTGTCGTTTGAACTTTCTTGTCTTGTGAACTTAGCTCTTATATCGAAGAATGGATATTCGTATGAACTTAATCTGAATAGTTTCTTCTTCTTTGGGGTTCCGGCATCCATAGGCAGGTAGGAAGGTGTTCTTTCGGCTCTTTGCTGGTTTCTGTACAGGAAACTCTTAGCAGGAACTATTCTTCTGATCAGCTCTTCGACTGAGCTCATAGATGAGTGAGTGTGCACTGCATCTTCCTTTCTCCGATGCGTAACGGTTTGGTACTGACTCTCGATATCAGATTTGTCTGTTGTTGTAAATTCTGTTTGTTCGTGGATTGTTGTTGTTTTATCTCGAAAATTCAGCTTTGCCATTGTTACGTCTTTGTTTTCTAAATATTTATTGGGATTCAGTTTCATATCTTCGATGAATGTGATGAATTTCTTAGCGTTCGCTTTCGGTTTCCATAATTTTACGATTCCTTCGGTGACGTCCTGAAAACATGTTTAGTCATATCTAGATAAATAAAATCATCATCCAAGCGTATAAATAAATAACAGCATTAAATAGCAGAAATGTAAGAAAATTATAATAACTAGGATCTGTCAGATGCCTTACTACTGTACAAGGTAATATTATGCTAATTCAGATTAACGCGATAAGTCAAGTCTTTATTAATTTAATTAGCCTGCACTAAATTGATAAGGTTAACTATCCATTTCATATTGTAATTCATGTGTCATGGCCGGTCAACGCACACAGCTGTATTCTTACTCCTATACAAACACAAACATATGTACGTACCCATCGTTAAGGATATTTTTCATTAGTAATCCAACAATATGCGTATAATGTATTTGGGACGTGGATTGTTTTATTTTTAAGAAAGGTAAATCAAAAATTCGGAAGGTTTGTAAGTAATTTGTAAGTAACAGCATTTTGTCAAGACCGTTGCAGTCAGTAATTTTCAATGGTCAACTTAATTTAATTAGTACTAATACCGACGAGGTATCATTTATTTCCTCCCCGGTTTTCACATCTGTCTTAAAACATTATTTACGTCACTTAAAATAGTAGAAACGATAGGCGCCCTTCCTAATTTCTCCTCACCAATAAAACACATCTTACCAATAGCTTCCTTCCATCCATTGTCTTCACCCTGGCAAACTCCACAAACTCTTCGAGATCCCATTTCTCCAGAAGCGTCACTACTCCCTCTTCGTCTAATTCCTCCAATCTCTTACACTTCTTCTCATTCTTCTCCATTATCTGTTAAATATAACCGTATTATTTAGTGGAACATATTTAGCTTCTACGTCTGCAAATCGTTATTTAAATCCGGGACATAAACTTAAACACCTACAATGATCGTCTGGTTTATATTTCTATCTGGTTTTATTTTACGGTGTTATGAAGTCCATTGTGCTGCTTGTTAGGACTGGTAATTTTGGGGTAATTTCGCTTACTAACAATAACAATGACTCATAGGAGTCTACCAAGACGATTATGACATAAAAGATAAAGGATACTTACCGGGAATAAGCAAACACTATTCTTTTTCGCACATAATATTCACCAATATTAAAAAAAAATCACTTTACAAAATGTCTCACTTCCACTAAAATATAAATAACACCATCAAACTGACTAAAACGGACCTCACCGCGTAGCTACGTGCGCAGGAGTCGCGAGTGACACAATGACTTGGACACAATTAACTCGATTGGTCATCAGCCATGGTGTAGCCGTAGTCACTGGACAATGGCTGTTTAGGTTCAATTCCCATTGCGCAGTATTTTGTCGAAATTGTGAACAAACTCTGATCCTAAACGTTCTTGTTATTAACGATTGATTTGAAGTAGCGGATTTTATTTTGTACTGAATGGGTCTATTCGTTACAATATTTTGTTAGAGACTACCTGAGACAAAGCTGTAGCTAAGTGTGTTTCGTCAAACGTTTAATTAGGATATTTTAGAGTACCTACATCTATGGAATAACCAATATAGTTCTTGCTATTTGGTCTATTAGCAAGTCCTTATTCAGTTTACGTATATCTTCTTGTGCAATAGAATTTTCATGTTAGGTATTGTCAATCTGTTCGTTTACATTTAAGGGTATAAAGATTTCATTTCTCAAGCGATCTCTGTGAGGTCAGAAATGGCACTTCTCATGAAGAGAACAGTGAAGAATAGAATGTAATGTTTTGCATTATGTGATCTACTAATATAAGTACTTAGACATTAGTAGAAAAATAGCTTGCAAGATAAGATTAACAAAGTTTTCAAAAACTCGGAATGTGTTTAAGGAAAAAAGTGTCGCTTGTGATTTCTACATGGATTCACTTGTGTATCAGTCACGAGGTGAATTCCCAGTAACAGATCAGCTGATAAGAGTACTGTTTATTTTTACAATACAAATGTTCTTGTAGAAATCATCAATAGCTCTTCCCTCAGCAGGACTTGTGGTTGAACATGGCAAGTGGCTAATATTCATCCATGTTGCTTGTTGCTCACTTTACGATAGCTCATCCTCTAAAATAAATATTGAAAATAGACCTCTTTATGACTTTGTACAGGTATGCACTATATTGGACACAATGCAACTAATAATAACCGATCAAATAATAAATTAGGCCTCAATTAAGATTAACTTACTGTCTTTCGCAAAACAACCAGCTGACTCTCACACATCCTTAACAAGGTTAAATAAAGTCATTAGACACCACTACAAGTATCTGATGAAAAGCCATGCCTCTACCATAGAAAATACACCTTACCTCTATTGCATAGAGTCTATAATCGCATATCTTAATTATTGCATTAACATTGTATACCTGCATTGATGAAATACCAGATGCTTTGCAGTTTCAGTGGACCTTAATGTAAAGCCTAAGAGCTTATATTTGCTTGTGCCAGGTGTATAACAATAGATCTAGTGACATACAGGAGTCAATTGGAGAGGTGATGTCATTATGTTTGATTGTTTCCGACGGCGTTTGTTTTATTTTGGTTTGTTCTTACTTCTGCTACTTTGTTATTGTCATAGTTATCACGTGTGGTACCTTATGGTCTTTTTATCTTGACGATATTATGATTTTGGCAAAATGGTGTAATTAGGATTAGTTGTACAAAGTACTTGCTTATTTTCTGTGTTCGTCTGGTCTTTTGTCTGCTTTTTTGGGGAAACTACAGAAGAACCGAAGAATGTTATAACATGTGTCATAATTTCATTTTCATTTTGATTTGTATCTGTAAGTTGTGAATCTAAACTTAGCAATAACAACCAGTCCGACGTCAAGATTGCTATGTACCCTATTTTGCAGCATTAGGTACACAAATAATATCAGGTGACGATACACACCTACTCTGTGATAAATATTTGGAAAGTTGGTACTTGCACATTGGCACGCAGGTGATCGGTTTATCAACATTATCCGTATTTCCACGTAATCTTTTAATGCCATCGATAAGATATCGACCACATACTTGAACATTGGGACACAAAGGAAGAAAACATGATATGGTATCAAAGATATTTCGTTTATTTTTCCTTTACAGATCAATAATGTATTTTGCCTGTCAATTTACGAGACATCAACAATAATACTTTTCCTGAGGTACCTACTATCGATCGATATATCGATAATCGAGTAATTTTATTATTTCAACATACTTGGATAGCATGATTAGGGCAAAACCCAGCACTTATTCCACCTTATCAACGGATGTTCCGATTAACAATGTATTGATAAGTATAAGCCGATGATAAACACGAGTTTCTTCGTCGTCATACAGTCTTTGTTCACATTTACGCTAATATTCAGAATCACAGTTTCAGTCGTTCAGCTGATCCTACACAAAACATCATACATTTTGTGTGACACTTCTTGTCCAGCAAAAGCGATGTAGCAGGAATTGTGGCTTGGGTGGATCTTTCCTGGTGTCACCGACAGTTGGTATCGAGCCCTTCCAACGTACAACGTCTCTCCAGATGCAGTTCTTCCACCTGGAATAGCTCCAGGAGGTACATTACCATTAGATGCAGGAACCCAGCGTAAATTCTCAGGCTTAGCACACAAAACTTCAATGTTTTGCACTGAAATCTCCTTTCCGTCGTAGACTACTGATGCAGCGTTGTGTCTCACTGACAATTTACCTGGCATTAAATCTCCGTTATGCCAGCCACGAATCACCAGAGTGGGCTTCCATCCCAACCTTCATGGCCTCCGACAACTGCCCTTCCAGTCAAAGAACTCGCCATCATAGCGGTAGTGGGCACCCAGTCATATTCTCCCGAAGATTCCACAACCTGCACTTGGTTATCGCCCTGGGTGACCGTCGTCTCTCCGTGGTAGATGTAGTTGGTGATGTACGTCGATTGGCCACCATCAGGTGGTGGTGGCGCCGGCGTCGGCATCGGTGGTACTGCTACTGGCACCATCATAGTTCCAGGAACGTAGTAAGGTTGCGGGTATTGAGAAGGAGGATACCCGTAGTCCGGTGGTGGCGGGTGACCTTGTGGGGGGTATGGAGGAGGCCAGCCACCAGGAGGAGGAGCTGGCCAGCCCCCGGGAGGTGGTGGAGGTCCGCCGTAGTAGCCGTGTCCGGAATAACTCATTATTGCTCTGTATTTCTCACAATACTGAAGCTCCACACAAAATGTACGCTTTATATGATGTATTGACAAGCCGTATCTTATCTCAATAATAGATATGTGTGTTATGATTCATAGGGAGCGTTACTCACAATAAAACAAATAACTTTCGCTTAAATTATTATTTATTCGTCAATGTTAATAGTAAACAATAATAATTTATTACATCTAGTTCTAACACTATATTAACGACCTTAGAGGAGTTAGAAGAACAACTGTACAAGAAGAGAAACGTTTTCACAAACATGCCGTGACGAGCACGAACGAACGTAGCATCATGTGGCTTTATTATTGATAGCAAAAGGATCTGAATATTTCGTCATTTTCATGCTAATATTGATGACGAATGTGCATCATTGAAGTAACATGTCGATTGTTAAATGGATCATACATAACATACAAGTCAAACATAATAACACGTACCTACTCCTGATCTACATAATGATAATATTATGATTCAGGATCCATGCATATCTGATGCAACTGGTCCTTTGGCACATAAATCATTTTAACAAAGAGGATCAAAAGGACCAAAATTAAGAATACAATATCATCAGAGCTACACCAGCCATTACGACAATACAAATGCATAACATGTTGCAAATAAGACTTGCTCTAACAATGAAATTATCTCTACATGTGTAAATGAGCTTGGAGAGACTGATCCAATGTAAAACCTTGGCCAGCCATCCTATAATGAAGAGTTACGAGGTGTAGGAGGTCCTTCAGGTGAGGACGACGGCACGGAAGACGCAGCGGTTGCCGTCCATGAGTGCGGGCCACACGAAGGACTTGATGAGGTCCGAGCGACGGTCACGACCCTCGCGACCTTCGGGGGTGAAGCGCACGTGCTTCTCCGGGTTCATTACCACTGGAAGTAAAAGATCAGCGTTAGTTGGTGTGTTGTAAATATATTTTGATTTAGTTAAAAGAAAAAACAACAAACTGTTACATAATAATGTGAGCATTTAAAATTTATTGTTGCTTCAGGTAATGAAATAACTATACCGTCAACGGATAGGTAGACAAAAAGACGAACAGAACAGTGCCTGATGGCCCTATGCATAACTTTAGACCAAAACCCTTGATACATATCGCAGTGTTATTGTCAAATGGCTAGCATCTACTCAGCAAAACCCCCGACACTCGTGGAAACACTCGAGGTTTCCAGCATATTGTCCTAAGAACGAAATTGATCACATATGTACGGTAGGCTGCACATCAGTGTTAACTGTCATGCACCTTAACTCAACAGTTATAAGTACGATTTTCCTATAAAACTGTTACCACTGATCTGAAGTTGACTGTACCTGGCGTGAAGTCAGTGTCGATACGCAGCGGGGGCGAGTGCAGGCAGAGTGGCCAGGCGGCGCGGCAGGCGGCAGCCGCTAGAGCATGCAGTGCACTGCAGCTTGACAGGCACGGGTACTCTCGTAGGGTGCTCACCACCTAGGACCAGTAGAGGGTTACAAATGGTCTATATTGTCCCAATGTTGGGCAAAGGCAAGGTCGTTCAAGTTTCTTTGTCTGAAGGATGTTGCGGCCAGTCAAGGAGGAAAGTGTCTGGTTAAGAATGTAGAATAACTGTCAGCGGCTAGGAAGCGGTTGCAAGATTAGATAGTGGATGGAAGATGGATGGACGCTGAAATCATTTTGAGTTAGCAGAGGGTCCGCGAAGGGGATGACTACATGGGCGTCTTATGCTTGTGAGTTGGGGGCCACACCAGACTTGAAAAATGCACAACCATTAAATAACGTTCCTCAATAACACTATGTTTTAAAATCTCACCTGGTTGATGACCGTCCGCTCTGCGTCTCCAAGTGGGAAGTTATGTGCTGTAGACTGCAGGACCCTGGTGGCAGCAGCCATGAGTCGAGCCACGCTGGGGTCGCTGGAGCCAGGCTCCACACCCAGCAACGTCTTCATCTCGCTCAGGCGCCGGTCGCGGAGGCTGATGACGGCGCGGAACGATAGCTGGAACATACCAGTGATAATGTATAAGCAAAATATACACCTGAGTCATTTTTTATGGCGAAAATGCCACAATCGTTTTGTGAATGATTGATCCCCAATAATGTAACAACAAGATGGTGATGATCAATACTTCTAAAGGTTGATTTCAAGTTAAACACACGTCATACCGAAATACTATGTATGACTCATATTCATAACGATGTATGTATAAGTTTCATTTATTCTGATAACGCCAAATACACTCTTTTGCAAAAAAAACGGGCACCTATGCGAAATCTTAGTTTTAAGGACTTAACGTGTATTTCAAAGGGTTTTAATGATTGTAGTATGTTTCTAGCATCAAAAGAGTTAGCCGAGCATGCGTGAGAGTGTATTCTAAATTTGAATTTTGTACAATTGCTAAGAAATTGGTTGAACCTTGTTTTGGACTAATTGCTGACAGAAAGTTCGTCGGTGTTTTGAAAAGTTTTTGAAGTGATTTTCAGGAAAATGATAATGCAGTTTTAATTAATGATTAATGTACTTTTTTGTTACAGCAAAACATTTTTGAAAAACTATGCGTATTTGATAAAATTTTCACCTGCTCTAAATGGGCTATACTGATGATTGATGGCAATGTTAAGAGTTTCGGTATTTTAGTGTAAAGCGTTCTATTGTTTAGATATTGTACCCACGTGTTTTAAAATATGGCTTTTTCATAAATAAACACTATTTAGAAGAGTATCAGTGCCGTTGGCTGCGATAAAACCAATTTAAAGTAAGCAGTGCCCATCACAACTCGTCTCCTATAGGACTTTGACATTTTTAAAGTCTTGAAATTCTTTAAAATACAGAAAATAGCGCATAGACTGTGAGCACGAGGTCTTGAGGTCTCGTAATTACTGATTTTTAAACAACCCCGTCTCTTGGGAAACTCCGTAGACCTCTGAAGATCTATGAGTCTGAGCGTTCAAATAACGTGTTTTCATCCCACGGATATTTTATTAAATAAACTTGCCTACACCGAAATTTTCTGGCATCTGCAGCACTTTCCTGCTTAAATCATAACAATAATTGGCTAGCTGCTCATTTCTTAAGAAACATACTTTTGGCCAATAATAATTTTGAATTCTTGACGGGTCAGCTAAATCGTTGTTTAGTAACCCGATACCTATGGAGTTATCGAGAGCTTCAACGAGGCAATAATTTGACTTTTTAGATAGCTTTAACCCTCCCCATCATTTTTCATGTGGTTAATTTTAACATTTATCACAAAATTTGGTATTTTTTAAATGTCAAAGTCCGATAGGAGACGGGTTGTGATCGGCACTGCTTACTTTAATTTTGTTTTGTCGCAGCCAAATGTACTGATACTCTTCTAAATAGTGTTTATTTATGAAAAAGCCATATTTTAAAACACGTGGGTACAATATCTAAACAATAGAACGCTTTACACTAAAATACCGAAACTCTTAACATTGCCATCATTCATCAGTATAGCCCATTTAGAGCAGGTGAAAATTTTATTAAATACGCATAGTTTTTCAAAAATGTTTTGATCTAACAAAAAAGTACATTAATCATTAATTAAAACTGCATTATCATTTTCCTGAAAATCACTTCAAAAACTTTTCAAAACACCGACGAACTTTCTGCCAGCAATTAGTCCAAAACAAGGTTCAACCAATTTCTTAGCAATTGTACAAAATTCAAATTTAGAATACACTCTCACGCATGCTCGGCTAATTCTTTTGATGCTAGAAACATACTACAATCATTAAAACCCTTTGAAATACACGTAAAGTCCTTAAAACTAAGATTTCGCATAGGTGCCCGTTTTTTTTGCAAAAGAGTTTATATAGAATGAATCACCATTATTTACGTACTTGATTTATCTATGAAAGTGGTAATGGCATGACTGATAAATAAATCATGTTGGCTAAGGATCTACATGATTCGGTACATTAAGTTCAATAAGAAGTTCAATAGTAAGACCTCCAAAACTACTCCGTTTCAATATTATCTTGATTAAGAAAGCAAGCTTTGTTTACTATTAGTCAGATACAGTCAGTACTCAGGCTAGCATATAACAAAAGAAGTGTAGACTTCCAAATTCAGCTATTATGTAAAAGAAAGTTTTGCTCACTACCAGTCAAGCAAGATCAGATACCAGGCGAGCATATATCAAGAGAGAATCACAGATACTCACAACGACGACAGAGAAGACGATCTTATACTTGAGGTGTGGCGTGTGACGCAACTGCTCCAACGCTGACAGGGCGGGGATCGTCTCGTCTGCTGCACGCGACCACACGGCTGCGTACTGCGATACCAGCTTACTCCTGGAAAAACAAGATGGGTTGAGGTCTTGAGCATGTTTCGAGAGAACTTGGGCTTTGATAGAAGAGGTTTGGTTAAAGTGTAAACGAAACACAACAATTCGACATGGAATTACAGACTTCTAAATTTCAGCATATTCATTTTCCGTCAAAATGCCGCTATGGGTTCATTTTATTAATTTTCCAGATAACATCATGACGCGATCCAAATGACTTTTGTAGCTACATATTTCGCACTGAAAGGGTCTAGCACGGGTCTTTCACCATATCGTCAATTTATAATGATTCTTCTCGTATCGAAGTCAAGATGTTATCGCTGTCAGAATAGCAGCCAGTGCTCCTGGGGTCAAAATAGTTCATTAATTATGGAGGTATTAAAGCTGTACCTGTCAGGATGCTGGTTGGAGTCATCGCTGTCGGAGTGGTAGCCGTCGCTGGCGGAGTCAGTGGAGCGTGGTGTGGTGGCGTCGCTGCTGGCCGGCTCCTCCTCGCACATCTGGCCCAACACGGCCGCGCAACCGCGGGAGTACGTCATCAGTACCCCTGCTACTGGCCTGCAAGGAGATATTCAAGGATGAGCAGCCCATTCGCATCATCATGGAGAACTTTTCAAAAACAAAATACGTCCTCTTCAAGTTAAATGGATGGTTTGCAGTGAAGGCCGTGCAAAGTGCAGCAGCGTTCGAAGCATGCGTTATGGTTGAAGGATTGGTCACATACTTCGTTTTATTCTCAACAGCAGAAAGTATTTACTAATGTTTCTGGCAAGACTCATTTAGCAACATGCCATCTTCAATAACATGTCCGGTCTGTTCAGATAAACCTTCAACATTAATCTGGTGAAAGCTTAACAATGGATCAACAACAGTTTGCGCTTGTTTATTCACAACCAACTCATAGGTAGTGCTTGTATGTGATAGTACGACGTTAATAGGCGCCGCTAATATTCCATAACTAACTGTTATGAGAACAACCATCTCACAAGCCTTTTCACCGAAACAAGAATTCACATAACCCGAGTTAACCAGTTTAACCCTAACATTAACTGAAGTATATAACCGATTCCCACGGCCGCTGATCGTAAACTTGCTCTAACAATGGTTAGTTCTGAAGTAAGTAAAAACTTACACAACGGAGAAATGTATGGGAAACTATTGTTCGTTTCATAAGAGGAGAACTATTTTAATTTGATTTGGTGGTTCCGTTGGTAACGGGTACTCTGGTCTATTTAGAATTAATTGCTGGTTCATTAGATCACGGCTACCTTTATGATGGCCCACTGCGTTGATAACTCCATGTTATGTCTCTGATGCGCTTGTTTTGTGATTTATATGAAGTGATGCCTTCTATGTATAGTCATCTTCATGATCATCATTGTAAAAAAGTTATAAGTATTCAGTATCATTTACCCGACTATTTTTTACTAAAAAATATCCTTGTGGTGTTTGATTGGTGTCTTAAAATATGTATATTGACTGAACATTGTTTTCAAGTCAAGTTTTATTCTAATTGAAATCAAACTTCTAAAGACCATGTTTAATAAAGAGATGTTTGTAAAAGGAAGGACTGACAGAAGAATTGAGCAACCGTTGTGTTCAATGCTCCTTACTCAAAAGCCTACTTACTTAACCTGCCCATTTCTTAATACACATAAGCTACTTATTCAAACCCTTACGCTATATTTTACGATGTGAACAATAAAAGTTACCTAACTACAACAGTAAGTACTACTTACAGAGTAACATCTCACTAACTTACGAAACTCCACCTTCGATCAACTTAAACAAAAGCTTTCCACATTTCAAACAAATTGACGTTTTGTGAGAATTATCTAACTCGCTATTGCTATTGGATATATTTGCCAACCAGTTTGGAAAGTGGAAACTATACTTTCCACCTTTCCATGTTTTTGTTCCAACAATGCATGGTGCTATAAATTCATCGTTAACTTTTCTTCACGTGAACATGTGAGCAATATTGAACTTTATCATGTCGGTGTAAGGTTCGATTTCATATGCGATATTTTTCTCATAGTTCGATAGTTTTATAGTGGAAAGTTTTAAAGGCATCGATAAAGCATTTAGTGGGATTAATAAGTACCTATTTCTTTTGTCATTGATACTTATGATAAATTAATAGCTAATAGTTGAAAGCATCTGCAGATGGAAAGCCTATGTTAGGAATATTTCAACAATCATATAGAAAGTGTGAAAAGTACTTAGAATATATCAAGAACATGAATTCCATTGGTATTGGTGCGGTAGTTGGTAGAACTCAAAGGTTTTATCTAACGTGCAAAATTAATTAAGAATCCCAGAAAGTCTAAATACTTATCTGTCCCTTTTTGAGGACACATTTCCCAACACAAGTGCAGCATAGTACGTTACTGGCACCGATCGAGGACGCCCCAAAAATTTTGATGTCCCCATTTGGGGACAGTGCCCAATAAGTTGTGGAACTCACCCCTCGTCATAGTCACAGTGTATTACGGTCATCTTTCTTCGTCTCCTCACAGCTGTCCTGCCCTTCGTGCCAGATTCCGCAGAACTGAGATAAATAATTTGACATATAGATATACGTATGAAGTATATATGTGTATCTTGGTGATCCTGAAGTTACCAGATAAGCTGTGTAGCCAACCAGCCCATTTCAGGATAGCCAAGATACGTCTTCATACTGTAGATAACTTAAATCACGTAGTACCTAGAATGTAAATGAACCCCAATTATCGTACGATAACACGGTGTTTTGCTTCTCTAGTGCGTTTTGTGAAGAAAAACTGTCTTTTGTTTTCAATTACACGAAAGAAAAACCTTCACATTGAAAATAATGTTCAATGTTTCATAACATGGTATTGTGTCTTAATTAATAGAATGACAGCTTAACAAAAACTTTCCCATGTATTAATAAGTTATTATAGACATAAAACACAGCCTGAAATCGAACCAACGACCCGATAAAACCAGTGAGCCTACCAACACATGACACCGAAATACCGATGGTAGAATCTTCATTCATAAAGTATTTTATCGCTCATAAAATATACAAAAAACCAGTTCCATGCATTGTAAGCAAGTGTGACTGAACACATCAATGATTAGCCGTTTTTGAGAGAATTTCACCAGTCGTACAAAATAATTCTCTTTAATATTGTGATGTAATGTGTCGCACGCTTGTGGAAAGCAGCTTTCTCTCTTATGTCAGTGTTAAGTAATAATTTTAGGGTTCTGTGGATAATTAATGAATCCCTTTGAGTCGGTTATCTGTGTATAAGTGTAAAATTACTGTAAATGTAGGAATGTATTTTTTAGGATAACCTGAAGGATTGTTGAAATTCATCATCAATATCATTAGCCTTTTTGGTGTCACACTGCTGGGCACAGGCCTCCTCTCACAGGAAGATCGGAAGGATTGAGCGTTAATCACCACGGTTGCTCAATGCCGTCTGGTTATATTGTTGAATTATTTCCCAATATTTCACAGATATATCTCCTAAAACGTTCGCCTAAATTAACAACAGAGATTAAATAAAAATAATTATTCAATTACATAAATTTCGATTTATGATCTACATCTCACCATCACTGTGTCAAATAAATACCAACCCTACACCTATTAACGTTACAGTAGATTTCCCAGTAGCAATTTATAATGTTCAGTGCTAAACGGTGCATTTAATATAATTGCAGTAAATTGCAGTGATATGATACGATAATGAAGTAGCTCTGTGTTAATGCGAGAATAATAAATTTTAATGATGTGCTTATGTTACGGACGCCTGGGAATGCTTGTATGATAGACAATCATTGTCATGTAATGTAGCATACAATTTGCATATTAACATGTTTTTGTTACTACTTACTAGGTAGTTGGAAAAAAAACACCTGTAGTACTTACAGTCAATTAAAGACGTACAAAAATTGCCATTGGCCGATTTTACATGTGCCATTTTTTTTTTTTTGGATGCTGCTGTTTTTACCATTTCATAGCAATATTAATTAATCGATAATGTCAAAAGTATTTTTATTATGAATACACCTTTGCAGGCTCTTATGAAAATTCAGACTTTTTTTCACTCATTAGTATAAATATTTCAGTAGTGGAGCGCCTGATCTTAATACGATGCAATTTAACGCAGAACTGTCGCCTAAATTGAAAAGATGTAATTTTTATTTCTGGTATTTTTTTCTCGTATTGCTCATACCTGCTCTAAGAGGTTTTATCTTCTTCAACGAAATACTCGTCTTAACCTCAGGTAACAAATAGTAACTATGTAAGTTTTCCGTGAGTTTACTTTACCCACGGCAATTTCCAAGCAAGGTTAATCCTAGGAAAATAGGCATTTTGTAATTTCGACAGCATAATAAAAGCAATAGTCAATTCTTCATGGTTAGTTAGTATTGTTTCCAGTGAGAATCGGGGATGTTGTTAATTTAATTATCATTGGTTTTCTTAATTGAAGATTGGAAATAAAAGCTATAAATATTTTGATCTCCACAAAGGTTATTTACAATATGATTTCGTTCATTTTTATTTGTTTGAAAAAACTCGAAATACTTTTTGTAATAAGTACCTAAAATCAAAATTATTTCTATATCTCTTCTCGTAAACAGAGCATCATTATGGAAAATTAATAATTATAGCAACTACAGCCGTAAAACGTGATACATAAGCAATTATGTAACTGTTAAAAAAACAATAGAACCTCGCGTTAATATGGAAGAAATTATTATGAGTGCGAAATTTTTTACTCACACAAACGTTTAACATACACAAGACATTAACTTACATAATCCACACATGTATATTCACATGGATCTACATGAATAATTGTCTATCTTATAATACAAATATTGTTTTTTAATATAATTATTGAAGAATATGTGTGTTAAATTAAAAAATGAATATCATATGTAATATGAAATGAAATGACTGGTCAATTTTTTATAGCTACTATCATAAGCAGGTTAGCTTCACAACCACCACTTAGGAACCACTTATCCACTTTGAAAAATTATTTCAGTGTGAGATAGCCTATTTACACACCAAGGTTAATCCTATTTCAGTATCCGGAATAAGTATTTCCAATGGGACGCGGGTTAAACCGCTATCGGAATCTAATGTTAATATAGCAGTAAAAAGTTAGCAATTTAATAGGTGAAGCCACGGGATCCATATAATACATATGAGTATTATGTAGTTAAGCACACGCTCATCTAGATCACACACACACTCACACATAAGCGTGTAATAAGTACATAATTATGTATGATGTGTGAAGCCTTCCTTTTTCTTGATGCTATCAGTCTCCACACAGTGAGTCACAGTCTGTGACGTGTATGTGTGAATGTTAGGTAATAAAGAAATGTTATTGTACTGCTGTTTCCTTATTCACGTTGTTTTTAGTGTCGATACAAATAAGTAATTAATCATTCATTTCTTTCTCTTTCTTTAATTAATTAATCGCGAAGTTTTGAGTTTTGAATCTTAGATCACATAAAGTCTGTAAAAGTATTTTTAACTAGCTTTTGCCCGCGACTTCGCTCGCGTGGGATGGTGACTTTCGGAAGATTTCTAGTTTGACCAATAGATGGCGCTATATGTCCGGAATAAATTTTATTTTTTATTTGTATATTTCTTTGTAATAAAAACTATCCTATGTCCTTTCTCAAGTTCCAAATTACGTCTGTACCAAATTTCACACAAATCGGTTCAGTAGTTTAGGCGTGAAGAAAAGACAGACAGACAGAAAGACAGACAGACAGAGTTACTTTCGCATTTATAATATTAGTAGGGATTAGTAGGGATATGGAGTTCATGTAGGTATAAAACAAGCGAATGAAAAAATCTTTTTGCACATTAGGTAAGTAAGTATATTTAAAGTCAACCATTTCAAAACTTCTTCATGAAATAAATGAACAGGGAACCATAAAAATAACCTATTTTTATTTTAAACATATAACAATCCAGCAGTTAAAATGTACGTAATTGTTGGAACAATAACAAACAAGTTAAGTAATTGTTATAGCAACACAAATAACTTTTTCAAGTGGTTTTAATAATTAAACAAAGTAATTTGTTATGTTTATCTTGATTACAATCTTAAGGACGTAATTATTATGTGATATACACGTTCAAGTAATGTGTGGATAAACAAGAATATTTATTGTTATTGAAAGTCATAAAGTTGAGTGTGTGAGGTGAAGAAGTGAAGAATTATTATCACTAAAAGGCTTTAATGAAAATGACGACCGGTGAGGTAGCTAATGGTAATTTACTTATACTTAATATCTGAAAAGAATATCTTTCGAAGCATTTTTCTAAGAGACAGTGACCTCTCAAGCTTGTTTCGGTATAACTTCTTAGGGGACATCAGTGTAATCGGAAATGCGGGTCTATTTTTACCAAAATAACTCGGAATACATTAATATTTAATATCAATCAAGATCTTCATTAGTAAACATCAGAAATCCATCACCAAAAAACTAGTTCACTCTCTTATTATATCACTCCTCGTAACATCATCAGCCGATGACACAACTCGAGAGGAAACTAATCTAATTAATCGATAAATCAATCGAGTATTAATCGAAATTTAACGCAGGTTCATTTTAAACTCGAATGATAAACGACAAGGAAAGTCGGCCGACCACTTTCTAAAATAATTACGATTTAAGATTTAAATCTACCTTTGAGACTTATTTTGGTTTATTTTTAATTTATTATAATAATAGCCTGCAGTTTGTTATTAATGGCGTTCCTTTCTGAATGTTACTTCTATTAATTTATCTTAAAGATCTAATGTAAGACATTCTAAGATTTGCATAAGGAAAATTGCTTTAACTCTATTACAGATCCCCGATATGTTGAATTAATTATATTCTGTACTAAAAAGTCAATCTACTTATGCAAGTTTTTTTATGAATTTCGTTTAATGGAATATGAAATACCCAAAACCACTCAACTGAATCATCAAACTTATTAACTGAATCATTCAGTTCTTTTCTTATCAAAACAATCTGAAATTACTTTCGTATCAATTTTCTGCCAACTTATCATTATTTGCACCCCTCAAAGTGTAGCTCAAGAATCTGTCAAACTCACCTCGTATCATTCAAATCCAGCGTCGGATCACTGCGCTTAATCTGTCCGATGCATGCGAGCACAGCCTTGTCGCTCTCGACCCTAGCGGCCAGGGCATCCACCAGGGTCGGCAGCTGCCTCAGCGCTGGCTTGTCCACTATCGTGAGGAGTGACTTGTTGTCTATGAGTCGCCTCTCCACGTCCGCGTGGGACAGTGCCAGGAGACGCTGGTGGGAGGAGGCCGCAGGGTCCTGGGTTACTGTCACTGGGGACTGTGGACAAAGGGATCAATAGAGCTGATTGTCAGAATTGTAGTAGGGTCTGTTTGTTATCACTAATGTGACTTGAAGATTGTTAATGCATCATGTAATTAAAAAAAGAAATCCTAGTCTTCTCAAGTGCGTTGTAGGTTTGAATAACCTAATGGTGCGCCCTAAGTGAGTGATCTGAATGCAAATGCAAAACGGCGTCAAAACATGGCGCCGTTCCACAAACGTCGATATCCTTTGAAGTGGCCAACGTGTCATTACGAGGGACAGCACGGTGTTATCTATCAATTCGCTTAGGACTCTCTTTAACCAGCCCTAGTCTCTTTCATTTGTCAGTATAGTTGATGATATAAGCCACATAAGCCAGTCACACATGTCGTACCAGTTCCTCCAGCTTGTGCAGCGCCTGCTTGTAGACATCCACGTGGCGCTGCAGCTCGTTCTTCATGGCCACGTGCAGCGAGATCAGCGAGCCCGTCGCGTCCGCTGTCAGACCGTGTGCCCAGCCCTGGGGAAGAGGGAACATATTAAGGGATGATGATGTGCTTTGGTTTCTTGATCTTGGTGATGAGATTCGCAAATGAACAACTAAGATTGGTTAATGACAAATTTTGAAAAGGTCAATGAGCCTATGTATATGTTGCAGTTATCTGGTTCAATCTTTTATTTGATTGAATGACTAGCGCGTTCATGGAATCATTCAATCAAACAGAAAATTCTGGTGGCTGACTGCGACAGATGTACCATGTGGCAAAACAAGCGTTATTGCATATTTGATTCAGGAATCGTGAATAACCAAACCAAATAATGAACATTTGTAAATATTGGTTTTCGGTAATATTCCAAAGTAATAATAACATAACCCAGAACTTCACGAATCATGCAAAAAACAAAATCAAAGTAAGAATCTAGTCATAACAATACCCAAACAACAGTACATAGTCACGCACCAAAACCCACGGACGATAACAAACATCTAGCTGAAGTAAAGGAAACAATTGTAATTAGTGTAATATTTCCTCGTTCTGTGGCTTCCGCAGGTGGATCTTTATCAGGCCATCTACCTCCTGACTCATAAGCTTCGACCTTGGCTTCCCTGGCTACATATGGAAGTGCTGGCTAAATATTATGATACCATCTTCTTCGGTTCGGTGGGTTATTTGGATAATTATGTAAGGCGTTATTTGGGTTTGTTTATTGAGCAATATGAAATAATTTTTCAAGATCTTTAATGTGATCTCTGGGTGAAGTTCTGTTTTCATTTGTTTTCGGTCCTTCTATTGCAGAGCTAATGAAATCTTTCAAAGCTATGATAGATGTAAATGTTATGTGCAATCCTACTTATGTTTCTATCTTATTGCTTTTATTTAGAAACATTCGTGACACAAAGACTACCAGAATCCATTATTTCAACAATGTTTGCCTTACAAGACCAGCAACCATAGCATACGTCTTCCTTACCCTGAACAGCAGCATCCAACTGTCGTCTCCTGGCATCGATGGCATCTCTTGAATCTGGCGTGTAGTGCACCAGCGAGGATGCCAGCCGCGCCGTCCTGGCTCTCAACCCTGAGCTCTGGTCTGCTCCCAGTAGACCCACCAGGCGCCATGCTATGGCCTCGCACTGGACATCGGGCCTAGGGTTCACCTCCAGGGAGATTAGTCTGTGGAAAATAGGGCGTGGTTAGAAAACTTAGAAGTGTGGGTTTGTTGGCAATCCTATCAAAAGATTTTATGCTCGGAAAGCTCATCATAGCAAAATTACCACATGTTTTAATTAGGGTAATAATTTCTATAAATAGAATCGTATGACTAATGTGTATACAAAATTCTGATATACTATTCTAAACTTTCAATTCGTATGGCCTTCGGTTAAAAATCAATAATCCTTAACGAATTCTTAACCGAGAATCAATGAAATCCATCCATAATTAATGCTTCAGGTAGCGCTGTCGAAACAGTACTGAAATTATAGTTTATTTTAAAAGAAACAATATTCGTAAGCGTTGCGTCACAATTACAAATAACTCGTATTAAGGGCATCCTTTAACTAAAAGATGGCGTTTCGATATAACTCGCGAACATCGCACCGCCTTCGTTAACATTCCTCATAATGTAATTATTATGACTGCTCCCATTCTTTACATCTTAATTGCTAAATACTTTGTTATTATATTGCATATTTCGTGCTGTTGCAAGGACGGACGCGGCGGTGGATATTTTGGCCCCAAAATTCACTTTTATATCCTTAGTAGCAGCTACATAGTCGAAAGTACTACTGCTAGGTAATAGTACGTGCTTTGATCCACTTCCTGAAGAAATTACATCCCGCACCCAGATAAAAAGTGATCTATATGTTATTCTGATATGTAAGATTATTATTGCTAAGTTTCATCAAATCCCTTAACGTTCAAGTAATTTTTCGTGAGAGAGAATCAAACACTCTTACCTGCAACCTTTAGCATTTATAATATTAGTATGATAACTTCATTCCATAGCGCTATTAATTATAATTGCTTCTTTCTTCTGCCTCGTTTGTTTAACATCATTTCTTCCACCGTTACCTCTCTAACGTCACTGGTGATGTGAATACCAAGATTTTCACCGTTCTATCTAAACACCGAACTACAGTTACCTTTTACATGGTCACACATTACCCATAAGCTGTCGTCTGACCATCAAATGAAGCACATAACTGCTCTAACGGTGTTTGATACAGATGCACATCATTAAATCGTTCCTATTCTCACATAATATATTCCATGTGTTTAACAATGAGCCCTGTTATCGCGAGTTCAAGATAACCAGCGTTTAAAGTAATTCAAGCGGTTTTTGTTTATGTTTCTAAGATGGTTCGAAGTAGGAATCGTTTCTATTGTTCGTTTGTTACCGTTCTTAGTTCTTTCGTGGTGTACGGTTCGTAGAAGATCAGGTGTACTGATTGTAGGTTTATGGGAATGAACAGTATTAATTTATTTAACATTAATTTCTAGTTTCCGCCAGCGGATAACCCTCGTCCCGTGGGGAACACTCCGCACAAAAAGATAACAAATTGCCCATATATTTTTATTATTTTATTGATATAAGTTAAATATATTATAGCCTATAGCTTTCCTCGATAAATGTGCTATTCACTGAAAAATTTAGTCAAATAGATCCAGTAGTTCCTGAGATTAGCACGTTCAAACGAGTAATCATACAAACTCATTTATTGACGTTACGTCTTATCCGATTTAGTTAAGATATGGTTTTCCGAAATAGATTACTGCAACGTGAGAACGGATGTGAGATTCATAGTTTTTATCCGATATTGCGCAGCAATTTCCTCAGGATGCAAGCTAAACGTCGGAACACAGAACAGAAGCATTTATCGTAGACATAAATTGCATTGTATGTTATAAAAGGTTTATTTAGGCAAATTATTCCATGTGCTGCTAGTTCGAATATTCTTTCAAAATGAATAACTGTTCGAAGTGTAAAATAAAGTTTAAACATCTCTTACAATTAAATTCTTCACTAAACAAAATTCCACTAGTCTTCAATTAAACAGTATAACTGCAATCATACTATTAGCAACTGCATTGTACAATGACGCGCATACATTAGTGAATTCCTTTCAGTTTTCAATTGTTTTAGTGAAATTACGAATTTGCACACACGATCACATTCGCGTAGTTTCATTTCGCATTGTAGACATTTTCTATTTCTATTGAGACTTCCATCTTGTTATATTTGTGTCTCTTTATTTGTTTGTTTGCGTGTTTTCTCTGTTGACTATGTTGTAGCTTTTCTTTGTTGAGTGTTGTAAGAAGCAAGCCTACTGATTGCCCATTGCCTAGCGAATGTTTGTGTTTATGTGTGAATGTTTGTAACTTCTTCAGGCGCAAATGGCTGAATGTTTTTTGATGAAACTGGGTAATTTTCCTGGGGGTGAAACCGCTTGCTTAATCTAGTAATACATAATTGAGGCTAGGTACTTCATTAATCCCCCGACCGAATTTCTTTCTGAGATTCAATTTAGTGATTCCAGAAACTTATTTCTAAAACACAGTCATTAAACTGATTTTAACTCCTGTCTGCATGATTTGAAACACAACTACATCTCTATATTTACAAACAAAAACTGTCGTAACAGTTGTAACCACATAAAATGATCTCTGGCAGTCAAGTCTCATAAGTATTATTACAAAATGGCGGATAATCTCGTTCACGCTTCAGATAACAACAAATTCACGAGACGTTGCGTGCAAGTAAGTATTCAATATTACGTTGATGATGTTACATTATAAATAATATACTGAACATGTATAAACAGATTCAGAAGCAATTATTATTAAGTAACTTTGGTAATGATGTGCATGTGAAATGGATACGTTCACTCACAAGTTATCTAAAAGGAATTATTTTTTGTATGAATCTTTTGTTTTTGTTTGTGATTCATTTTATTTTTGTAGCAGGTACCTATAGGTGGTGGTTTGGTTCCCTGGGCACTCGTATGAAGCCGAGAATGGCAGCTTAGATCTAAGCCAATTTGGATTATATACTGATTTGAAAATAGCTTTCTGTATTAGGAATTAGTTTATTTAAATCAAAGCTTCTTTTATTTCACACCCATATTTTTACAAATTCACTCTACCCAAGAACAAAACTAAATTTACTCAAGCTATAAATTACAAAACCTCGGAACTTTAGGTCCCACCCAGCCAATCAGTACAGGTCCATAAATTTCACTGCATCTCCAAACCCGAGGGTCCAGGAACAGGTCAGACCGGTGCACTTTCACCCAAACAGACAAACATTATCATTACATACCTATACATATACGACGTAAAAACCATTCACGTATCGGTAGACTGGAAGGCGGCAAATGGTCCTTTTGTACGGAACTATTAAATTTTATGAGTAATTTACTTATTGGTCTTTAGGATGTTGGTGTTAATGTGGTAATTAATAGCTGCTAATGGTGGTGTTAAGGTAATTTAATTAAGTTTAATTTGATTTCTGTTTTTTAATGTTCATTTAAGGTTAGCTTAAGGGGGCGATATAATTCTGTAACCATCAGTGGTCGTTTTTCGGAAGATTATTCAGTCATACAGTTAAATCCTGAATGTGTTTGAACACCCATAACTATTGTTAAAAACACCTTACATAACGATCGTAAGATATACCACTCGTCATCGATTAACAAACTTTGATACACCAATTAAACATATTACGTATCGTCAAACTCACCATGCAGAACTGACGAATGCAATCAAGCATGACTGACAAACTGACAACCGATATATCGAGTGCATTAGGGACCTCTCGAGAAAGTGCGCTGTCAAAACTAGGCAGTAAAAGTGAATGCCTTGGTCATTTAAGACGAGTGCAAAAACAAGATGGCGTATTTGGCGGGAGACGTAATTAAATAATTAATTGTTTTTGGTAATCTGAGATCATTTAACCACGGAGTTGTAATTAATAGTCGTCTCATTTATGCAATGTATTTTATATTTCGCGACGCCATTAATGAATTAAATTATCCTTTCTATATGAGTACTGATTAATGAAACTATTACGGGCATTCATTTATCATGGATACTTAGATACTTTAAATCGGTTTAGATAGCAGGCCGGATTTGAGATTTCTAACTTTTCTGGTTTGATAAATCTATTTGAGTTAAGCCACTTAGTATTCAATCGTTTTGTTTGTCATGTATCTATTAAAATTCTCTCATTGATGAAGTTCTCAAACTTTTAATGAATCTCTCGATTCCTCGTGTGGATTACGATTTGCGAACTGTGTCTAACTAATTTCAGTGAGAAAATCCTCCCAAAATAAATAAATATTAAAATCCTCTCATTTTTTTATATTTAAATAAATGCAACTTCATCAGTCATTCACCGTCAGATTTAAAAGCAGGAACAAAACGCGAGCTTCATCGTAGTTTTGTGCGCTCGTCATTTGTTAGACCTCTGACCTGTGAATCATTTGCCGTACGTAACTAATGTTATTCAATATTCGTAACAATCGCCATCTAATGGCATAACATTCACTATGCACGTTCGAAGATAATTACTTAATCTGTGCTCAAATTATTGACTGTTTGTACCTATGTCTATGTAAGGAGTTGTCTGGGTGAATGGAGTGAATTTCAAATGTTCTTTCACTTATAAAAGGTTAGTTTGTATAGAGAGATTATTTTGTAAGTCATTGTGTATATCCAAAAATTGTACGTAAATGGTATTTCTAAATGCCTAAAAAGTTACGTTTTTGAACCCTTCCTATGTGAGTGTAAAAAAAATATAAATGAATGAATATGCGTTGATAGAAATTACTAATTTTGATAGTCCTACAATTAAGTATATTACGCGATGTAAAGATTAGAAGTTAATAAATAAGCAAATGTTCCAAAAAGTTACTGCTGTAGCTTCCACAACATTTTGATCCATTGCCACTTTTTCCATACAATGTTATTTCGATATTCTTGCTTCGTAAAAACTTCGCAATGGGCACGAAACCTGCTGTAGGACTTTCTCAAGTTTATGTTCCTTCCCGGCAGTTATTTTGAAGGTCATTATCGTTATAAATCATGTGAAAGTAGTCTGAACACTAAATACCAAGGAAACCGGTCACCCGCCACTTTCGATGACAATCCCGTAAATTAACGCGTATCACATCCTTGGACCTTAACACGAGGTATTAAGGACTATTTTGAAAAGTTATTATTTTATTAAAATTGTAATAAACACGTTAGGTAATGGTAATAGATTTTAGTGTTAGTTCTTACTGCACTAGTTTTAGAGTTGATTTTGGTTTGGCAAGTATGCCGTATGTAGAGATGCATGTAATCTAAGATCTGAGATAGTAGGTAAGCTGTATTGAAGTATAATCTTACTGACATGAGGAATTTAGAAATTGTAGCATTTTTAGTTCAGTGGGCAGGAAAATTAATTGTTTTAATCCATTACACGACAAAATAATCTCATTACCATTATTAGGAGATTAATTAAGACGTTTGAGATCAATGAAGACATCTCAAGATTTCAGAAGATTGATATCACGTCATTATCTTAAAACTGCAATTAATTTTCTGCAGAGGATTAAGTAAAATCATTTGTATTTTTTATGTTTTTGCAAAAATTGCAAAAATCTAGAATAAAAGCAATTTTCAACTTCCTCTTACTTGTCAAATTGAAATGAATTCGACCGTAAAATCCAACAAAGTTATGTACATGTAAACCCTCTCTGGCGTTGTCTCTTGCTTTTTTTCATCAAATAAACTCCTGTTGTGAGCGGAGCGGAAGAGAGTGTCAGACTTTGACTGACTTAACTCATTCTTGTCATCCATCGAGCCCTTTGTGTACCAGGACCCCGATTACTCGATCGAATAATCTAGCAGTACTAATAGAATAGATAGCGTAAATTCGCATTCTAAAAGCCCCTACTACATGCATTAAACAGCAATACTGCCGCCGTTGACCGCGGTCGGCTTTCAACCGAAACCCCCGATCATAGATAACGGACGCCATTACAACTACTCCAATGATTCACTTCGCAATCACCAAGCCGATACCGAACGATATTGTCTTAAAGCACCCGCATACTGCAAACTTTTAGTCGGCCGATAGTTGGCTTGGGCTCATAAATCAGTATGTAGTAGTGATGTGATGTCCTTCTAGCCGATTATCGGCCATGGCGGCAGTTCTCATATAAGGAGATTAGCCAACTGCGCAGGACATATTATATTACGCACAAGAATTTGTGTCCTTCACTCAAAGCTCTCAAATGAGCCGGAGCTCACATAACAACGCTGAGGTATTTGGCCGGTATTTTTTTCAACCATGGGCCAACTGTCGGCCAACTATTTATTCTGCAGTCTACAGGTACTCTTACTATCGTTTTGAAATGCCTTTTAAGTAATATTATAGTAAGTGAAACTTTCTAGTTAAAATGTGTGGGAAGTGATAGCTCTTATAATCGCGAAATGAACGGTCAATTTGTTAAATGCGCTGATCGGGTTATGAAGTTATGATAGTCTTTTGTTTCATTTGATTGTGTAATTGTTATATCTTTCTCTTAGCGCTTTTTATTGGAACTTTATTAATCTGATAGCTTTATGTTCTTTTGTGTGCGAAAGTCGATTCGTTTCGAGTTTCGACGAATATCCATAAAAAGATAAAGGTACTCCACGGTTGTTCCCTAACATTCTTTTTTGTCTCATGAAATAAGTCGTAATGCCGAGTGCTAATAATAAGTCGTGATGCTTCTCTCATAACAAAAATAATCTATATAAATATGAATCATCTCATCTCATCATCAGCCTATCGCAGTCCACTGCTGGACATAGGCCTCTCCAAGTGCACGCCACTGAGATCGATTTTCGGCTTCTCGCATCCAGCTCCTGCCAGCCGTCTTGCGCAAGTCATCACTCCACCGTGCCTGAGGACGTCCTACACTACGTTTGCCGAGGCGCGGTCTCCACTCTAGAACTCGTTTACCCCAACGGTTATCGGTTCTTCGGCTAATATGGCCAGCCCACTGCCACTTCAGCTTGCTGATTCGGTAGGCTATGTCGATGACCTTGGTTCTCTGACGGATTACCTCATTTCTGATGCGATCCCTCAGAGAAACGCCGAGCATAGCTCTTTCCATAGCCCGCTGAGCGACTTTAAACTTGTGGACCAGCCGTACCGTCAGTGTCCACGTTTCGGCTCCGTAAGTCATGACAGGTAGGACGCACTGATTGAAGACTTTGTCTTTAGGCACTGTGGGATCGACGATGTTAGGACTCGACGTAGCTTCCCAAATGCAGCCCAACCCAACTGAATTCTCCTATTCACCTCGTCCTCAAAGTTGTTTCTACCTAACTGCAATGTCTGCCCGAGGTATACATATTTCCGAACAACTTCGAGAACGGCGCCGTATCGCAATCGGTTCCGGTAGAACATGTTCATTGAACATGACCTTGGTTTTGTCCAAGTTCATCCGTAGGCCGATGCGTAGAGAAGATTCAGCCAGGTCGTTAAGCATCTGTTGTAGGTCCTGCAGCGTTTCCGCCATGATGACGATATCGTCAGCAAATCTCAAGTGAGAGATGTGTTCGCCATTGATGTTGATGCCGCGTCCTTTCCAGTTCAGCGTCTTGAACATATCCTCCATTGCATTAGTGAACAGTTTCGGGGAAATAACATCCCTTGTCTCACTCCTCGATGCAACGGTATGGGCCTTGTTTGCTGATTCTGTACTTGGACGGACATTGTAGCGGCTTCGTAGAGACATCTCATCACTTGAATGTATCGCCAATCTACTTGACAACGCTGCAGGGACTCCAGAACAGACCAGATTTCAACCGAGTCAAAGGCTTCTCATAGTCCACAATGCTAGACACAGGCTGATTATACTCTTCGGTCTTCTGTATAATCTGCCGCACTGTGTGGATGTGGTCTATGGTGCCGTATCCGCTCCGAAACCCAGCCTGCTCCGGTGGTTGGAATTCGTCGAGTCTTCGCGCAAGTCGGTTCGTGATCACTCTTGAGAACAGCTTATAGACGTGGCTTAGGAGGGAAATGGGTCGATAGTTCTTCAACTGGGTTTTGTCTCCTTTGAAGAACAGGACGACAACACCTACCCACGCCTCTGGAGTTCTCCCTTCAAACAGGACGGCATTAAAAGCTTCTGAGCTCCCCAGTACGGGCTTACCTCCTGCTTTAAAAGCTCTGTTGTAATGCCATCCTCGCCAGGGGCTTTTCCATTTTGAGCTGTCTCAGAGCGATCTCGATCTCGCCACTGCTGACTTCTGGCAGGTCTTCGGTGAAATGGCGTGTTAATGTGGCTCTAGAATCCTCATTTCCGGGATCAGGTCGAGATGCATGCGATGCGTATAACCGGCCATAGAAATTTTCCACTTCCGAAAGGACTGCCGGCACCGAAGAAACGACTTCTCCACTTGTTGTGGTCAGCTTCGTCAAGTGGCTTCTTCCAAGAGATTGTACGAACACCTTGACCCCCGATTCAGCTCAATTGCTCTTTCAATGGCAAGAGTATTGAGTACCGGAGGTCGCGTCGTACGTGCTTGTTGATCTCTTGGTTTAGAGCCCGCTTAGCTGACGAAGTGACAGGCGGGTTTTCACGTCGTTTCTTCATAAGCCCTAATGTCTCTTCCGAAAGCTTTGATTTCTTGCCCTTACGCTGCATGTTACAGAATCTCGAACCTTCCTCCTGAGGATCCGAACCACATATTCGTGGTTCTGGTTAACGTCTGTTGTGGTTTCCACGGCGGCAAATCGGTTCTCCAAATTTGACTGGAACGTTTCGGATCCTGTCATGGTTTGAGCAGTGTTGGTCTGAGCCTGGCCTTCATCAGACGGAAACGTTCGGCCTTGAAGTTGATATTCAGAGAGCTCGGACAAGTCGGTGATCGCTACCGGTATTAAACCTATTGATCACGGAGACGTCTCTGAATATGTGCTTCTTGTTCGTCATGATGAAGTCAATCTCATTTTAGTCATAGTGTCGGGCTTTGCCACGTCCACTTCCTTTGGGGCTGCTTTTTGAAAAAGGAGTTCATCAAAAAGAGCCCCTCGCGTTCGAGGAAGTTGACGAGCATTTGCCCCCTATGATTCCTGCTTCCAAATCCATGGGATCCTACTGCCGATTCGCCGCAAGTCTGTACTCCCACTTTAGCGTTAAAGTCCCCATGACAACGGTGTAATGGGTCTTTGTAGTGAAGTGGAGGGCCCTTGATATATCATCAAACATATCCTCCACTTCATCGTCTGAATGTGTCGAGGTCGGTGCGTACACTTGCACTACCTTGAGGCTATACCTGTCGGTGAGCTTTATGATAAGGTACGCTACCCTGTTCGACACACTAGACACCTCCACAACGTTATCAGCTAGGGACTTATTAACCAGAAACCCAACGCCACCTTGGGATTGTTGGTCTCCCTCGGAAGTACATTAGGTGACCTGATTCGAGGGTTATGGTGTCCTCCCTCTTCGAACTTCACATAACCCTAATATGTGCCACCTAATCTTCCCAAGTTCCACCTCGAGTTGCGCCAGATGCGAGTCAAGCCGTAGCGTGCGGCCGTTGTACGTCGCCAGAGTCAGTTTTGTTTGGTGGCCTCCCGTAACCCGGAGATTCTTCGCACCCCCTGCCCCGCCGTAACCACGGTCGCCACCGTGACCGGGAATAGCGGGACTGCCGGGAACTAGGGGCCGTGGCTTTGTGCTGCTCATGGAGGTATTTAGCCTACTGCTATCACGCTGGCCAGACGGGTTGATAGAGGGTTTTTTCCTTCTCTCGCACTGGTGTTCGGTGCAATTGTCTCCATTAGTCGACTTCTACGACACCCACTGGAAGAAGGGGTAGCGACATATGTATTCTTAAGCCGTCGCTACACGGCATAATATGAATCCCTATATCAAAATAAGCAAAAGCTGGTTATAGATATTTAGAAGGTAGAGTGGAGCAATCAAAGTCACTAACCTGTTCAAAAGAGTCTCAATAAGATGAGCAGAATGTGGCAGAGCCTCCACCAGCAGATCAATGGGCAGTTCCGAAGCAACCGTCTGCAGTACTCCAGGCCCAAGCCTCGACAAGATGGCCGCCGCCTCCCGGAACTGTCGTCCCTCAGCCAATAGCAGCACGCGACGTAATGCGAGACGAGGGGAGGTATATGTGTTCTTCTCCCTCTCTCGTTCCCGACGGATTCGCTCTCGACTTTCGTTCATTTTGGCTTCGAGTACCCGTGGTAGCACTAGCCCATTGTACTTCTGATTTTGTGGTATGACGCCTCGATCTGTGAAAGAAGTTAGAACAATGTAGTTATGTAATTGTGAGAAAGTTGAAATATACTATACCTATGTAGGTAATGTAAAGGATTATCGTAGGTACATAACTTCATTTTAAGGCAATATTGATTGGTCTAGTGATCGCATGCGTAACTGCTCGACGTAAGGCCCTAATTCCGAATGGGAACTATATTTTTGTCACCAAAATTTATTTTGTCATCAAGTTGTATCACCTAATAAATAGATTTATCGCCGCGAAATATTTTCGTTCTCAGATAAACAAAGAGTGTTCCCATGTATGAATTACCAAATTATTGTCAATATAATGTATAAAATATGAGATGGATCACCAATAAAATTGTAGTGCATTACATGAATATAAACTTGGTTCTTATAATAATAGTTTTATTACTTAAATAATAGCTTGGTGCTCAAAATGGTAGATCTGTCACCAAATAAATCGATTAATCGATCCCTGACTGCGACTGCTTTTATTTGTTATTTTGTCACCAATACAGTAGTTACATCCAAACTAATATTATAAATGCGAAAGTAACTCTGTCTGTCTGTCTGTCTGTCTTTCTGTCTGTCTGTCTGTCTTTTCTTCACGCCTAAACTACTGAACCGATTTGTGTGAAATTTGGTACAGACATAGTTTGAAACTTGAGAAAGGACATAGGATAGTTTTTATTACAAAAAATAAAAATAAAAAATAAAATTTATTACGGACATACAGTGCCATCTATTGGTCAAATGTCGAGATAGATGGCGTTCCTATGCTCCGTAGATAGATGGCGTTAATCGCGCAATGGTGTCATTACACGTGTTCGGTTCATGTTATTGTTTTAATTCATCGGAAAATCCATCAGAAAAATGTAAATAAACAGTAAAAGGTGTAAAAATTAATATTAATATAATAAAAGTTTTACTACAAAGAAAATGCTCTAACGGAGTATAGATAATACGCGAGATCGGGAACTATGTGGGTAAAACCAAAAATCTGCCGGAAGTCACTATTCCACGCGAACGAAGTCGCGGGCAAAAGCTAGTTTTATTATGTTCAGTTATTAAAATAATGTATTCGTTACCAATTTAATACATCAGTTTATAATTTTAATGAAAATATTTCCAAAGGGAAGAGGAAGGGAAGGGAGACAAATTGGCGCGCTTTCGGCCTCAACGAATGGGTTGTAGGTTGGTTGTAGGTACGATCATATGATGCTTATTTTGACTTTAATTAAGTGTTTTATTTACTATTCAGCTAGAAATTTAATTTAAATATATTTATATTACCTGTGGAAATTAAGACCCTTGGGGGAGGCACATGGCCAGTGAAGTAGTAGACTCTTTTGGTTGAAAGGATGATGACGACCACCCTACATTTTAATACAATTCATGAAATTTTCTAGTGATATAATATTATAATATATGATTTATTGGTGATCTTTAAATTAGTTTGCCTAAATACTATTAGGACAAACCTATTATAATACATACAAAACCATTTATTTGGTACTTGACCCCATATCTCCATGATTTTCGGTAATTTATTGTGGAATTGATTTTATATTGTTTGGTGATACATTTTGGTGACAAATCTACTATTTTGAGGGCAAACCCTATTATTTAACAAAATGAATTAAATTGGTGACAGCTTAAATCATACCCATTCCGAATCCCGAGTACCTATGACAAGAATAAAATGCTTTGCGTATTATACATAGGTACCCATAACTACGTATGGTTTGTAAACTATAAATCTACATTTTCCGTAACTCCCACGATTGTTATTTCTTTGTTTAAAAATAGTTTAAAAACTAAAACACGCTTTTATAGAAAAACGAACTAAAACTCGAAAATAAATTTTAATGAATTTAAATTAAGAAAACAGTGTTAAAATTTCAATGAATATAAATTAATAATAGTGTGAATACAAAAAAAAAATATTTAAAAAAAGCGTGGGGTGCATGGTGTCAATGGTTATAAATATTTTATTGACAGATATGAGTACAGTGATTTTCATTTCGATAATATCTTAAAAAGCACCCCACGCTTTTTTTCGAGCTTTTTTTCTTTTTTTCAGTTGTCGAGTTCCCTCGACTTTCTCTGGTCTCCATCATCAGGTCAGCTCCAAACCTTCACTGTTGCATAGGTCTTGTCAATACGAATAATTTAAGCCCAAACACGAGGTAGTTTACATATTCAGTTGTCGAGTTCCCTCGACTTTCTCTGGTCTCCATCATCAGGTCAGCTCCAAACCTTCACTGTTGCATAGGTCTTGTCAATACGAATAATTTAAGCCCAAACACGAGGTAGTTTACATATTCAGTTGTCGAGTTCCCTCGACTTTCTCTGGTCTCCATCATCAGGTCAGCTCCAAACCTTCACTATTGCAAAGGTCTTGTCAATACAAATAATTTAAGCCCAAACACGAGGTAGTTTACATATTCAGTTGTCGAGTTCCCTCGACCCTCTCTGGTCTCCATCATCAGGTCAGCTCCAAATCTTCACAGTTGAATAGTGCTTTTAGGCGTACACCTGAGTGTCAAGTTTTTACCCTATGTATGCCTAAAACTTTCGAAGGTTGCCCTCGATTTCTCAGGGTTTCCATCATCAGATCCTGACCTGATGACTATGGAACCAACTGGCAGCTATTCCGAGTCGAACAAAAAAAGAATCACGTAAATCGGTCTATAAACCTCGGAGTAATCGATGTATGTGTAACCTCCTCCTTTTGGGAAGTCGGTTAAAATGGAATAATTTTATCAAATTAGTGTATTGTCATCGGTCCTCAATAAATCTACAAAGTTTTAACGAAATCTGGCCGTTTAAAGTGGGTCAAAATCGCGCCCAAAGAAGTCGGTTACAAACCTACAAACATACAAACATACAGGTGAAGCTAATAAAAAGCGTGTAAAAACCGTGGGGTGCATGGTGTCAATAGTTATAAATATTTTATTGACAGATATGAGTACAGTGATTTTCATTTCGATAATATCTTAAAAAGCACCCCACGCTTTTTTTAAATATTTTTTTTTTGTATTCACACTATTATTAATTTATATTCATTGAAATTTTTAACACTGTTTTCTTAATTTAAATTCATTAAAATTTATTTTCGAGTTTTTAGTTCGTTTTTCTATAAAAAGCGTGTTTTTTAGTTTTTTTAAACTATTATTTATTTTCTACTTTTTAGTTTGTTTTAAAACTATTATTTGTTTTGTAGAATTAAAATTCTCTTTAGTATACAAAAATTTGACAATATTAGAGAAAACGGCTAAAGATAATTATTGGAAATAAAAATTAACATCGAGTCCTGCCTTATCGACTGTAGAGAAAAATTCTAGAAAATTTTAATTAATTTTCTTACCTTATCGACTATTGATGAAAATTATATAAATTAACAAAAATCATATTTTGCAAATTTAAAAGCCTAGAAGTCGGTGTCTAATGGATGTTACTAAGTTAATTTTGCCACCGACTTCTAGGCCGATGCACCTAAAATTAGTTTTTTTTTTGCTTTTTAGTGTTTTGGGAAGTCGGTTTAATTTTTTTGTAAAAAAGTTTTTTATTTAAAGCTTTTCAGTGATACGAATAGTTGTCACTATCCATACAAGTGGGAAGTTCTCATCGATACGAAGAATATAAGTCCAAACGAGGTATTTTACATATTCAGTTGTCGAGTTCCCTCGACTTTCTCTGGTCTCCATCATCAGGTCAGCTCCAAACCTTCACTGTTGCATAGGTCTTGTCAATACGAATAATTTAAGCCCAAACACGAGGTAGTTTACATATTCAGTTGTCGAGTTCCCTCGACTTTCTCTGGTCTCCATCATCAGGTCAGCTCCAAATCTTCACAGTTGAATAGTGCTTTTAGGCGTACACCTGAGTGTCAAGTTTTACCCTATGTATGCCTACAACTTTTGAAGGTTGCCCTCGATTTCTCAGGGTTTCCATCATCAGATCCTGACCTGATGACTATGGAACCAACTGGCAGCTATTCCGAGTCGAACAAAAAAAGAATCACGTAAATCGGTCTATAAACCTCGGAGTAATCGATATGTATGTGTAACCTCCTCCTTTTGGGAAGTCGGTTAAAATGGAATAATTTTATCAAATTAGTGTATTGTCATCGGTCCTCAATAAATCTACAAAGTTTGAACGAAATCTGGCCGTTTAAAGTGGGTCAAAATCGCGCCCAAAGAAGTCGGTTACAAACATACAGGTGAAGCTAATAAAAAGCGAGTAAAAAAAGCCTTGGACAAATTAGCAGTTTTATTATATTTGATACTGAGACGTTTCACAACGTTTCATTTTCACACGTACATTTTTGAGATGTCAAAAGCCATAGTAAGATACGCCTACCCTCCAATTATACAAATTATCGCAACACCTACTATTTTTGTGAATGCCTACAAATTGAAGGTTATTAAAACGATGGATGTGAACACTTTCGTGATATCAAAAAACCGCATAACTTATCATGAAGAAGTTGATAAGCAGTTTACAAGCAGGAAATTTTGTGCTAGAAATTGCAGAAAAAAGGACAATGGCAAAAACTATAGAACTATAGCTATAGATAGAAGGAGAGAGCCCATGTATCGTGTAACGTTTTATTAGGGTGCCTAAGAATTTCCCACAGGATGCGGGTGGAACCGCCGCGCCGGTGGATGGCTAGTACTTAACCTATGAAAACATCTATCATCAAATCTCCAATTAGTTCAAGGACTTAACCATCTATAACTGTATCGCGACAGTTTTGAGTCCTCAAATATTCTAAAGTCCCCTCGAGACTGTTACAAAGAAAACATTCGCCATGATCTGCAGAAATCATACTATTTTAGTTTTTGCCAAGAGTTATCGCAAAAAGCTCATAATACCGTTGACGAGATTAGAATGAACTACATAAAAACGTCCGATTTGTTGAAATTACAGCAATGTGCTACCGAGGTGACTAAACGTAATAGATGATGAGTTTCGTGGTTAGTGTAAGTGATGACAAGTCGCGAGTTTGTTGGAATAGGATAGCAAAGTAGTGTGTCAACTTGTCAATAATAAATAGGTAAAAATTGCATCTTTTGTAATGATACTAGTTTTTATCAATAGTTTATCCTAAACCTTTACATAAGACGCCCAGAACCGTTGTTCAATATTTTTTATTATCTTTCCTCTTTAAAACGAAAACTACGGATGTTACGTAAATTAGCATTTAATTTTACTTTGTAATTTATATAATCCTGTATTTTGGGTAAAATTAATTTAATATTACAGTTATGTCAATAAGTTCCCATATCTCGTGCGCAGTCCACCTTCAAAAATGCCTGTTTGCCTATAGCTTGTGTAACCGTTCCATGACAACCCTAGGCTGTAAAAATTTTCGTTTTTCCTAACATATATAAATACCGCAGGCTTCCCCCGGAGGGGAAGAGGTTGCGCCCCGCCATCCGCGCAACCCTGTAGAGCTCGTCACCTTACTGGACGCTCTTCCACCTTAGAGGACCATGCATTAACTTTACTATTAGTCCCGGCTATTAAAAACTAGGGACAGGGGTAGACGGGACGTCAGCAAAACAAATCAAACTTAACATGCAGGGTACAAATTGAATTACAGATACTAGTAGAGAGTGAGAGGAGTAGCAATCCTACCTAACATAAAATATACATAACGCTTGCGTACAACAATGTATGTTTCAATCTACACTTTAAAACTACAATCCCCGATTAGTGACATGTGCTACCACAGGGCAGTTGGCATGTCGTACGTGTACCGCCAGGACTAACACAGAAGATTCTAGCGGTCACGTTCCCTATGCTCTAAATGTCTTACCCAACCCTAAGGCAGAGTACTACGAAGTACAACTGCCATTGGGCAAGACAGTCTCCAGCCATGCTGGGCGCGTGCTCATATTAAGCCCCATCGCAAGCCTATTCACCCTTTACTGGTATATACAAATCTAACGCAAGCGCAGTGTCTCGTCGGTCGGTGGCAACTTTCCTTAGAAGCGCTATTGGTATACACCGAAGTGGTATTTCGTCACTTCCTCTTCCTTTAATCTGCCCCGTTCTTGACAGGCATCGGCAAATCCCCAAACCTAGCCTGTCCAGTATGCGTGTCTTGCCATCTACCACCTTAATATCCAAAATGGGCCCTAAGGTATGGTGGCAGCTGACGCGACACGATCTCTAGCGCCCCTCGGGACGGGTCTAACGTTCAGTTTTAGCTTGGTTGGTGAAGCCTACCCTCCCTGGAAGAGTGCGTACAACAAATGCAAGACAAGGCCAGCTGCCGGTTTGTCAGTCCATGAGAAGTAGCTTTAACTAGCGTTTGGTTCATTTGGATCCCGGTACAAGACAAAGTATAGTTATAGATAGCGCACGGCATACGGCTAGTGCCGTTTAGTAAATATATTGCGATCTGTCAATGCGGTTCTGCCTTCTAAATGTGTATTCGATATGATAGTATTCATGCCCTAGTCCACGGCAATGTTGTGGGTGTGTAGGTGTATTATTAATGCAAGTGTAGTAGAAGGCCTTCTCCGCCTCCCTATAACCAAACGCATGTCAGAGGTACCTCAATGTAGCCAAGAGAGAATATGCCAGACAGATACATATATTTAAAAGCGCAATACATAAATCAAAGCTCAGTATTCTTACGCTTACGCCAGTGCACAGTATCATTACGCTTATTGCCAAGTCTCGTTTTACGCCTTGCTATAATGAAGTTCAGATATCAAAGTAATTAGAAATAACAGCCTTGGGATGCCAGTCACGGTCTTTGGTATACCTGGAGCCAATGTAATAATAGGGATCACTCACCAGATATCTGCTCACAGTAACTTGTATTCGTCTTACTCACCGGACCATCACCAAACACGATACTCACACATTCTTCCCGCATCACTTACTTGATAGAAACAATTATATCTTTAATATAGACTCCCTACTAGACTCGACTACAGTATTTGGTTACTAGTACACTTCGTGACCCAGCTCCGACTGCCCCCATTTCAGTTCCCTCAAAACCCTTGTGGCCTGCTATCCCTTCCTACATCCTCGCAAGTCCCACCTTCGGCGCTGACTCCACCCTGTTCTTAAGGTCCTATTTCACGTATTGGTTTATTTGTTACGAGATAGATTTATTAGTCTTTTTGTACACATTCTCAATTGTTCTAAGTATCGTTGTCGGGGTCCATTTGGGATTTGGCACATGTGCACTTCTATTCAATACTGAGTCCTTTGTCTCAAGGTCCTAATTGCCCTAACGGTTGGCATCGGCTTGTAAGTTCTGCTTAGCACATGTTTGATTGCTTTGCTGTGAGAACCTTTCAGACCCTTAAAATATTTTGTTAAGTTTTTATTGCACTCCATGTCAGCCGGCAAATATCCCTACCCATAAAATAGAAAGTTAATGTGTTCTTAAGAGGCCCGTCATCGTGGCGCCTTGTTAAACAAATTAATATTATTTGATAATAATTAGGGTTAGGTGACGACAGTCACATTCCCCCCTCTGAAAATCAGACGCGTGACGCAGTACAGCGTATGAGATTTCACAATAGGCCGGAGAGCTCCTAGCATCAGTCAGTTAAAACATAAGGCTTGCCTAACGGAATATTTCCACCAATAAGATTCTTACTAGATGAAACAACGTTTTGATGAAATCACTTTGGTTCCGGTCTAATAGAAGAATCTGCGCATGCTTATAAGTTGAATATACATACCAGAGTTTCTTCTACTAGAGCTTTTCATTATGGCACCGCGTTACCTTCCCTTATCAACTCAGCCTACTACAGCTGCTGTACTTAGGCCTCCGTCGCGTCGTGATAATTATTGCAGCATTTTTATCCTGGAATAGTTCGCACATGTACTAATTAGAAGTTGATTCTAATTGGAAGTTAATCCAATGATAGTTGTATAATTTATATATTAGAATGTAAAAATTCGTCCCAAATGGGTTTACCCCCCTCCGATTCTAAGAGGATAGAGCCGGTTGTAAATCAACTAATAAGACAGAACATTGAACAAACATTAATTCAGCTCCCCTTTTTTTTCAACCGATTTAAATGGAAATGCCAATATATGTCTGTCATTAAAAGATACACTGTGTGACACAGCCGTGATAGCTCATGTCCACATTGATTCAATCATCACGAGCTGGAATATGATTCAGCACTATCGATTAACTTAAATTAATTAATTTAATTTTGGAAACTTAGCTTCGCAACTGCATCCACACTAGGGCTGCTAGTACGTAGGTACATCAGCCGACGAACGCTCACGACGATTTTGATGAAACTTTGAACCCAAACGACGCAGATTTATGCCGAAACTACATAATATGTAGTCTCGTACATGAAGTCTGTTAGTGTCCTGGAATTTAAAACAAAACCAGCCAAGTATCTATTTACAGAAGACAGAGGCTATATCAATAGCCACACAATATATCGTTTTCCTGCGTGTGAAGGAATTACAAAGATAAATATTTAAATCACACGTAAATACAACTTAGAGGGAGCTGTCGCTTCGTCAGTTAAACCAAAAGTAATTATATACGTCGTTATATACTTATATAGAAGCGGGGTGTACAGCCATGACGTTTCTTTTCTTTAAAGTAGGTACGCTCAGTATTCTTACACTAATTCTATCCTTACGCTTATGCAAATACGCAGTGTCATAACGCTTATTGATACAGTTTTACACTTATAGTGAAATTTCAGAACAACATTATTTTAATATTTAAGAACCAACATCCTGCCTCTAGCTATCTGCCAAATTTTTCTGTCCTAGTATTTCACATATTCATTTCTTTCATAATTACAATCACATACATAAATACCTTAAGACTGCACATTTTTGTTAGGGACTCGAACCCATAACTGTATTTCCAACTGTATCCATCCATAAATAAGTATATACAATTCACACCCATGGTAATATATGGGAATCGAACCCATTACCGTAAATCATAACCGTAGTTATATTTCTCTTAATTCTTCCATCATCTTTCACCTCTAGCCAGAGTCTAGGTCTTCGTTAGGGAATCGAACCCATAACTAAAATTCGCCGTTATTATGACTCGTTTTATACAACACTTCTGTTAGGGAGTCGAACCCGTAACCGTAATCATCGCCATATGAATTCACAGTTCATCACGTTGTACAAAAAATCACAGGGAATCGAACCCAATGCTGTTTTATTGCCGTAATGCCTCGTCTAGGACCATAAGTATGAAATCAAATCTACGTTGTGTTTTTGTGTAGTAACCGATTTAGATCTTTTATTCTCGTTGCACTGGTGTGAATCAGTACATTTAATGACGAGAATCCTGGTCACGCAGCGCCAAATGTAACCGTTCCATGACAACCCTAGGCTGTAAAAATTTTCGTTTTTCCTAACATATATAAATACCGCAGGCTTCCCCCGGAGGGGAAGAGGTTGCGCCCCGCCATCCGCGCAACCCTGTAGAGCTCGTCACCTTACTGGACGCTCTTCCACCTTAGAGGACCATGCATTAACTTTACTATTAGTCCCGGCTATTAAAAACTAGGGACAGGGTAGACGGGACGTCAGCAAAACAAATCAAACTTAACATGCAGGGTACAAATTGAATTACAGATACTAGTAGAGAGTGAGAGGAGTAGCAATCCTACCTAACATAAAATATACATAACGCTTGCGTACAACAATGTATGTTTCAATCTACACTTTAAAACTACAATCCCCGATTAGTGACATGTGCTACCACAGGGCAGTTGGCATGTCGTACGTGTACCGCCAGGACTAACACAGAAGATTCTAGCGGTCACGTTCCTATGCTCTAAATGTCTTACCCAACCCTAAGGCAGAGTACTACGAAGTACAACTGCCATTGGGCAAGACAGTCTCCAGCCATGCTGGGCGCGTGCTCATATTAAGCCCCATCGCAAGCCTATTCACCCTTTACTGGTATATACAAATCTAACGCAAGCGCAGTGTCTCGTCGGTCGGTGGCAACTTTCCTTAGAAGCGCTATTGGTATACACCGAAGTGGTATTTCGTCACTTCCTCTTCCTTTAATCTGCCCCGTTCTTGACAGGCATCGGCAAATCCCCAAACCTAGCCTGTCCAGTATGCGTGTCTTGCCATCTACCACCTTAATATCCAAAATGGGCCCTAAGGTATGGTGGCAGCTGACGCGACACGATCTCTAGCGCCCCTCGGGACGGGTCTAACGTTCAGTTTTAGCTTGGTTGGTGAAGCCTACCCCCCTCCCTGGAAGAGTGCGTACAACAAATGCAAGACAAGGCCAGCTGCCGGTTTGTCAGTCCATGAGAAGTAGCTTTAACTAGCGTTTGGTTCATTTGGATCCCGGTACAAGACAAAGTATAGTTATAGATAGCGCACGGCATACGGCTAGTGCCGTTTAGTAAATATATTGCGATCTGTCAATGCGGTTCTGCCTTCTAAATGTGTATTCGATATGATAGTATTCATGCCCTAGTCCACGGCAATGTTGTGGGTGTGTAGGTGTATTATTAATGCAAGTGTAGTAGAAGGCCTCTCCGCCTCCCTATAACCAAACGCATGTCAGAGGTACCTCAATGTAGCCAAGAGAGAATATGCCAGACAGATACATATATTTAAAAGCGCAATACATAAATCAAAGCTCAGTATTCTTACGCTTACGCCAGTGCACAGTATCATTACGCTTATTGCCAAGTCTCGTTTTACGCCTTGCTATAATTAAGTTCAGATATCAAAGTAATTAGAAATAACAGCCTTGGGATGCCAGTCACGGTCTTTGGTATACCTGGAGCCAATGTAATAATAGGGATCACTCACCAGATATCTGCTCACAGTAACTTGTATTCGTCTTACTCACCGGACCATCACCAAACACGATACTCACACATTCTTCCCGCATCACTTACTTGATAGAAACAATTATATCTTTAATATAGACTCCTACTAGACTCGACTACAGTATTTGGTTACTAGTACACTTCGTGACCCAGCTCCGACTGCCCCATTTCAGTTCCCTCAAAACCCTTGTGGCCTGCTATCCCTTCCTACATCCTCGCAAGTCCCACCTTCGGCGCTGACTCCACCCTGTTCTTAAGGTCCTATTTCACGTATTGGTTTATTTGTTACGAGATAGATTTATTAGTCTTTTTGTACACATTCTCAATTGTTCTAAGTATCGTTGTCGGGGTCCATTTGGGATTTGGCACATGTGCACTTCTATTCAATACTGAGTCCTTTGTCTCAAGGTCCTAATTGCCCTAACGGTTGGCATCGGCTTGTAAGTTCTGCTTAGCACATGTTTGATTGCTTTGCTGTGAGAACCTTTCAGACCCTTAAAATATTTTGTTAAGTTTTTATTGCACTCCATGTCAGCCGGCAAATATCCCTACCCATAAAATAGAAAGTTAATGTGTTCTTAAGAGGCCCGTCATCGTGGCGCCTTGTTAAACAAATTAATATTATTTGATAATAATTAGGGTTAGGTGACGACAGTCACACTTGCACCACAAAATAATAACTGTACCGCAGTGACAATTGACAATCGGGTGTCGTATCGACGCCATTTCTATGAGTTCTCGCCAAACGCTAGCACATCTGTTAATTTGTGGGTCACTGCCTGCAATCATCTGGCGTGATATTCAACTATCTGACTTTAAATAGATAGTTATTAGTTCTTCAAGCTAATAGCAGTATTTCTTGATAATCTTAGGCTATAAGATGATCCATTGGTGGATGTCTTTATAAATATGTTAATACTGATGGATTGCTGTAGTTTTATGCGTAGAAGGTACATTTATCCATAAAGTGAGATGTATAATTAAAACTATATGCAATTTGAAGGCGATATATAATACCTATGTCTATCAAATATCAAATGAATGCTAACCCGTTTGAGACAAAATAAATTTCATTCAATAAATTGTCGTAACTGGCTTTATTGACTTAATAAATAAAATTGATCACAGGAAATGATTGACAGCTTAAATGCTCGGATATACAATCGACATAAAATCCATAATAATGGAATAATAATGCAAATGATTTACAATATAATGACGTAAGAAGTTTTGGCGAAAGTTATTCGCTTATTGAGGTAAATAGGTTTATGTACTAGAGATACAGCCTAGAATTCAGTTAATTTAATTTTTGAGAACTATTTACCATGAATCAAATTAAAAAACATAGCCTTTCTTGGCAGACTAGTAATTAAGGATTTCTTCCAATAATTTGTCCTTTTAACCGACCTTCAATAAATGATTGAAAACCTCAATTCGACAGATTGCTTTAAAAAATTGGTTGGCAAAGTAAATACTATGGGCAACAGACTCGTGGACACCGACTTCTAGTGCTTCTAGAGCCACGACAAAAGTTTATTCTGTCCCTTTCAGTGTTTTGAGAATTCGGTTTTTGTGGTAGGTAAGTACAGTTAGGAAAAAACTCACATTCAAATATCACAGTTATCTCAATATTAACTTAGTTAACGTAAAATATAATATTTAGGAAGCTTACTTCTATTTCGTAATTCGTGAGATGCATACCATCGTATGTACATGAGGTTGTCGGTGTGACCAAAACTATGCAGTACCGTTGTTATTCGTTGCCATGGTAACGGGCTGACCTGTCACCGTGTGGTGACGAAAATTAAGGCTTTTATTGTTGACGAGTGTCAATTATGATAATGGTTATGTGAAGAGGTCACTTTTTACAGAATGTGGTTTTGATGGTGAGTTTGTGGGGTAGGTAGTAGATTTTAGTCTCTAGTTGGTCATACATAACTGTTTTTACTTAAAATTATTTGCCAATAGAAAATCAGTTCCGTTTAGCTAATCAGCAATATCGAGCTTAATCAAGCTTAATCGAGCAGAGATTTAATTTGTCAGTTACAGTGGCTGTTTTCAAAAAAGGAGACCAGTCAGCTGCGCATGGCATATTGTACCTAGTACAAATAAGCACATAAGTAGCAGATACTTCATTCCCTGCACCCGGTGGGAAGGTAATCCGACACGACCACCGGAGAGAGATCACAAGCAGAACCGATATTTACGTGCAAAGTCATAAACTTTACCTCTTAAGACCTACTTACCTAACGGCTAATGTTAGTGTACATATAACTCATGGACAAGAAACTTAGGAACTAATTTATATCAAGTTAGTAGACATTTATGTATTTGTCGCTGAATGATATCTAGTTCCGCGATAGAAGGAAACGTTTGTGAAAGTATTTTGACGGATATCCGTCACCGCGACGCTCTACGTAATATGTGTACATAGACATACCAACACCTACTAACTATCTAATTATATTACAATACAAGTTACAAAATGTTGTATTAGCTTATTCACTTTTATTTTACAATATTTTGTAAAACCACGTCAAAATAACAACAACATTTCATTTACCAAATCATAGGTACCTAATGGTCCAGCAAGTAACGTCAAAAACAACGTAAGTAACGTAACATAAATAGAATCATCCTACATGTAAAATGTTATGATATTACCCTTCTGACTGCATTCAGGTTAAAACTATAGAACTTAGTCTAGGTTTAAGTTTCATTCACGACCTGAACTCACGACTAGCTAGATATTAACTACAAGTTTTCAAAACATGATCTTCCTACATTTTATAATGCTTGTTATAATAATTAAAAACTTTTACATTGAACTTAACTAAATTAAACATTAATTAAACTGAAAAGTCACGATTTTTCGTGTCATCTTTTCTCAATTGTTTCTATGATTACGAAATAGTGAATAGGTGCTTAAGTTGCACTTTTACCATTTTTTTTTAAATATGTTTGCTCCTAGCAGAATTTGAAAAAAGCTACCCTTAAATGCGAAAGTAAGTCTGTTTTTTCGTTTGTTACACTTTTACACTAAAAAGAGCAAAGTAAATCGTTTTAGATGAAGTTATGAAGATAGATCGATATCCTGGAGACGTAGATTTTTAACCCGAATGCTAAACTTACGTATATCGGACAAAATAGCGTAAAAACGGGTACCTTACCTTTTTATACATATAAGAACTGACATGAGGGACTTGTTTAGCTGCGTTACAAGACTTAACAAGACCATGAAACAACATTCAGCTAAGTAAACCCAGCTCTTTCAATTTAAAATTTTCATTATAGCAATAAAGATAAGTGCATCATTGAATCGATTACACAATCGTCTCGAGTACTTATTTTACGGAAATGTAGTTACTTACTCGTTTATTGACAAGTCAGCTGTCAGTTGTCGGTTAACGAATAACGTTGTATGTAACTGTATCGTCAGTTAACTTTGTTATGTTGTGTTATGTCATGTTATCGTAACAGACTCACGATTATGGAGTATCGTATTTTTTAGTACTCATTCAATAATATGTATTCAGTATACTTAAATTCTGATGTGCAGTAAATATGATTGAAACATGTATACTTAAAAGACAGATTTAACAAATGGCGGGTTTCCGAAGCCACCAGACCAATTGATATTCGAATGTTTGAAAACCATTTTCAAAGAAGGAGGTTCTATATACGAATATTTCTGGAACATAAAATACGGACAAAACTACTTTCAGAAGCCAGATATTAAATACAGATTAATATGCACAGCCCATAATTGTTAGTATCTTAATCGAAGCGATTAACATAAATACCTACATATTATTCACCTTGACACGAATATACCAAAAAGCTTTTGTTTACTACAGAAGGATACTAAAATTCTCCACGCACGTTCTTATCTATACGAATTTACATACTCTCGAAAAGCCATAGAAACGGTACTTTACACTGCTCTTATATCGCCTATGTTTTGCTCACAAGAATATTACCAGTGTTGAACTGACAGGGCTGTTTCAGGTTTTTTTTAATGATTTTAGGGCGCTTTATATGATTTGCAAGTACTAAGATGACTTTTAAGTTTATCTTTGACAGACACGCTGCACTCACAGCAGAAGGGATCATTTGATGATTTCCCATTAAAGAGCAAATCTTACCTACTGCCACAATAAACAGTCGATCTAAATTCGATGGCACCTCCAAGTCAACACGTGATCTCCCCAACTAGGTGACAATACACCATGGTATGCAGTGATGTCTAGGTGTGAATATTGGAACTCCATCGCGAAATGGTGAACATGCATAATGTATGTGGAGCTTTGGTAATCTGGGCGAATAGGACTAGCTTAACGGTAAAACTGAGTTGGGGCAAAGAGAAATAAGGTTAAAAAAAGATTGAAAAAAAAAGTGAGCAAGAAGATCTGCTGTGGAGAAGGATGTTTTACAAAACTACACACTGTTACTTAACTACAAAATGTTATTTGAAATTTTGTGTATTTAAGTTTATTAGAACCGGTCAAGACAATAAAGCAATGTTTTCAGAGTGTTATCTTATCTTACACCAACAAGTTGTGTTTGGCTTAATTTGTTACTGCTAGGTGTATTTGCAGGCTTTGTAGTCGAAGGCATTATGGCGATAACTCTATTTACTTAATGATGTAAGACTCTAAAAAAGTTTGTTTCAAGACAGTATAATCTTACTAAAGCCACACTGCTTCCCGCGATTTCACCCTCGTCCCGTGCCCGCAATAATCCAGCCTATGTCACCCTGTTTTCAACCCATGACCCACGTCCTGTTATTATCATCAATTAAAATCCTATTACGGCAATGTCCTATTTAGCCTGTAAGATCATAAATAGAGCTTTTTGGCATCTATCTCATTAACTTCTTCATTATACAAAACTTAGTTAAATAATTGCATTATGTTTCTTTAAGTATACCTCTATTATATCTGAACAGCATCACCACTCAACCACCACAGCACCACATTCCAACATTAAATTAAACTACTATCTTACTCAAAATCAGAACCAGTTGTATAACCTCCGATTATAATATTTACATCATAAATCATCAGCAGCTTCCCACACGCCCAGCAGTACTTTCTACATCTGCCAGCTTCTCATGAGACTATAGTAGCTTAGAGCAGTCAACCAACAGGAGACGCTATTACCGTGACTTCTTCTATTGCTCTGCCAAAAGACCGCCAATCGTTTTGGATGACATTCATATAATATACCATTGGTTGGTAGTTTTTCTAAAAATCGTTGAAAACTGCCAAAACAAAAACTGCCTCCTGAACCGAGTGCACCTAATTACGATCTTGTTGTATTGGATTGTCTGTATGAAAACTTGCTTTAGAAGAATGATGCATGTCATTAGTTGATAGTACATTTGTTTGTACATCAAGTTTCAGCTTGTGTTTGTGAATTTTGTCATAATGCTGTGGTAGAAAATGCTTGATTAAGCTCACTATTTGTTGTTTCCTCGCCTGTCGCGGGTAAATTGATAGTTTGTTTCGCAAAGAGGTTTCTGCTCATGGCGTTTCCGGTGTTTAAATGCTCTAAGCCTGGCCTTATGGCGGTGAAATGCTACAACCAGCTGGACGGGACAGGCTTTCGTTTGAGCGTCCAGTGTGGGACATTAATCGTTTCTACTTACTGCATGGAAATCTACAAACAGTTGTATGTCTTCTAAAATTATATGGTGTTAGGTGCTTTTCGTTTCACACGCTTGAGAAATATACGCTAGCGGATAATATGCTACCCGCAAAAAGTAGGCCGTAAGATTATCTAGGATCCACTGATTTCGTTTGAACGTTTTAAGTGTTTGATGAAATTGTAAAACTGACAAACTCACATTCATATTTTACAGTCAGGATTGCGTTTTATTGCAACGGTTTACTGTTGCAATGCTATTATTTATGTAGTATGATAAGGTAAGCAAATAGCATGCAAAATCGTTGCGCTATACAAATAAGCGCCCGCTGTGCATCCGTTAGACTAAAAAAAAAACTGCAAGCATGCTACATATACTCAATAAATCGCCTCTCATATGAAATTGTAACAACGACTCTTATGAGTAGCATTTGGGAACGCCGACTTTACGTGTCCTCACAGGCACGGGGGTGTAACACCACCAACTTCCAGATTCCCAGCTGATTTGTAAGAGTTTCTAACCCGCATAGCGATTACGGATTTCCCGACCCGGGAATCAAACCCTATACACTCCGTGCAGGATAGTCGTGAGCAGTTAAGAAGACGACAATAGGATCCGTTATAACTTAAGTAAAGTCTTCAAAGCTTTTCTAACATTCCCGTATAGTTTATGAGACAACCATTCATGGAAAATTGTAGACACATCCTATTGTAATTCCCGTAGTTTCACACGCTTCCCAATACTTCAAGAATATTAGAAACTATCTTCGATTTCTTTCAATTTCTTTTTCGGATTAGAGACGTAAGCGATAAAATCAACGCTTCATTAGAAACAAAGCCACTAATTAAATTTCATATCGACGCGATGTGAGATGCGGCACCGCGGGAATCGAAGCCGCGACCTTGATCTCTAGTGACGCGAAACTGTAATCGATGGAGCGGCAATTGTTCTTATAACGAGGAAAGATTAATCGATTTTTAAGTGAGGTGTTAAGTGATTACCTAGTTTTTTACGAAGAAAGTTTTTAATTGATATGGATTTGTTGTAGGCGTAGTTAATATCTAACAATGTTAGGAAATACAAAACTTCGATTAATAGATAAAGTAATTATCAGTAAATTATCAATAACAAAATACATAAGTATATCCAAAAATAATTTGAGTATTAGTTAGTTAATTTTATATTAATTGTATATAGTAAAACTTAAAAGTAATTAATTAATTAATAAAACAAAATCGATACTTACAACACGTAAACGAGACAAATCCAATATATTCAAAATTAGAATCCAATCACTACACTCGAATTTAGTCCACAGAGCACAAAAAAAAATAAGACAGTCAAAAAAGTTTGTTATTCATTTGAATAATTCAAATTTGTAACGTGAGCCGAAGCGCGCGTGCGGTGTGCGCGGGAGTTACCTCGCGAGTACCGACTGCCCAAGCTTCGGCTTGACGGATGCACGCGTGAAAGCTTTGGGACCCATTCATGCGACACTGAAGAATTCATCCCATTGTCTCGATAGATTATTTATAAATCTTCCAAAGTGATATCACTGCGCCATTGTGTCAGAATATTTTGGGGACAACACTATTGTTCTTAAATGTAGTGTTTGCATTGCTTGGTGGTGCGACAATCAGAATTAGGTGTTGGTTTGAGTCATGGCAAGAAATTCACCTGTCATGACAACATTTCATTTTCGATCACAAGTGTCCCGATATTTATTATTATTTCTTCTTGGGTTGGACAGCAGTTTAAATCATAAAAAACTGAATATTTTTTTGTAAATTCGCCTGAGTCGCGCGTAAATTGAATAACAAAAAAATAGCTTTAATACTATTGTGCTGCTATTTTTACACTTCTGTTACTCAGTAATAATGATGCAAAATTGTAATATAAAATTAATTGATATTTAAGATTGTATACTAACTTACAGCATGGCTGTATATGAAATTATCCTGTCCCCAGAGAGTTGATACATACTTGTTTTACAAATCGATTGAAATCAAAAACATAAACACGTTAGACATTTTATAAAACAAGATGAGGCCGATGTTTACTAAGCAACAATGCTTTATCAAAGAAAGAAAGTAAATAGATTGTATATCTGTATATTTTATTGTTACATACAGCATAGCACCATCCGCTAGCGACAGGTGGTCTCGGCGGCAGTTTCCCATGCGCTCAGCTCAGACATGATTTATTCACCACCATCTTACCGCGGGTTCGATTACCGGCCCACGAGTGTACTGCTAATGAGTAGCATTTTGTTATTACCCCTAATTTGAAGGCGATATTGAACCGACTCCAAATAGGTAGATCAAACTCAACCCGAGAAGACAAAATTGAAGTAACGTGTTTTTATTTCAAATAGGCCATTCCAGCACGGTTATAAATGTCTCATGGAGAAGAGTCAACGAGAAAGTCCATGAATGCTCTTTTTGATTAAATAATATGCCCATACGGACTCTGCTACATAGTGATAGTAGAGAATAGATATAGGAGAAAATTTTATGGCCAGCATACTGACTAACGCAAGATTGATCTAATGAAAACATGTGCATAAGAAAAAAGAGATACATTTGTATGTACAATTTTTTCCTAACAATGTGTCCATCAGAACATCAAACCAGCAACATTGAATTCCTGTCATTGTCATACTAATGATCAAAGAATGCAATGTTTGTTTGTTGTAGCTCTTGTTTTCAATATGAATAACTATTATTAAAACATTGTGTTCTGATTAAATGAATGTACATTGAATTCTCTGATATGCTTCTCTGAGTGTGTTTCATCACGACAAAGTTAGCAAGATCAAATTGACTCTCTCAGAAAGGAAAAAAGGCCAGTCCTCCTTCCTGACAGAGAATTCAAATGATCCAGTTGTATGACGGGAGAGAGTGTTAGACTTTTACTGAATAAAACCTATGGTAACGTGGCTCTAGATTTCTGGAGTATTTTGTCTAAAGGGAGCACGGTAACCCTTTCGTACAACCCGCAGTTCATTAAGCCTGGTCCGATTCTTGCAACTTGGTGAGGGACGAATTGCAGTTTCCTTCTTTTCTAATATACACACTGTGCTTAATTAAAAAGTCTTACAAAAACTACGCCATAAATTCTTCAGTGAAAATATTTTGAAGTTACAACAACCTCAATATGTCCAGTTAAACGAAGCATGAAACATTAACATTATATAACAATAATTTGTAACGACCTCTGCACAAGGTCACTGGAACATTGAAGTTAATTAGTAACTTATAATAATTACTACGTGTAAAGTGCTCGTACATCAACACTCAGGCTTCCGTGATCCGGTGTTCGAAATATATGACTTATGGTGAATTTCTATAACCTATCTGATTATTGAATTAAACTAGAAATTGAATTTTAACACTAGCCCAGATTCCTATTCCTAGTTCCTACGTATGTAATCCGAATTTTTTTTGCTGTTGACAGCTGTCCATTTTTCAAGGGAAATTAGCATGTTTGATTGTCAGGACTGTCGATTGCACCAAAAAACGGCCAGACCATACCTTGTATTATGTGGAGTAGTTAAAGATGTCATACGGGGACTAATCTAAGAATTGCTTACGTGAACCTAAAGAAACCATACTGAGCAATCAGTGTCGTTCCGTTTGAAACATTAATATTGTAGCGAGTTACATCCTCTTTCATTGAACATACAACCTCCCTCCTCCCATCAGACATCACCACAGCGTGAACTTGCATCTAATGTGAATATAAAGGCGTATTACTCCGAGATTACATGCAACGTGATAATGCACCGTGAACTCGCTCTGTGGGAATGCTGCATATCTTCATGCCGATGCACTTCTGGGGAAAACTATTATACGAGATGACAGGAACGCTATGGTTCTTGAACTTGACATATGTTTCAATTAAAAGGTTTTATCTTGATGATACAACGTGGCTTGCCAACCTGCAATATCCAGCATAAGTTAAATAAAGTGCTTTGTACAGCATCTATTTTGCATAAAAAGACATTTAATACCTACAAAATCATTTACTAAGTATCCTTCCTTCCATAATACATGAGCATCCTACTTATTGCAAACAAGCTTCTACCAGCGGTGTTATCCAGGTCCCGTGAAAACTATTCCACGATAAACAGAATTTCTGGCACTGAGAGAATATTTCAAATCAGGTCAGTAGGTACCTAGTTCGTAAGATTGGTGAATTCAAAGTAAAAAATCTTCAACTATTAATAATAAAGAATAGTCGAACATAGCAACAAGCTACTGTCATCATCAACATCATTAGCTTGACAAAACTGTAAGTCAAGTCTCTCAAAAGCTAATAAAGTACCAAATATACAGCTTCCATATTTAACAATAACGACTATTTATAAGCGGGTCAGCATTACAGTGAATGAATTTATTCTCTTTCTTATAAAAAGTAATGTGTTTTAAATCGACCAAAATTTAATAGCATCCTAGCACAGTAGGTCAAAAGGCTTGTATTATATCACGTGAAAAGTGCAAGGCATTTTCATCTCTACATATATCTATAGTAAGGTTGATAATAGGTTGAAACTATCTCTCAAGTGTGGTGTGAAATTGTGTAACTTTCGGAAATGCGGTGTTAATGGCTAGCCGCAACACACTTGACCGTTGTCATATTTTTCTAGTTACTTGAATACATCCGTTTTATACGATGTTAATTTTGTTACGTGTATTCAATCTTCTACATATATCTGTCATGATAAAAAGCCTACACAACTTTACTGTCCAATTTATGTATACTACCCACGGAGGACAGAAGATACTACCCTTCCCTTATACCTCACCTTAAGAAAGCTTAGAGACAAAGTGAAAATTGCCACTTAAACAACGATACTTTTTTATCCTTAACCCCTGTCTCGTCCATTATTTTTCGGTTGACTAAGTATCCTTTTAAACACCAATACATCGTCCTATTTATCCACAAATTCGTCAGTTTTTGTCTCTTCAACCGGACATGACAATCCTACAAGCTCATAGACAGGAAACCCTCCGTTCAGCTCACTGAACGAATCGATTTACTAACAAAAAGACGATCTGTTTGTCTGTATCACTCATGGAGAATCAAATGACAAGCGGAGGTGCCATAACCAAACATCTCCTAAGAAAGTAGCGCGCCAAAATGTGGGTGTTCGGGGATCGAGGAACGTTACTGTCTTCGTCCTTATACGCCTTCTTTGGACCCGACCATTTTTTGTAATACCAAAAATCATTGTCAGCTGTCTCAATAAACCCGAGCGCCTCGTTAGTTCACTTGTAACTGATCGTTTTTATCATGCTTACCGTGCCTATTTGAGCTAGAAGGAGGCGCCTAACCTACCTGCATCATGGCATCTCCGCTCATCATTCCTTACTCCGTGGTATCACTAGACACGGCGAATTTACTCTTTTACATCGGTAGGTAACGTTGTGAGAGTATTGTACCGGGGACTTAGTGCAACGGAAGTGCAATGATCTCTAGGCAATAAGTGAAGGAAAAAAGGAGAAACTATCTATTAGGTATTATATCTAGAAAAGTTATCTATTAGGTTCGAATACCGTGTAATTAATTTTATAGTTGGGTGCGGGCCGGATAGTGATTTAAATATAGAAATTCTGAAATGAGAGTAGCTTAGGCAAATAAGTTTTGATATCTTTTCAATCTACGAAAATAAATAGACAGTTAAAAGTTCCAAGAAGCCTTCATTCCTGTAAACGTCATCAAGATCTCTGCCTGATGTTATTATATGACTATACATACAAATCAAATATAAACACACGCACACACACAAGCGCACACACCCATTCACACCGACACTCACATGCACACTTAAATGAATATGTTTTAAATATAATTATAATTTAATATAAGCTAGTATTAAAACTCTCCACCTTCTTTAAGCTGTGCCCTATAGGGTCCATATTGTCACTAATGTAAATGTACCACCTGGTATAACATATGGAATGCTAATAAAGAATTGAGTATTGAGTATATTGTCCCACACCAACTCAGTTAATTATTTTCCTCAAAGACATCACTGCCTGATCAAACATAAATAAACGTAATGCCCATTTTACCACCTCAAGAGCAATAATTTGTGGTCAACTGACATACACATAGCAATAATAAATCAAACCATATATAGCAATAAGCTGCCCTAGTAATGACTACCTTCGGTTAATTAAACCAGGCATAACTACACACGAACGGTCCAGAAAGTGACAGTTAGCTCAGTAACCACAGGGCGGAAGTTCATCGACATTCCATGTCGATACGCAATACTATCCATCGACATCTTTTCCCAGCACTCTCTCACAAACATTGTTGGTACTTGAGATTATCTACAACAAGGCATGGTATGTAAATAGGCCTTATTAACAAGTCTGATGTCTTGATATGTTTTTATCCGACTGACGATAAAGGTACTGTTTTTAAATCAAAAGATTTGAAGACAACATTATCTTTGTTCTTGTTCAGCTCTAATGTAGTTTCTATTATTGTACCTAAGCATATGGGTAGAGAGAGGAAAAGAGTAAAGTTTCCCATATTAATTATGCAGTACGAATCCTCTCAATACCTCTATGGACTCTAGGTGATACAATGAAAACTCATTCATTCAAGTTTTTTAAGACTACACGACACCGTTAGGTTACATGGCACCGCAGACAAAATCCATTACATAAATAAAATCCGCCACATTTTTTTTTTTTATTACAAAATAATTAACGTATAAATAAAGCCCATTAGATAACGTTGTAATTGACACTGCAATAGGACAGCCGTGTGTAGACTAGCCTCAGATATTATCTAACCGACAACTTTCCTACAAAAATACTGAGTCCGTTATTACGTCATCACACGGGTTAATGCTGTTAATTCTATTGGTTTTGTGAAGGTTCCGTATATGTAAGTGATAGTGGTGCAAGAATATAAAGTTCAGAAACTATAAAGAACATAGTTAATATAGAAAACTAGGCAATTTGCTTCCTTCTTCTTCGCTTCTTTTAACTCTATTAATAAATGACTACATGTCTGTAATATAAACTATAAATGATCTAGACTTCATCTTATTCCACCTCTGATAAATTCAGATTTGAGAAATGGTATGTACTGAAGGCTACTGTGATACTGACAAGTTTTGTTATTTTTAAAAAAACACATTAAAACTGCTGTAAGATTTTCCTTTACCCCGAGCCAGGAACTGCTTCAGGCACAAGTTTTCTCAAAATAGTAGGTGTTAGCTAAGCTATCAACAAGTTATTTATTGAATACTTTTCTTAATCAGTAGATCTAACTGAACCCTAAATGCATCAGTCTATCAAGTGGTCAGTCACGCACGCGCGTCTCAGTCGCCGCGGCCTCGCACTCGGCACTTTCAAGAGATGCGCGATTACGGCATTAGCACTCCAAACAATTATTATGCTTTGTTTACACCGTAATCTGTAGGACGTGGAAATATTTACTAGTATAGAAAATTATAAATGTAGGTACAGGTGATTTATGGTGTACGTGGTTACATTATCAAATCATTATTTTTTATTCTATGACTGAAATTGTAGAGTTGCTGTAAAGATCTAAAAAATATATGTTTAACGTTCTTCACATTATAATCAATATCAATTAAGCCTAAAAAAAATATTAAACTCGCAATTAAGCCTAAATCCTGAAATTAAATAACTTTGGCCAGCGCTGAAATCAAATCTGTAATCTACTCTGCGAGAAAGTCATGTATCTTGATTTCACCCAAATACACAAATACCTGATTCCACAATTAAACTGGATCTTATCACAACAAATCAATAAATAAAACATACTATTGCCGGCCCTACCATCCCTAATAATTAGTCATAGAATGAATGAAAGCACGTCTGCATTATGCAATGAATGACGAATGTACAAGTGAATGGTGACCGAGTGAATGAACAGAAACTGTCGCAGTCCGTCTCGTAGTAATGCCTGATGACAAATGATAGACGATTATGTAGATGTGGCTAGTATTAACATGATGGCTGAATGTTAATCAATTAGTTTACATATTAAAATTATTCTTTTCCTAGAACTTCTTTATTAAATCTAGAAATATTAGATTAATCAACAATTTATATTAGATCATTAATCTCATCTGTCTCTCGAATATCTTTGGCAGTCGTTGCCGGTAGTCAAAAGGCGAAACGTTTGAAACTAATCTTAGTGAGGGATATCGGATTGCCCAGGTAACTGGCTGTCACCAACTGGCACTCAGCTGCATCCGTTTAGATTGGAAGCCAGCCGGAGGCGGACCCGAAATAGTTGGGAAAAAGCTAGGCAGATGACATTACCACTGGTATGAAAATCCATTAGGTACAGGTACGGTAGACCGCACATCAGTGGTAACTGTCATGCACCTTAACTCAATAGTAATAAGTACGATTTTCCTATAAAACTGTTACCACTGACCTGACGTTGACTGTACTCCCAGATGAAGATAAAGTCATTAATCATTTGCCGACAGCTATTTCCAAGTGTTCCCCCTGACAGGCGCACTATCTAATAGATAAGCATCTGAACATCTGTAAGCTTGTAACTCGTTTGTTACGTAAGAACGGTGAGTTGTGAACCCAGGTTCAGTCAGTCTGATGACTTATGAATAATTTTTGTTACGTCATTACATATTGACATATGTTTTAGAACAGTGGTTCTTAACCGGTGGTCCGCGGACCACTGGTGGTCCCTGGAGGCATTCCAAGTGGTCCGCGAAGCTTTGTCCATCCATCTTACTTGACCAACAGAAAAAAATTAAGGTTTGAAATGTAGCCGTTTTAGGTAATTTTGGTTCTGAGTCTTAAAAATAATTAAATTTCCTGCTCGCTTCGCTCGCGTATTCAGAAACTATTATGCCCTCGTTTTACATTTGTCAACAAACAAAAGTTAAAGTACCTACGTTTGGGCTACATTGTACGTAATTTTGGTTCTGAGTCTTAAAAATAATTAAAATTTCCGCTCGCGTATTCAGAAACTATATGCCCTCGTTTTGCATTTGTCAACAAACAAAAGTTAAGTAGGTACGCTTGGGCTACATTTTACGTAGTTTTGGTACTGGGTCTTAAAAATAATCAATTTTCCGCTCGCTTCGCTCGCGTATTCAGAAACTATATGCCCTCGTTTTTACATGTGTCAACAAACAAGAAGTTAAGTACGTTTGGGATACATTTTACGTCCGTACGAGTCCGAAAAAAATTGGCATGCAACATGGGCATGTGTACGTCTTTCTTTACATTTACTTACCTACAAAAGAATAGAGTATCTACTTCCGTTTTGTAAACGCTGAACATTGCGTTTGTCAAAGCTATAATTCGTCCGTGGTTTTCAACCCTTCTGATTGTAAAAACAAGCATAGAAATCTGTTGCATGAGCATGATACTGTCGACATGCGTTTAGCTTTGAGTAGTGCTGAACCAAAAATTCAGAAGTTAGTAAAGAGAATGCAGTCACAAAAATCTCATTAAATGAAAATCTGTAGCTTTTAGTTTTTTGCTAATTAATAAAGAAATGAGTGCTAATTATAAAGTGTGCTTGTATTCTTTATCAAAGAACTATCAATTTAGGCAAACCAATGAGGTGGTCCCCGGCAAGACAAACTTTGGTAAAGTGGTCCCTCATGACAAAAAGGTTAAGAACCACTGTTTTAGAATCTTTGAGACTGACACTCCTCCTGCGTTCGTTTTCATTAAAACATCAGAACCAAATAGGCAAGAATTGATGAAAACATGATACTCTGCTGGATACAAGTTAACGTATGGCTCGGTTTCTGACCGTCGTTGCAATATCTTTTCATTTTTAAGGGAAAACCATAAACTGCCAATGTGCTACGAAACTAGCCAATAGAACCGCTCCCGGCAGTTATGAGGCTAAATGATTATCAAAAATTTTGTATTCATAGACATATAAGAGTTTTTTGTGACTGAAGTGACAACATATTAATCGTTTATGTAGGCTATTAACCTGTCTTATCCACTATTATCCAGAAGCCATCAGAAGTTTTTGTCAAGCTCTTACTCAAGCTTTATGCCATGTATTCCCCATAAGTCGATGTCACAAAAACCTGGTACCGGTCTCGGAAGCCGGCGACTTTATCGCGAATCAATCACCTTTCACCGAGTCGCAAGCATTTATTATTATAATTAATTGTCGCGTCTGTCTGTGTGTGTCAACTTTCACTAGCACTTGTTTTATCTTTTGTCTTCGATTGGCCGGTGGCTGGTGAGGAAATATTGGCGATTCATCTGTATGTTTATGCCTATGAATCTTCACTATAAATAGTTATACAACAACACTGTTCTAGTATCATCTCCCGACCCTTTTCCCAACTATGTTGGGGTCGGCTTCCAGTCTAACCGGATGCAGTTGAGTACCAGTGTTTTACATGGAGCGAATGCCTATCTGACCTCCTCGAACTAGTAATCCAGGGAACCTTATACTCCTGTGTAAGACCGGTGTCAGACTTACCAGGTATATGGTGACTGCCAAGGATGTTTTATGACAACCAATAATATTAGGTATCTAATAGTGATATGTGGATAAAAACTGCAGAAACAAATGCATTATCAATAACTGTGACGAAAAAAGTTTGCATGTTTTCAAAGATAGATTTCCAAACACAAGCTAGGAAGTTGAACATAATGCATGATGCCGTGCACACAAAGTCTAGAACTAACATGTAGGTAACTACAAGTAATTGGTATGAGGGAACAAGTCACGCTTTCGTTACGCATTCGGCAGCTTCACCCGGCAATAATCGGATAGTTAGCAAAAATATATAAATACTCTTACGTGTAAAGTGTAAATCTTCTTGCGTAACAGAATATTGGTGGATCAAATTGTTAACTGGAATTATATTTGCAAAAGCGGGTATACCAATGAAGTGATTGAATCAATATTTATTGTCCTGTTTACTTAAATTGCGTTATGGCTTTATGACATTATTGTAATTAAAATATTAAATGTTAAGTACTAAATGGTAGGCCATTAATTATATTGGCGACTAGAAGTAAGATTAATTTAGAGCAGTCCAAGAGTTTCGCGTATTTCCTTCCCGTATCATGATGTAATGAGTATGGTATAAATAAGTAATGTCTAAAGGAAATTGGTTTTCATCAGCCACATTTTTTTGTAGATACGTTTTCTTACATAATTCTGTATTACAGTATTTTTGTTACCTTTCTTCTTTTCTTCATCAAACAGTGAACTGCAGATAACATTACAAATTATTTGAGTGTTTGTTCGTCCGCGGGATCCACGTAGGCCTTTCACATCACATAGCTGTGTAATTACATAAAAACTGTCATGTCTCGTTGTGTATGATACCCAGTGTAACATAACGCAAAGATAGCTATGCAGTAGGCATATTGAGAGTAGGGAGACTCACCTGAACGAAATCTGGTGAGTAATCTAGTACAACCTAAACCTTAGTTAAACCTTAGCTGCAAGTCAACTCTCATTTAGTGCATACAATGCAAATGCACTGCAACCTTCAAAGTTCATGATACTACATGAAAAAAAACTCTAAGAAGAGTTAGTATCAGAATGAGTACGAAGTGTAATAGTAAAATTTCGTTTCAACCATTCGTCTCTTCAATTCGTTCGGCATCTTAAACGTTTAACCTACATTATTACACTTATCATGTTCTTTTATTTCCATCACCAGTTCTAATAGGACAGCTAATCACCAGCTCTCAATGTCAAGTTGGCCACACAATCAATACTGTTGAACACAGGCGGCGCCGCGGTAATTGTTGTCAAGCATCCGTCACTGTCATGACGCGGCTGCTATTGTCGAGATGTAAAGCTGGTGATTGGTTGATGATGACTGGGACAGTGTAAACTGTTTGTCATTACAACTTGTATGTTTATGATGAAGGGATAAGTACAGGTGTGCCGATATGTAGGTAAGAAAATGTACAATACTGCTGTTGGAGTTAGCAGAAGTGATACATAATTATTAATGACGTACCTACATTATTTCAGTATCATGGTCATAATAGCAAATAGGGTGAATAGTAGAGAAAATCTTTCTCGGACAGTTTTCCAAGTCCGGAAATCCTTGCACACCCTTTACTCTCTGACTGTTTCCTATTTTAGTAGTCTTATTGAGTAATTTGTGCAGATACTACTCATTCTATTTTTGGGTCTTTTCATATGAAGAAGACTGAAGATAGAAGCTTACTGTAAAGCCACTTATCTTCGTACGCAAATTGACAGTTTTGAACAAAGTAAATGTCAACGAACTTCGTACAAAACGTTCCTCATTCCATAACCAATACAACGAGCGTAAATAAACGCTAATTGGAAATCGATAAGCTAAAAAACTTAGCGCTAACACTATTTCGATCGCTAATTGATTAAGAGAATCAATTATAACGATTATATTCACGATAATCGATTTCTTTTCAGCAATTTACACATTCGTTCGATACATTACGTTTTGGATGAGTACGCACTAGTCTAGCAAAGTTATGCATTGATTACAGATCATTATTCCTACTGAGATTGTTTTACTTTTAGCTGAATTGCTGGAGAATAAAGCTATACTTATTCACAGGGTGGGAAAGGTTTTATTCCGGCTCACATCCAGCGTCATGAAGAATTTTTTTACGATGGTTCGCTATCAAAACTCCTTAATGAGCAATTGCAATTAAATAAATGTGAATCAATTGCTGCTTTGAAAATACTAACGGATTTGTTATGAATATGGCAATGTTTATTTAAATGTTTAAGTTGGCTACATGTTGTTAATATGTCAATGTTGGTATAAGCTCTCTCCCGTTCTATTGTTCTAAAAGGCAACACGTTGTACAAATTATATGTTCAAATAAAAGACAAGTTAGTCCACCGAACAAGTCCTGTTTAATTTCAAAAACATCAGGTTATGGGCCCAGGCACGGCCATAACAGCTTGATGTAGATTACTTGCGGTGGCAGTAAAAGTAAAATCGACGAGAAGAAAAAAAGTGAGGTTGTCACTTTTGCGGCATCGGCTGACGGCTCGGCCATTGCGGAACAGCGGAACATCGTCGAGAAGGAGTACTTGTTCTTATTTGGGAGAGGAGAAGGTAAAAATGACGGAAGGAAATAACAATAACGTCAATGTGATCAAGTTAGAAGGAGCCAGAAATTGGAATTTATGGAAATTCCAAACAACAGTACAATTGAGGGGCCATGGATGGTTAAATATCGTGGAGGGAAAGCAATTGAAGCCCGAAGTTGCCGCTGAGATACCGGCATGGGAGTCCAAAGATGCCAAAGCTCAAACGTTACTGGTAACACGAATGTCAGAAGAGGCAATGCTACATATTATTACTTGTACGAGTTCTGCGGAGATGTGGCGAAAACTTCATAGTGTTTATGAACAGAAAACGGAGACCAGTGTGCACATTATACAGCAGAGATTTTTTCAATATAAGTTCGAAAGAGGAGTCGACATGTCTGTTTTCTTATCTAAGATACAAGAACTACAAAACCAATTGAAACAGATGGGTGAAGAAATCTCAGATAAATTTGTAATCACGAAGGTGTTGATGTCGCTACCAGACGAATATAAACATTTCATTTCGGCCTGGGAGTCGGCGCCGGATGACAAACAAACGTTTGAAAATTTAGTGGCCAGACTACTGATTGAAGAAGAGCGAGTAAAGGAAAGGAACGAAGGAGCACAGCAAGCAACACCGTCTGCATTCTTTGTGAAGAATAAAGGTCCAGGACCGTCAAGAGGTTTCAAATTTGGTAAAAGCGGACAGTATAATACCGAAAGTAAAAGCAACAATAAAACTAACAGTGAAGGGAACATGAGTAATAATAATAACTGTTTTTATTGTGGGAAGTTCGGACATTTTAAAGCTCAGTGTCATTTTCGAAAACAAAGAATGTCAAGAAGTGAAAATAAAACGAATAGTAATGCGTTCGTGGTGTCTAATCTGTCGCATCAACTGCAAAAATCTAAGTGGCTGGTGGATTCTGGTGCCACTGAACATATGTGTAGAGACCGTGCATTGTTTACATCATTCTCAAATACTTCGCCAAAACCTGTTATCATCGGTAATGGAGCAGTGATAAATGCGATTGGTTATGGACAGATAACAGTTCAAGTGTCAAACGGAATGAATGGATTGACACAGTCATAGACAATGTCTTGTATGTTCCTGAACTAAAAACGAACCTGTTTTCGGTAAATCGCGCCACAGACAAAGGTTATGTTGTAGTGACAGATGACAGTTCATGCAAATTTTACAAGTCAAATAAAATTTGCGCTGTTGCGGAAAGAATTGGAAATTCTTTTTACTTGAATTTACGCTATAATAGTAATGGTGAAACTGCGAGTACTGCAGAACTAGCGTGGAACGATTTAAACGAGTGGCACAGAAGATTGGCGCACCAAAACTTTACCTATGTCAAAGATATCTTGCGAAAAAACAACATTGTGGTTAAACAAACGTCCAACCCGATGTGTGAGAGTTGCTTGGTCGGGAAAATTCATAGATTGCCATTCAATAGAAGCGAATTCAAGAGTACCAGGACATGTGAGTTAATTCATGTTGATACATGCGGTCCCATGGAGGAACCGTCAGTTGGTGGGTCAAGGTACTTTGTTTTGCTAACAGATGACTATTCGAATTTCAGAAGTGTGTATTTTGTGAAGACAAAAGATAGGATTAAGTATATAATTGAGGATTTTATAAATAAAGCCGAGAATAATACTGGAAACAAGGTGAAGACAGTCAGAAGTGATAACGGCCTGGAGTTTGTGAACAGGTATGTGAAGGAAATGTTTACAAGACGTGGAATAACACACCAAACTACAGTACCATACACCCAGAGCAAAATGGAAAGGCAGAGAGAAAATAGAACATTGGTGGAAGCGGCCAGGACAATGATACATGAGAGAAATTTACCAAAGAAATTATGGGCAGAAGCCATAAATACTGCAGTGTTCGTGTTGAACAGGACTGGGAAGAGTCACGAGGATGGGCGATCTCCATATGAGGTATGGACTGGAAAACATATAATATCATGGAGTTGAGAGCTTTGGTACAGAAGTATATGTACACATACCAAAAGAGAAGAGACTGAAGTGGGATCCGAAAGGAGAGAGGGATTGATGGTCGGATATGAGGAGAATGTGAAAGGTTACCGTATTTACTATCCTGAAAAGAATGTAGTAGAAACAAAAGGGATATTGTATTCTTACAGCAAGAAGAGAAGGAGAAACCCTAGTGAAGAAAGGTGAAGAGCAAACTGTGGTGTCCTTAGACCTTGAAGAGGACACAGGGCAGGAGAATAGTCCCGATATTGATGAGGTAACAACCCACAACCACAACGAGGTAGAGACATCCCACATGAGTAGTGACTTAGCAGACAACTCTGAAGATGACAGTGACTACTTGCCATGCAGTGAAGAAGAACAGTTATTGGAAGATATTGTTTTACCTGTAGAAAGGAGCAAGCGTGAGCGTAAAAAAACTGACTTCTACAAGTGTAATAACGTAAAATTAGAGCAAAGTGAGTGTGAACAACAAGATATAATGAATTTAAGTGACATTTTTGCTCCAGTTGCTAAGCTAGCAACTTTTAGATTGTTTGTAGTAATTGCAACAAAATATACTTTACCTATACACCAGATGGATGTCACTGGAGCTTTTCTATATGGTAATATTAAAGAAAATGTATATGTAAGGTTACCAGAAGGGGCATACTCAGGAGAAAACAATATTGTAAAGTTAAACAAGTCACTGTACGGGTTGAAAAGTTCACCTAAAGCTTGGAATATTAAAGTTGACTCTGTATTAATTAGAGATGGTTTTATAAGGTCTAAATGTGATCCATGTTTATATAAGAAGTATAGTGGTAAAGATAAAATATTTTTGTTAATATATGTAGACGATTTGTTAATCTTTGGAAGTAATGAAAGTGAGGTCACTAACCTAAAAACAATGTTAAGTAAAGAATTTAAAATGAAAGATTTAGGGCTAGTTTCAGAATTTCTAGGAATACATATAAACCAAAACTTAGAAAAGGGTATAACTACATTGTCACAAAGAAAGTACTTAGAAAATGTATTAAAAAGATTTAATATGGAAGATTGTAAACCTATGTTGACACCCTTGGATAGTAATTTGAATACTAAAATGTTTGATTCAAATACTTATTGTGATATAGACATTGAAAGAGTCTGTAGGCAAATTATTGGCTGTCTTATGTATGCTGTCTCAGGCACTAGGCCTGATCTGTGTTTTGCAGTTTCCCTACTAAGTAGATATCAGAAATGTGCTAATAGTGCATTACTTAGTTCACTTAAGAGAGTATTGCGTTATGTGAAGCATACATTAGATTATAAAATAGTATATAAGTGTGATGATAGTGTATTACAAGGCTATTGTGATGCAGATTGGGGAGGTGATCAGAGGGACAGAAAGTCCACCTCTGGCTATTTGTTTACTTTTGCAAATTGTTTGGTTATGTGGTGTTCAAAGAAGCAATCTTCTGTAAGTTTGTCTTCAACTGAAGCCGAATATGTTTCTATGAGTATGGCAGCAAGCGAAGCGTGCTGGCTTGTTAATTTATTGCATGATTTTGATGTTCAGAATGATAGCCCTGTTAAGTTGTATTGTGACAATCAGGGAGCTATTTTGAATGCAAGTACAGACTCACTGAAACGTCTTAAACATGTTGACATTAGATACCACTGTGTTAAAGATTTGATCAAAAATAATAAAATTGATATTCAGTATATTAATACTTGTGAACAATTGGCAGACATGCTAACAAAGTCGTTAAGTAAGGAGTTGTTAATTAAGTTTTTAACACAATGCAATGTCAAGTGGTAAGCTAAGAAGTAGAGATGTTTATTTGGTAATGTTTTAAGATGTTTTAAGTTTTGTTTTAATGTTAATGTTATTTGTTTAAAATGTATAAACATTGAGAAGGGGTGTTATGAATATGGCAATGTTTATTTAAATGTTTAAGTTGGCTACATGTTGTTAATATGTCAATGTTGGTATAAGCTCTCTCCCGTTCTATTGTTCTAAAAGGCAACACGTTGTACAAATTATATGTTCAAATAAAAGACAAGTTAGTCCACCGAACAAGTCCTGTTTAATTTCAAAAACATCAGGATTTTTTTTACTTTTGAGGTTCTTTGTATATTTGATGTGAACGAAGATGACTTAATACAACGACAACATACTGAATAGAAAGCAAGAGTTTCGAAAGAGCTCTTCAATACACATAAATATTATAAAAGGACTCTTGACATTCTACTCACGATTGTGGACAAGCGGTGACTCATGCGCAATTAGCCAACACTTGTACTTAGGTGCTATTCTTCCAAAATTTTATGAAAGTTAATTTTTGGGTATGTAATTAGTTAAGAAAAGTTGATTATTTATTTATTTATTGTCATCAGACAGATGATTAAATTGTTTTTAGATGTTCGTTTTATAATTTCGATGCTAATTTCGATAAAAAACTTTTTTACAAAAAAAGTAAACCGACTTCCCAAAACACTAAAAAGCAAAAAAAAACTATTTTTAGGTGCATCGGCCTAGAATTCGGTGTCTAATGGATGTTACTAAGTTAATTTTGCCACCGACTTCTAGGCCGATGCACCTAAAATAGTTTTTGCTTTTAGTGTTTTGGGAAGTCGGTTTAATTTTTTTGTAAAAAAGTTTTTTATTTAAAGCTTTTCAGTGATACGTATAGTTGTCACTATCCATACAAGTGGGAAGTTCTCATCAATACAAAGAATATAAGTCCAAATACGAGGTATTTTACATATTCAGTTGTCGAGTTCCCTCGACTTTCTCTGGTCTCCATCATCAGGTCAGCTTCAAACCTTCACTGTTGCAAAGGTCTTGTCAATACAAATAATTTGAGCCCAAACACGAGGTAGTTTACATATTCAGTTGTCGAGTTCCCTCGACCCTTTCTGGTTTCCATCATCAGATCAGCTCCAAATCTTCACTGTTGAATAGTGCTTTTAGGCGTACACCCAAGTATCAAGTTTTTACCCTATGTATGCCTACAACTTTCGAAGGTTGCCCTCGATTTCTCAGGGTTTCCATCATCAGATCCTGACCTGATGACTATGGGACCAACTGGCAGCTATTCCGAGTCGAACAAAAAAAGAATCACGTAAACCGGTCCATAAACCTCGGAGTAATCGATGTACATACATAGAAAAAAAAAACATACCGGCCGAATTGATCATCATCCTCCGAGCCTTTTTCCCAAACTATGTTGGGGTCGGCTTCCAGTCTAACCGGATTTAGCTGAGTACCAGTGCTTTACAAGAAGCGACTGCCTATCTGACCTCCTCAACCCGGGCAACCCGATACCCCTTGGTTAGACTGGTGTCAGACTTACTGGCTTCTGACTACCCGTAACGACTGCCAAGGATGTTCAATGACAGCCGGGACCTACAGTTTAACGTGCCATGCGAAACACAGTCATTGGTGTCTAAGATATACTTAGAAAGTACATACAAACTTAGAAAAGTTGCATTGGTACCTACTTGCCTGACCTGGAATCGAACCCGCGCCCTCATACTCGAGAGGTTGGTTCTTTGCCCACTAGGCCACCACGACTTCCGAATCCTTCACACCGGCCGAATTGATAACATCCTCCTTTTTGGGAAGTCGGTTAAAAATCAAACGTATTCAATAAAACCGTGTTCCTTATCCCATCTCTTTCCTAATTACTAACAAATACTGCAATCCTCTTAAGTCAAATGGGGTAATCTGCACTCATATTTGCACTCTCTAGCAGCTGAATAATTAAGGCTATAGAAAAGTATGATGTAACAAATAATGCCTCCTGCTTGTTACCTCTAAAATCCACATAATCGAAAACCCAGTGCGTGTCCATCAACTCGCGTGTCCCGCTAACATCGCGTGCTAGTCACAATGACGTGCATCTGCATTACAGAGCTGCATCAGATACTAGCGGTGACACTTTACTTACATGGAATGTGCACTGTACTGTCAGTAGCCAGACAGGCAGGTACGAGGTGTACTGAGCTTAGAATGGCTATGGATAAGCTGGTAGATAGGTACTTAGTTATGAGATGAGCACACAAAATTCAGATCAGCCACTGTTACAGAACAAAGTGCACATGGCTGTATGACAGATAGGGGTGAAAAACTTGAAAATTGTGGCACGTATTTCCATAAGGCCATATCACCAATGAATAAAGGGACTAATGAGGAAAGTATAAGTACACTAACCAAGAGCGATCCCAGTTTCATTTTAATTATTTTCTCATTAACTGATCTCAATAGTTTCCGGCGGAGGGTGAGCCTGGTGTTCTGTAATACAGGATCAACCTACCACAGACACCAGTCTCTATATCCAATGAAACGTGTACTACCATATTCTTGTACTTGATGATGAGAAATAAATAAAATGATTGATCGCTGCACTACCTATATTTATTCCAAACTTCCAGACAAAATAAGCTCACATCCATGTGCCCTGCAATAGTTCCCATCAAAAGAATCAAAAGCTTTATTAAGTGCTTGATTTATTAGCTAATCAAGTATTGAAGTTGGCAACAGGCGGTTTTCATCTCCACAACTAATATCATAATCACATTATGTTAAATTCGTCCCACGCCCAACACTCTATCTCACAAGTACTAATGTACTTTCGAAGTTAGTCTGGCGCTAGTTGACACTGCGCAGGTAAAAGCCAGAGCTATTACCTAATTGATTACATAACGCTTTGCTCATTACATCTTATTTGTGCTAAGATTGGACAAGTGTAGTGTTTGTCCTGCTTTTAGTGGTAGATGATGGTGTTCTTAGGTGAATACGTAATATGACAGGTTTGCAATTAATGCTGTAATCATTTTGTTTTGGTTTATTTTGAATATTGAAATTATTGGCCTTCTGGTGCACTGACTTGGTACATTGACATTGCTGACTGATGGGCAACCACTAAGAAGAATGCTATATTGTATTGTTGTTGACAGGCCTTGGTGAACTCTAAATAAAAATTACAAATTAATTTGGAGACTCTCACTGATTAAAACTCATCCAGCATTACTCGATGAACCTACCTTTTGATTCTCATAGCCACCTATTCAAAGTAAATCATGTATTTTTTAAGTATCTGTGATTTATTTATGTGATGCTTATTGATCCCATTGTATTCTCATCCTATCATTGGTCCCGCTCGTGGCACCGAACCGTTTAACGTCGCACGCGCACCTCGCATCACCCATGTATCGTGTCGCGATCACTTACCGATTTATCATAAGTGGCCATAATTGTCACATGGTATTATGATGGATATTATTCGAGACTAGCTTCTATGCATACTATTATTTAGGAATCTATTTTCAGTTTCAGTCGGCACTCAGCTACATCCAGATAGACTGAATTTAATTTAGTGATTAACTCAATCAATACAACATACCTAATTAGCAATACTTCTGCACTGCTTACTTATTTATCCAAAACGGCCGGTACCCAATTACATTAGATTTCCTTTTAAAAGCATTCACACCCATTCCTTACATGCTTGAAACACCCGTCAGTATCGTCTTCCAATCGTCCGCAAACGAATCAGTCTGCAAAGTCAGACTTGGCGTTTATATTGCTAATAAGACGCGCAATATGATAGTGATGAATGAAGGAGTAAGATAAAATTATACAATTATGTTCATTCTGCTGCACAGTACTTCCAAAATTCTGGTCTCTCGAGTATGTTACATCATATAAAACAAGTTTCTATAACTATTAAGCTTGTTTGACAAAGTGACAAAATTTTACAAACTTTCTAAATAAGTACCTACCTATGTATGTATAGTAAATCGATCATAGTTATTTATTAAATGAGACAGTTTACATTGCAGCTGTGAATTTAAGTTTTTTTTATCAAACACTTGTAGACTTAAGTCGATGATTTGTTTGATTTATCCAAAACTGACAGGAGTTGCTTACGTAATTTTAACACTCAATGGGTTTCATAAAGCCATGACTAACATTTTGTTGTTGATTTAGCCAATAACTATGTAGACTTAGGAAAATGTGCAGGTTCTCAGATGATGATGTCCATATCTGTTGGCTAGAATTATTCTTTATATTCATCTAATTTTGAAAACCTTTTGATAATGTTTTAAATGGGATTCCATAAACACCAGCTGTCTAAACGTCTATTTCTTTCTGTAAGACTCACTTTACAAACACAACTAGGTTCTCCTAAATTAGAACCGTATGATCCTAAGATTGTTTGCATACATATGCAGGGTCATGCTCGATCATGCTCGGCATCTGGGGTCATCTCGCCGTGCCCACAATGGTGCGAAAGTGCATCACAAACAAACGTAAACATTAGATGTGCACTACAGATAGTGCATCTCTCCTATGATGTATTACGAGCTTATTATATTGTGGTTTTCTCGTCCGACCTTTCAAGGGACGGGTATAGGTACCTCGGAGAAAAACGGAATAAGAAGATAGTAAGTAGGTATTTTCAAATAAAGATACTTCAAGAAACTAATAAATCGTTTTCCTTTTAATTACTAACTCTCATAAATCTTACGCTGAAAAAAATAAACTCTTGAAAAACCTTCAAGCGTGCCTGCCCATGTTAAATCTCTGCCATCCTCTGCCTTGAATTTAGTATTTGTAGGAAGTGTCTATGGTAGACAGTGACCAAAGCCATCGATTGAGCTTATGTGGTACAGATAGAGCCAGCCCAGTACACAAATAGTTATTATAACATTTGCAGATGTATTCAGAGCAGAGTCATAACATCGCTTATCAGTTCTAGCACATAATATTTCCGCAGTAGGTCGGCGGTACTACAAGTATGCCGTCGGCAGCCATTTAAATAAAATTTCAATAATCTGAGCTATCCCCCCGCGCCGTCATGCGTGTCTCACCCCCGCTCGCCCGCACGCTAATAAGTGAAAGTTTATCACTGTGATGGAAATATTAGTTTGGTGAGTGGTACAAAGTTATAAGCGAAGCTTCAATGTTTTATGATTTTTTCTACGCTTTTTAGAAGTCTATATTTTATGTATTACTCTTTATTATTTATTATGTTCTTACGTATATGTGCATTGGATATACTTAAGACGTCTCTTCCTCCTTGCGTCGTAATTCCTCAATGCTGAGGGTCGTGACCTCAATGTTTTTTCACTTTCGAACGTATGGTATTCTTCCATCTTCACATCAGTTCAATCACTTAATTCAGATAAGTTTCAAATATAATTGTGTAAGTTCTATCATCATTTATTTGATATCTTAGAGTAACAAACATAGAAACGCTTCAAATCAGGACTCCATACTTACTATCTGGCTTCTTAAATCCGCTACAGTTTATAACTTACACATTCTAATCAAATACTTGAAGTCCATTATAGGAAATATCTCCATAAGTTAGATTGCCATACATTACAAACATAATTATAGACAAGTTGGTACCAAACATATGTCGGTTCGGATAATTATTGGCTTATAATGTGGCCCCGGGGCTAATGATGGACCATTTAGTATTTCAACCCACTCGTTCACTATGGATTGAAGAATTCAGAAAATGGAAAATTGTAGAATTTTCTAGGTGTTTACGTAAATATATATTGAGCACTTAGGACTTATTATATACTTTACCTAAAGACTTTTGGGTTGGTTGTAGTTCTTCAGTACCTTGGATGAGAAGCGATCAGACAGGCAAATGAAAGTATCTTGAAAACATGTGTATACTCCAACTCTATATAACCATGTCATACAGAAAATATGCCTTATAAAGTTATAACACTTACAGAGTGGAAATAAAATACTCGTTCATGTAATAAAATATAAATAAAGTCTAGAGGAAAGCTAGTGTTAAAACTATACCAATCCTTTCCCCATATGAGAGTTTATGTTTTCCAATAAACCTTGATATGCGTCCCGATTGTGGGGGAAAGCCGCACACACACACACACACACAGGCATGGGGCACATACGCCATAGTTCGTGGTTCACCATCGTTCGCTATACAGCTTCATTCAACTTTCGCTTTTGTCTCGCGTGATGAGCCGAACGATGGCTTTTTGCCATAAACATGAAAATGTATGGGTTCATATTATTGTACTAGCTTCAACGGTTTCACCCTTGTAATATTTACCTTCCTCGTTTAATGAGCTATAATAGTACCGAACACTTGAATTTTTTTTTCAAATTGGCCCTGTTCTTTCTAAAATAACATATCCACGTCCACGATAAGAGTACGCCCAAAGTTTGGACTCAGGTTTTAGCTGAAGACTGGAATTGAACTACAAACAAACCCTTTTGGTTAATTATATTAGTAATAGACATAAATGCACTAAGCCTTATGTGATACTTATCTCTCCACAAATAGACAAGCACATCCATCCACTATTGAATCCCCTACAAAAAGCAGGTGCTACAAGTAAGAGCGGCTCCTAGGAATGTGCACAACAAATGCGATGCTATTTTTATTGGCAGCACACTTAGGACCAGTCGGACAGGGCCGCCCGGTAGAAAGCGCCTTACTTATCGATACCACGACGAGACCAAATATAAAGCGGTTTTAGGGAAAAGGGTGTGTAGACTTAATCGAAGTGCTCCTGGTACCTAGTTAAATGCAACAATGGAAAGGAGCAGAAATGTTACGGAACTTTTTCATGATATCTCATGCCATGTCTTTTCTCAGTAAATGTGAATGAGATTCAAAGTTTAATAGCATTAAACTGTTTTATTATGCTATGCATAGAAAATATCATTTACCTATAACTATTATGTGGGAGGTGGGAGTACTCAAACGATCGAGAGGTGTGGAGGCAAAATGGGGCGGCCTTTGCCCAGCAATGGGACAGTACAACTAAGAAAAAAAAACTATTATGCAAAAACTGAACAGGAAAAAGCTAGGCCAGATGATGGGCTACATAAATCAGCACGAGCCTTTGATAAATAATCAGCTGAACTTAGTTTTCATTGCGAACACAATCAAAGATTACAATAAATTGGTCACGAGCAATGTGATCACAACATGCGCAGTGTCAATGTCGGCTTACGTTCCAATTTACCCAAAAAGGATATTTTATAGCGCTGACGTAAAGTTGTTTTGAATAAGCGGCGCCAATGCGGGCATCAATATAAACATTCATTTTATAGATTTATGTACCTATATCCGATAAAAGATTGAGTTAATAAATTACAATAATTAAGTGAACTAACCTCCTACCATAATGTTATTAATGTACTGATTCAATAAAAAAAACTAGATGGATATAATTAACTTTAATGGCACTGGTTTCTTTCACCAGCTATCCTACCTATAGCTCTCAATTTACTTTAGATTATCCTTTGCAAATGGCGCAAAATTACCTCCTTGTCTTCAGCTTAAAGTCGTAAGTTTCTGATAAAGAGTAAGACAGCATCACGTCTCAGATGTAGTCACCTGGTGAACATGAATATTATCAGCTCCTCACATCACGGGAGTGGGTCAGCAGAGCCGGAGCTCGTTCATCAACCGCTTTGTAATTATGCATGCAACTGCATGTGCTGTTAATGTAAACAATGAGGATGATATCTGAATAAATAATATAATAACAATGTTTAACCACAATATTGTACCTAGCTTGATTGTCATAGCAATACGCGCGCATGTGAATTTTTAACTAGTTGTGGTCAAGACGAGAGCGTATGTTCCTTGAATATTAGGGCGTAGGTATAGGCCTACCACACTGGTCATGACTTACACCGGCTTCCCACGATGCGTGTTATCGAGGACGCACGCCGACGGACGCCGACCAGCACAGACGACGCACCGTGGGAATGGCCTCATCCGTGGTCGTCTGCAACGTCTGCAGCGGTGCGCCGGTATCAGTCGCGAGGCGGTAACTTCAAAGGACAGGGATTTTATGTCAATCGTTAATTTTCTACCGTGATCCCACTGCCATGTGTGACAAAACACAAAATAAATAAAATTAGATATAATATATCGAATTCAAATGTTAATGTAAGTGTATATAGACATATTAAGTCGTTAAACGACTTTTGTTGTATGCTGATATCCACCAGCGCCGTGGTTTCTATTTACTTCTACTACTCGTAGATCGCATAATTTGGTACTTGTTAATTAATATCACAGCCGCTGCTGCAGCGACGACACGTTCTCTTTCACTTTGCATTTTGAAATGAAGTTATAAAAGATCTGCACAGACCGACACAGACCGACACGCACCGTGGGAAGATCCCTGTCCGTGTGCGTGGCCGTCCGTGAGCGTCGGCTGTGGTGCGTGAGAATCCGCAGAATCACGCACCGTGGGAACCAGGCTCTAAATTGGAAGATACGGAGGATATGCATGCGTAGCTGATACAATTAGAATTTTTAAAGGGAAATAAAACACCTAAGAAACACTGATATGATATTTTAATGTTTTGCTGTATCTCCATATATAATTATCTACCCGTGTAGTCTTACCTTGAACAACAGTAACGTGTAAGTGACAACGTCCTCGTGTACCGCGGTACAGGACATTGTCTACACTATCTATTTACAACTTACATCTAACTTATCCTTACATACTAGGGAAAGACAAGAGGACAGGAACAGAGCAGATACATGCTGATTTCGGACATATAATTATGCTAAGCGTTTTCCCGGCTTTGAATGCAGCGATATAAACTAGAAAATGGTACAAAAATAGTCTATAAGCAACGCTTCAGAAGCGAGTCTCCTGAAGCGTTGCTAGCGCTCGGGCTGTGGGTGGCGGCGGCGGGCGGGCGCTGCGCCCGCGGGCCCGGGACTCCCTCAGTCGCCTCTTACGACTTGCGCGGGACGAGAAGCAGCTGATCCTTCTATGTTTTTCTCTCATTCCCAGACCAGCATGGAAAATACCTGCTTCACGTACACTAACATGCGTACACCGAACTAAATTCACATTGATTTCGTAGCGTGTAGCATGCTATTGTACGTGACCTGTGTAGAGGGGGTAATACTCGTGATGGACTTCATTACCCCAAGGAAGCTCCAAAGAGTGATTATGTTGTTTTGATAAAGATACAAGACCTCATCATATCCATCATATAACGAGGCTTGTAGTTCGCGACCGTGGTCACACAAGTGTTGAGTAGAGCAACTGTTGTGAATCATTCGCTGACAGTGATGGTGAGCTGCTTGCTCCTGTTGTTCTCGAAGCGGTCCATGGTCTTGATGTCCATGATCATGGTGAGCGAGATGCCCAGCCCGACCAGCATGATGAACGATACCATGATGCCTGACCTGCAAACAAAACGAACATTACTCAATCTGCTGACTTTAGAAAAAAACAATATAAGTTAAGGACAGTAGGTACTTACCAGATCGGTACAGTTGTGAAGCCGATGCAGTCGAAAGCATCAGCGAACTTCTCCGTGCTGTCCATGAACATTTGCATCTGAAAACATACAGTTAGTAGTTATAAGAGTGTGAAGAGATAATAAGCTTTCACAGACATTGTTGACTTGTTCTTACCTGTACATCTGGCAATACTAGCGTAGCGTCTTCGGAAGAGTAGACCAGCGGCAGTGAGCAGTGGTAAGACTTGCCGAGCACCGCGGATGGAGCGTCTAGTGGAGAAGGCGCCTTCAGGCTGATGCCAGTCGTCTCCAAGCCGAAGCGAACCTCCACGCCTACCGCCGTCCACCATCCGCCTGATTGCTTGAAACTGAACTCGAGAGTTATCTGAAAGAATAAATAAATCTAGTTATCTTTCACCGTTTAAAGTTTATAAATGGAGTTGCTTGTATATTTGTCTGTCATGACCTTATCCCTGCTGTCTCCATCGACGAACCTCACGACCATGATGGTGTAGAGGCGAGTGGGCTTGATGGTGGGCTCGCCGACCGGCGTGCTGAGCCTGATGGTGGTGCCGTTCGTGCGCCGCAGCTCCGGCCAGCCTGACGAGTACAGGAGCGCTCCTTTGCCGGGAGGACCTGGGAAAACACATACAATAACAAGGGATAACAAGGGAATCAATCCTGTTAGCTATGTTAAGTTCCAGGCTATTTGAGTTTCATCCTTACCTGTAGCGTTATAAAGTGCAAACTTCTGCATGACCTTGGAAGGTCTCTCGTCCTCAGGAGAGGTGGTCGACGAGGCGGACTCGTTCTGCGCTTGGCGTCGAACCCGCGCCCATGGCTCGCCGTCGATGTAGTCAGCTGATTGGCTCTGAGATACCGAGTTACCTGTAACGTTGGAATATAAGGGTGATATCAAGTTGTGCAGATGATAAAACAAATTCAGTTTCTGTATCTGGTGTCATAAATGTTTGAGTGAATGTCTCATCTACATGTCCCATGCATGTTACCATTATGTTTATTTGTGAATTATTTTATCGTTCGCATGAAGAGCACCTTTCTGAAAACATTGTAGGTACAATAGTACATATTACACACCTAGTATGCCGAGCACCCTGCCGGTGCCGTAGATGTCCTGCAGGCGCGCGAAGGTCTCCGTCATCTGCGCGTCGCGCTCCGACCACGGCCCCTGCAGCGTCAGCACCTGTGGGTGACGAGGGTGTGTAAACCAACGACAACCTTGCCTTGCTGGAGGACAACCCCTCACCGAACAAATAGCTCGAAGCCACCGCGACAAACTTACTAACTATCGAGACATACTTTCCAAAAAAAAAAAACTATTTTGTAAATATGTGACTTTATTACCAGCGCCAACTGCCTTAAAGTACGATATTCGCAAGGGAAGTGATATATCCCGATCGTTAAGCAGCTCACTAAGGTCACTCCTCACCATTTTGTTCGGTTATCAGTCCGCCCTTTGGCAACGTCCAAGGTCATCGTTGGTTTAAGGAACACCCCAATATAATATTTTTTAATCATATTGGATTCCCTACGTTAAACTAATACAGGAAGAGATATTAAAAATAATTAATAATAGATACAAATTGTTCTTAAAGACTAAGTTATAGTAACAAATTAGGTAAGAACTTAATGTAAGTTATGGCTCTATATAGGTAATACTCATAGAAAGTAGAATCAATTCTGTGCTCGTAGTAATACAATATCTCAGTGTACCAAGGAATTAAATCTTTCACTTTCTTTATCAACACTGTCAGCATTTGCAGCAAGTATTCCCACGGCACTTGGACTGTCCTAACATATATACATATAAAGTAGTAAGTAGTGTATGTAGGAGCGGCACCCACCTGCGTCTCGTTGCTGATGTAGTCGGGGTGCACGTCGAGGAAGTCCTGCGTCAGCACCAGCGTGCTCTGCCGCTCCAGCATCTTCCTGAGCCGCGGGAAGTAGCCGCTCGACAGCGGCACCGAGTCCTGGTTGTTGAACACCACGATGGCCGCCTGCTCGCCGTAGATACGCATCAGCTCATCCTGGTCTAAATACTTCAACGCGGGGCGTTTGTATTTCTCCAAGGACTTGGGGCCGAAGAAGAGGAAGGGCCCTTCCAAGTTGGCTTGTACTGAGTACAGGTATAGCAGCAGCAGCTGCAGCCCGTGACGCATGTTGCCGGGGCGAGGCGCGGCGCGAGACTGCGCGGCTCGGGGGGCCCGCATCGACCGCGGCGTCGCGCATGCGCGACAGCCCCACACATAGCGTTATGTAAGCGCCCCCTCGCTACCTAAGGGTTGCTGCGCGTCTAGACTTACTATGTATTTATCAATTTGTTGAGCTTTGAGAGCTTCCACAGACTAATTGAATTTCCTGTGAATTGGAAGCTTAATTAAATTCAGATATGCCATTAAAGGGTAGGTATTAAGGGGTGACTACTGCGAGGGTCAAACCATAAAAGTAATTTGAATGATAAATTAAACGTGTTAAATTCTAAATATTAATAAGTAGGAATTACACTCCAACATGTATTTTTGTAAAGATAAGATTATCATAAAGTTGAGGTTGTGAGTGCATTACATACATAGGGTGTGAGTACTCGGCGGGTGGTGGCGTGTCAGTAATGGGGGTCAAATGCCATTCAATGATATGTCATTGATTCATTATTTAAGCAAGCCCTCGAATTACAACAGTTTGTTGACGTCCTTACGGTACTTCGTAATAAAAAAAAAAGTTCCAATAAGGTGGAATAATAAGTGCGATTCGAATAGATTCCCTTAATAAACCTAATGATTTAGGATTCTAATGAACAAAAACATAAAAAAATATACTTGTCTTAAGTTGCATGTTCAGAAGTTTTGAGAGCGGGCTTCGGTCATAGTGGTGAACAATAAAACAGCAGACGTTTGTAACAAGTAATATATTAAATACATATGTACAGTTTGGCATGCAGTAGACAGTACAACTAGAGCCTCGCGAGGCGCAGCGCCGCGCACAGCAGCAATAGCAACGCCTGCGCCGGTGACGTCAGCGTCGCTGAAGATGGCGATGACGAGAAGAAGTACGAGTTCTCTGGAAATTCACAAGTTTAGAAAACGTGAGAAAACACCTTATAACCTTTTTTCCGGATGGGAAATCATCAAATGACTCCTCCCGCAGTGAGGAAGCGTCAGACTTTTACTGACTAAAACCCATCATGTTCCATCGTAGGCCTTTTATGTACCAGGGCCGCGGTAACTCTTGTGAACAATCCCGCAGCAGCGGCAGGCCTTGAAAACAAAGTTTAACCTGCGCTTTGCATAGTGTCTTGTATAGTTAAGCCGCGCGGGTGCTTAATGCAGTTTTAGGCTTTGAGAAGTCATTGTCGTCAGAGCTTATTTCTTGGATTTTATTCTCACGTTATGTTATATGCCACAAAGGGATTAAAATGAAGTTTTAATTGTTTTAGAGAGCAGTAGCAATGAGAAAATTTCGCGCCTTTTCGTCGAGTGTTCCTAGTTGCCACAAAAGCATAGAAACATCCTCTTTTTCTGGGACATCACGCAATAAAAGACAACTCTCAAACAAAACAGAATCTCCCTTTCTGTGAAGGAGCTGTGGCAAAATTTAAATTTCATTTAAAAAAATATTTAATAGAAAACTGTTTTTATAATGTTCACGAATTTTTAAATAAGTAATCTAGTTTATGTAATGTAATGCCGTGTAATGCCGTGGGACGCCGGCTTAGAATTGCGCTCCCCCCAAATCATCCCGTGGGTGTCGTAAGAGGCGACTAAGGGACAAACCGGAGGTCGGGCAGCAGCGTCCTCCGCGTACTGCATACCCTCACTGCGATCGCCAACCCGCCTGCCAAGCGTGGCGATTATAGGCAATTACCCCAATGAGAAGCACAGAAACCAGGCCCCAGTCCCCGGCAGCTCCGCTATCCCTGGCGCGGGTAGCGGTCAAGGTAACGGCGGAGCAGGGGGTGCTAAGAATCTCCGGAAGAGATCCGGCTACCCACCCCCACGACGACTGGCCCTGGTAACACACAACATACGCACATTGAGGACTGACGAAAAGATCTGCGAGCTGGAAGAGGAGTTGAGCAAGTTACATTGGGACATCATAGGGTTATGCGAAGTCCGTAGAGAGGGAGAGGACACCGTAACCCTGAAGTCTGGTAACTTGCTCTACTACCGGGAGGGCGACCAAAAGTCCCAAGGTGGTGTCGGGTTTCTCGTTCACAAGTCCCTCGTAAACAACATAACAACCATCGACAGTGTGTCGAACAGGGTGATATACCTAATACTCAGAATATCCGAAAGATATTCGCTGAAGGTCATTCAGGTATACGCACCGACCTCACACTCCGATGATGAGGTGGAGACTATGTATGAGGACGTAAGTAGGGCCATACATAGTTCCAAAACCCACTTCACTGTTGTTATGGGGGATTTTAACGCTAGGTTGGGCAAGAAAAGCGGTGATGAGTTGAGAGTGGGGCAATTTGGATACGGGCAACGGAACCCTAGGGGACAGAGGCTGGCTGACTTTCTGGAGAAAGAGGAACTCTTCATGATGAACTCTTTCTTCCAGAAGCCGCCTCACAGGAAATGGACCTGGTTGAGTCCCGATGGTTTCACGAGAAACGAGATAGACTTCTTCATGACCGACAAGAGACGGATATTCAGTGATGTCTCTGTGATCAACAGGGTAAAAACCGGAAGCGATCACCGAATCGTAAGAGCCTCACTGAATATCAATGTTAAACTTGAAAGGTCCAGTCTGATGAAGTCTACGCTCCGACCTACTCGGTCCCATATTCAAAACCCGGAAAGCTTTCAACTCGAGCTCTCTAATCGCTTTGCTTGCCTCGAGAACTTAGTGTCAGTGGACGAGATCAACGACGGGCTAGTGGAAACTGTCCGCACGGTAGGGGCTAAGTTTTTTAGACCTTGCCGTAAAGATAGGCCTCATAAACTGACCGACCAAACCTTAAACCTCATGGCTGAACGACGCTTGCTACAGTTGCAGTCTTCCCACGACGCGAAGTCATATAGGCAGCTCAATAGACGAATATCCAAGTCCTTGCGACACGATCTGCGTCTCTTTAATACGAATCGTGTTAAAGAGACCATACAGCGAAACCAAGGCTCCAAAGTGTTCGCAAAGGACAAGTCTATTGGGCAAAGCCAGATGACTAAGCTGAAACGGGAGGATGGCAGCATAGCGTCGACCAAGGCAGAGGTTTTAGGCGAGATTGAGAGGTTCTATGGACAGTTATACACTTCGGTCGCAAAGCCCGTCAACAGCTTGGCAGGAGATCCAAGAGCCAAGCTGTCCCGACATTATACCGAAGATATCCCGGACATCAGTCTGTACGAGATTAGGATGGCCCTGAAGCAGCTTAAGAACAACAAGGCGCCGGGTGAGGACGGAATCACTTCAGAGCTTCTGAGAGCGGGTGGAACACCGGTACTTAAAGTCCTCCAGAAGCTCTTTAACTCCGTCCTGTCCGAGGGCAAAACGCCTGAAGCATGGAGCAGGGGTGGGGTGGTGTTGTTCTTCAAAAAAGGTGACAACTGCCTGTTGAAGAACTACAGACCCATCACACTTCTAAGCCATGTTTATAAGCTGTTTTCAAGGGTTATCACGAACCGTCTCGAACACAGGCTTGATGACTTCCAGCCTCCCGAACAAGCCGGTTTCCGAAGAGGCTTTAGTACCATAGACCACATCCATACGCTGCGGCAAGTTATACAGAAGACCGAGGGTATAACTTGCCATTATGCTTAGCGTTTGTGGACTATGAGAAAGCCTTCGATTCGGTGGAAACATGGGCGGTACTTGAGTCACTCCAGCGATGCCATATTGACTATCGGTACATCGAGGTGTTGAAGTGTTTGTATAATAACGCCACCATGTCGGTCCGGTCCGAGTACAGGAGCATAGCACGAAGCCGATTCCATTGAGAAGAGGCGTAAGACAGGGGACGTTATCTCCCGAAACTGTTTACCGCCGCAATGGAAGACGCCTTCAAGCTCCTGGAATGGCAAGGACTTGGCATCAACATCAACGGCGAATACATCACTCACCTTCGGTTTGCCGACGACATCGTAGTCATGGCAAAGTCGATGGAGGAACTCAGTATGATGCTCGAGGGCCTCGACCGAGTTTCACAACGGGTGGGCCTGAAAATGAACATGGACAAGACGAAAATTATGTCAAATGTCCATGTTCAGCCCACCCCAGTCTCTGTTGAAGCTCGGTACTCGAAGTTGTTGACTCATATATCTACCTAGGACAAGTAGTCCAATTAGGTAGGTCCAACTTCGAGAAAGAGGTCAACCGCCGAATCCAACTCGGCTGGGCAGCGTTCGGGAAACTACGCAATGTCTTTTCGTCCGACATACCTCAGTGCCTCAAGACGAAAGTCTTCAACCAATGTGTGTTACCAGTGATGACTTACGGCACCGAAACGTGGTCTCTCACTATCGGCCTCATCTCAAAGCTCAAAGTCGCTCAACGAGCTATGGAGAGGGCTATGCTCGGTGTTTCTCTACGTGATCGAATCCGAAACGAGGAGATCCGTAGACGAACCAAAGTGACCGATATAGCCCACCGGATTAGCAAGTTGAAGTGGCAATGGCAGGCCATATTGCTCGCAGAGCAGATGGCAGATGGGGCCGAAAAAGTGCTGGAGTGGAGACCACGGACTAGCAAGCGCAGCGTAGGACGTCCACCAACGAGGTGGACAGACGACCTTATAAAGGTCGCCGGAAGACGCTGGATGCAGGTCGCTTCCAACAGGTATCTGTGGAGATCAAAGGGGGAGGCCTATGTTCAGCAGTGGACGTCCTATGGCTGAGATGATGATGATGATGATGATGAATCTAGTTTATATCTTAGTTTAATTTACTTTTCATATTTTTAAAATTATTTTAGAAATGTAAGCATTATCTTTTATTTAACTTTTGTACGCCCTTGTGGGCAAAACATGCAAGAACTATGATTTTTTATGTAACACCCTGCTTTGCAAACCTGTTTTGTACTGCATACTCATGTTTTGGACAAATAAATAATCTTTATCTTTATCTTCAAAGTGGCGACCTGTTGATCTTCCTCCGTGGTGTAGCTTAGTCACCACAATGTGTTGTGACACGGTCACCAGGACTCCTGGCACAGTGCCAGCCTGTTGAATACTGTATTGTTTTGTTGTGGCAAGCGAGAGAGAACACATTACACTGTTGTTTTGTTTTCCCTAGTCTAGATTTTGTGGTTGGTGTCTTTGAGCTAAAGTTATGAACATCTTTAAAAGGTCGATCACGATGAATACCATAACACGCTTAATTTTTATTTAGTGGACATGTTTTCGATAGGTATCTATAGGTTTTTAATCATATACTAAAGTCGGAATAGTCGAAAATTCATCACGCGTGAAAATCTAAAGTTGAACATGAGATAAAATCATAAGGTAACAGAAATGTTCCTCTCATCTCATACAAAACAGAATTGATAGCTCAATAAATACTACATCCTGACTCTAGAAATACTCCATTAGAGCTTGTATTTATTGATTGTGAGCCGCGGGCTCGGTTATGTACCACCTCTGTGCTGCCTATGTACCCGGCGCACATAGGACTTAACATATCGACCGGTGAGTTCCCGCGCATGCGTCCCGCGCCCGTGCCAAGTGCACAAAGAGATGCACACAGCTGCAGGGAACTGTGGTGTATGTACGATGTTGCAGCGGCTGTGGGAAGCTGGGTGTGGTCACTCGCCAGCTTTCTAGAAAGTTCCACAGTTCCCCATGTGGAGTACCAGTGTTGGTGATTGAACGTGGACCATGACCTACGACAATGTGTCCTTTGTGAACACGTCTTGTGTGACTATAAGTGAAATAAGTTTTGGGATCGGTTTAATAGTTTCAAAATTACTAACAAATGATAAAGTTGTAAACATTAAATAACTGTTATTTTCAACATAATCTGATCAATTTTGCGAGTCTTTAAACCGACACTTTATTATTGACACAGAACATCTATTCAACGAATTTAAATAGGTAAATGATTAATAGGTAAGGAATAGGCTAAAGCTATAGGCGTCTCAAAACGTTCGTTCTAATAGCACAAACCATTTATGAATCAATTTTGACTACCAAAACATCATCATCGTTAGACTTTTTTATCATCCCACTGGTATTAAGGCCTTCTCTCAAGCAGAGAAGGATAAATATTAATAATGAGACTTGTGACTATAAATATATTCGAAGTAATCATTCATTAATACTTCAATGTACACAGTATTATTAGGATACTAGTCAGATATGAGAATGGCTGGGTTTATAATTATTCCCGCGACTAGCTCTATGTACCAGAGGCTGTTTGAGTCTCGTATATCGTATGTGCCGCGAGTCTGTGTGCGAAATTAATTAAATCCTTGCGCAAATATACTATGTATACTTGTAACATGGCCGGAGGCTGCAATATTGAAATTGGACGACATAATACCGTAGTAACTAGGTATTTATTAGTTTGAAGTTATGTGATAATACCAGATTGTAATACAGCCGTTCTATTAACATAAACTTGTTTTTTACTTTTGTATGCCTTCATTTAGGAAACAACTGGCGTACCTAAATTTTTAACGCCTACAAGTTTTGCAGAAGCAAACGTATCTACTAGCAATAACGATTCCAATTCGGCGCGTATTCCAGTTAGTAGCGTAGTTTCTGAAGAACAACAAAATAGTAAGTAGTAGCTTTGTACAGAACTGTGTTAGTTTAGTTGGACTTACTTTTGCTTTCATTGGGGTCGGTGGTGCCGCACGGCCGGTACGAGATGGTCTTCTTTCTCTTGGTGTTCACGTAGCCGGGGATGAAGATGCTGGGCGAGTCCAGCCGCCCTGACGCCAGCAGTCTGCAACAAACATGGTCTTCTGAACTATTCTTGTAAATAATTTGACCTAGCGGGATGAGGATCAACTTTTTTGACAGCCGTTATAAAATGACGATTCAAGCCTCAAATGGCGATAGCGATCACTATCGTGATACATCAGCAGATCATTTGGTGCATCGGGGCTGCAATATACAGTATATGTAGGCAGTACATACTTGGTGAAGTCTAGCTCGAGGCGGTTGGCGTGGGGCCCGGTGAAGTGCAGCAGCAGCTGGCCGCAGTGTATCGGCTACAGTATGTGTAGGCAGTACATACTTGGTGAAGTCTAGCTCGAGGCGGTTGGCGTGGGCCCGGTGAAGTGCAGCAGCAGCTGGCCGCAGTGTATCGGCTACAGTATGTGTAGGCAGTACATACTTGGTGAAGTCTAGCTCGAGGCGGTTGGCGTGGGGCCCGGTGAAGTGCAGCAGCAGCTGGACGCAGGTGCCGCCGTGCAGGGCGCGGGTTCGCCTGGCATCTACCGACATCATCCACTCCGGCACACCCAGCACACGACGCATGTCCTCCAGGAACATGCCGCTACACAACATAGTTACATTAGTTTGTGACGCATACAACGACTGGTATTGATATCAAGTGTTTTGAATGAGACGCAAAACTGGCACTTTGTAGTGTCCTACAGTAGTGGATTGTCAAGCACTGCAGTACGTTGAGTAGTTTCGCGCCCGAGGAGGTCAGCTTCTGGGCTAGAAAAGGTGCAGCTGTAGCGTGGCTGCGGCTTTTATGAAATGACTGTTTTTGCGCGCACTTACGATGATCGCATCGGCCACACGTTTATTGTGTGCTTAATGAATCCGAAATAAATTCTTGGGCCCTTTATTTATTTAAAAACATACATACTATCATTACAGTTTACAAACCAATTTGATAGAGATGTCCACAATAGCTACACATACAAAAATAATAAAATGTAACTTAAATCTAATACAAAACAAAACAACACGAGAAATCAAAATAATTATACCAAAATTATAAAAAAATTAACACTAAATAACACAATAAAATCTCCTAATAACTATAACTAATAATATTTAACAATACTATTGCTAATTCACTCAGATTGCACGAAAATAAATCTATTCTCTCATGCACTTCGTTTAATACCCGTATTGTGCGGGTGAAGGGTGCCTTCGCCAGCAGATTGGTTCTGGCTGCCGGCACTGCCAGCAGTGGCGGCCGCCGCCGTCTCCACACGTACCTGTCCGGCACGCACAGCTGCAGGTGCAGCACACCCGGGTTGTGCGCCAAACCTCGCAGGAGCTTCACCGCATATACCGCGATTTTGTTCGCTTTTGTCTTAATAAACGAATGTCCACTTTGTAGCATGTGAATTTGATTGACGAATATGGTGCAAAGTATGCTAGCTTGCCGTGCGGCCTGGCCACCTATTGCGGGGCACATAGACACACACCAGCTGATCTCAAACGTCAGATCATCAAATCCTCTAGAATCTATTATTAATTTACCGATAATACACATTACCTTAGATATATTCAGTTTTTCTCAATAAATACCAAAAAAGTTTAAATAATGACATGGTATACTTACAGCACGAATCGCGGCGGCTTCATAATATTGACGTACTTGATGATGTCCTTGTCGGGCTCGATGTTGGCGCAGGCGAAGCGCTCGGCGCTGCGCTCGGGGCCGAAGATCACGACGGAGCGGCCCAGCGCGCTCACTGTGCCCTCCAGCGGGAAGTTGCTGTCCATGAACATCTGACGCTCCGCGCCTATGTCTAGCGGGGACAAATTTATTTAATACACTTTGGAAGACTTATAGCTATATAAAAACAAAACTTCAGAGGGGTCAAGGGACACCCGGATGGAATGGAACGAAATTCCTTTCGATTAATTAGTGAGAGTGACAAACAGAGAGACGCCGCACAGCTTACAATAGCTTACTATAGCAAAAAGTGTCGTGACAAAGTTTTCGTAAGAATTTTTTCCGTCTAGCTCCCTTTCACAACGCGCAATAAGGAACTTCGTTCCAATAGAAAGAAGTCATAGACGACAGAGAACCAATGAATGAAATCCTCGCTTATAAATATTAATAACGTGTTAATAACGAGAGTACATAAGGAGAATACAAGTTACTAAAGTCAAAGTCAAGTCATTCGTAGGCCAAGGCCAAATACAAATAGTAACAAATAGTACCATTGCAACATAACAAAGTGATCGGAATGTGTATGAGTTGGTACTCACTGATGGTGCCGAGGCGGGCGGTCAGGTCGCCCACGTCACAGCGCAGCGGGTTGTCCGGACCGCACTCTTGCTGGTACAGGTCATGCTAACACACGAAAGTTTATATTTATAACAAGCTAGAAAATACTAGAGACACCAGTTTCATTATAAATGTGACTAACAAAACTTTATACTAATCTAGGATACATAGGAACTTACGAGTGTTTGAAACATACCGTGTTGCATTCCAAAACAAGGCTGGCTTTTCGAAAGATTAAACAAAAGTTATTATTTTTTTCAAGCACTCGACATAGAAAATAATTCTGCTCTGCATATAGGAGCATTTTTTTTTATATTGGGGCACCTTTTCACTCCCTGGTGGTTAGACCATGGTACGTTATTGATTCACTTGTGTTATGGGTGTTAACACAACTGATAAACTACATGTAGCTACATATATACATAGGTGTAAATATCTACATATTAAAACACCCAGACCACGGCCAACAAGTATGCTCATCATATAAATGTTGATCGAACCGGGAATTGAACCCAGGTCCTCAGGTTTGGTAGTCGAAGTCGTTAAATACTCGGTTATAGATATTATAGTCGGTGAATGAATAGTGCAGTTTGTGAAGCTAATATTCCTCACATTGAGCGGATCAGCCAGCTGCGTGAAGTAAGGGTTCCAGCGGTAGCCGCCGGCGACGCAGCGCGTGTTGGTCACCTTCACCGCCGCGTCCACGCCCACCGGGTTCACGAAGATCGCCCAGTTGTGGTTACGTGTCTGCGAGGAGACAAACAATAATGCTGAAGATTTTATTCAATACTAGCTTCCGCCCGAGGCGAGTTCGGTTATATCGCATTTCCAAGAGAATACTTCAAAAGTCCGGGATAAAAACTATCTTATGTTCTTTCTCAAGGTCAACTCTATTTCTGTACCAAATTTTATTAAAATCAGTTAGACGTGAAAGCGTAACAGACACAGACATACAGACAGAGTTACTTTCGCATTTATAATATTAGTAGGTATTAGTAGGTAAGTAGGGATTAGTAGGGATTATCTATATTTATCTTTATTTAGACATAATTATCATAATTATTTAATGAAAAGATTTTAATTTATCTTCAAAAATATTTACAATATATTGAAAAAGGTTAGTCTTGAGAAACTTGAGGGAGAACTTGAGGGCCGCCTAAAACTGTAGGAAAATTAAATAAAATATTTTTTTAGATATTACTCACGACATTAGTGTCCCTGAGCCCCGGGTGTCGCAGCTTGACCTCTATGATGGTGTCGCTAGCACTGCCGTCGTTGTGTATGAGCTGCGTGAGGCGGATGTACCCGCGCGCGAAGCCGCCGGGGTGGTGGAACGACGCGATGGCGCGGAGCTCGCGAGCCTCCGACGGACTGTAGCCGCGCTCGATAGACGAGCATGCCCAGCGACGGTTCTTCTGTAAGTCACAACTAAATGGTTACTTATTTCACATTAATCAATACATAGTGCCTGCTATTTCCCACCATTCCAGGGAAATTCTTCGTTATTGTCACCTTTACTATCAAGTTTGTCATCATCGTAATTGTCATTATGTTCACCATCGTCATGTATGTCATCTTCATTTTGAACATTATTGACAGTCAGAGAGTCTGATAACCAGCCTTAAGAAAGGGTATCATTGTACCCCGGGTGACTGAGTGGAAGAGATCAGGCGGGCAATCACTATGTAATATTTACCTACATTTAGTTCATTTGTTAAAGATAAGTTAACATGTGCAAGTGACAAGTGATAAAAGCATGCGGGTGGGTATTTTTAGTACATGCGCGAGTCGCTAGCTACTTGCACCGTTTAAATGCACCCAAAGCGAGCTACCCGCGTGCTACTGCTGAGCTCGAGCACATAGCTCGTGCCTACTGCCTGCGCAAGGAGCCCGACTCTCTACTTGCTCCAGATATTTAGCAGCTTGCGCACAGTCCTCACCTTCTTGTGCAGCACGAGTGACCTGCCCAGTATGCTGTGCGGGCCGTAGAGAGAGCTGCGTCTCGTTGTAGGCGGCCGTCAGCGACTGCGCCTCCACCAGCCCGTACTTGCCGCCCAGGTCGCCCAGCTCGTACTGGTCCGCCGTGCCTGAACCACACAAATAATAAATAAAACATAACACAATAAAAACATAAAACGTAAATATCGGTCCTTCTTATGATCTCTCCGGTGGTGTCGGATTGCCGTCTCATCGGGCGCAGAGAGTGCACCTGTGTCTAGATAAAGGCTTGTGTACCACAAAGTCATGCGCAGCTGGCTGATCTCCTTCTATGAGAACGGCCGCAGTGACCGACAATTGGCTAAGAAGCCATGTAGTCGTGAGATGCAGCTAAAGTTACGGGTTAGGATACAATATGTATGTAAATATGATGGAGGTATATAATAAATGAACAAAATAAGCTACCTTTGGTGGGCGGTGGGCTGAGGCTCTTGTTGACGTGGAAGGGGTTGAAGGTATCGTACAGGGTGGTCTTCTCGCACGGGAACTCCAGGTCCTTCTCCACCGGCACCTGCAATCAGCATACAATGGCGTCAAACAATTGCTACCAATATATCGTATGCAGGGTATACAGACGGTACTTTATTAAAAGGAAGCTAACGCTTAAACGCAGATAATTTTGTATCGCGAATTTTTTAATATTTCTTTTCAGCAAGGACATTGATAGATAGTAGATAAGTCGTCGAGTTCGAAATAAATTTTAGTTAATTTCCAAAAAAAAAATGTTTTCGTCTTTATCTAACGTTTTCCAATAAACCAGGTAGACTCTATGATTAATATGATTAAGGTGATATGAAAACTGCTGTAAGACATAGGCCCAGCACACACCGCTGGAAGCGCGGCGGAACGCATTTAAAGAAAACAATTTAATATTTTATAAAAATTAATTGACTTGACACGGACTGCAAAAGAATAAATTCGCATGAGCCGCTCGGGCGGCTTCAAGCTACCACAAGAATCCGGCGCGGTTCCTGTATGTGCTGGGCGATAGTTCGATGCTGACCGCATGTATCTTGTAGTTGTGAACATCTTGCAGGCCTTCTAGCGCCACGTGCACGTTGGCGACGTCGTACTCCGACTGCTGCGTCACCTCCAGCCGCCCGCGCGCCGCGCCGCCGAACCAGCCGCGCGCCACCGCCTTGCGACGCGGCAGCCCCGACACGCTGACACACCACACAAAACAATACTACATCGGGTCGGCATTAATTGCCACATCTGAGCGATAAAATCAATCAATCAATTTATTTCTTTCTCACCATCAAAATACATGAATTTGATAGATACAAGTTGCTTTAAACATAGAGACTGGTGTCTAAAGTAGATTAGTCCCGTACTACACCGAGACCAAGCTTACCCTCCGCCGAAACAAAAATCTTAAAACTATTGAGATCAAATTATGAGAAAAAATATCGAATATGTGTAGATGAATATTCGGATATCACTATGCGGTCGGCAGCCGAACCGCAAGAGTCAACTCATACCGTTCAGCTTTAAATGATGAATTTTACAAACCAAACAAGTATAATAAATTGTTCGATATATACTGCCGAACCTATAATGCCAACCCGCTTCACATCTCTTGGAATTTTAATACATACATATATTTAAAAAAAAAAACTGATTGTAATCTATCCAGATGAACGACTATTTTCGATCTTTTGAAGCACATACAGAAAACGCATTCTATATAAATGTAAATAGCAAAAGCATAAAAGAGCTATATTCTCACATGGAGCATGCCATCCTCTCGCCGCGGGCGACGGGCCCGTGGTCGTCGTAGATGACGAGCGACTTGCGCATGATGGAGAACTTGCCGGCCAGCGCCACCGCGCCGTCTGTGAACAGCCGCCGCGTCAGCCGGGCGGAGTCCCGCTTGCGGCCTGCCACCGCCAGCGTGCCGTGTCTGTGGGACGAGGACAATGGCATAATTAGAATTAACTTCCAGTTATAAGGATTGGCTTCCTATATGGAGAAGTTTGCGGTATAAAATCCCCAAGTCTGGGAGTGATAAATTAAGGTGTCATTCCCAACTGTTACTGCAGCAGACATTGTTGTCATCATTCCGTATCAAACTACATCACGCAGATTTGAGAACTGCCACTAGTTCCACAGTAGTTCATACAGTAGTTACCTGGTAGTGAAGTCTCCCAGCCTGCACAGCCCCTCCAGGCCGGGCCGGCAGTAGGACTCGGGATGCCTGGTGTCGATGTCCAGCGCATGCGGCTGGTACACCCTGCCGGCGCTGAGGCACCGCGCCGTCCAGTTGTAGTAGTCGGCGCCCGGCGCGTGCTCGTGCAGCGCCCAGCGGTGCCCCGCCGTGTTGTTCACCGTGGCGCCGTCCGCGTGCACCTGACACACAATACCACCATATAGTCACAACAGACTGCCTCGTTGGTCTAGTGGTCGCAAGCGCGGCTGCTGTGCTCGAGGTCTCGGGTTCGATTCCCGGGCCGAAATCGCTTTGTGGGTTTTTTAAAAAATTCACAAAGCAGTGTGGAAGTTGGTGATTAATTCACCCGTGCATCGGAGAGCACGTAAATGCGGGTCCTGCGCCTGATCTCTTTCAGGTCGTGTCGGATTGCCGTCCCATCGGGTTATGAGGGTGAAGGAATAGGGAGTGCACCTGTGTCTGCGCAAATGCTTGTGCACTATAATATGTCCTGCGCAGCCGGCTGATCTCCTTAAGTGAGAATAGCCGCCGTGGCCGAAATCGGCCGTGGACGCCATTATTATTGTCACAACTGACAAAAGTATCAAAACAAGATCTTAATCTTAGCATTATAACGCTACGCGTTACCGACATTGAAGGTTGAGTAAAATCGTAAGAATCAATTTAGACTTTGTTCACTAGAACCTATTGAACTCAAGGTGAGCCTACCCCACATAAGATCCATATCGAATAATCAAGAACTGTAACAGTCAATATAGTCTACATTTTATAAATTAATGTGTATTCCTAAGTGGAAACATATCATTATATGTAGTTTCCTTCATGTCCATAAGCAAGCATGCAGTCGCATTCAAGTTGTTAATCAGTCTCCAATACGCCAATACGTCTCTACTCCGTTTTGATTGAATTTTCTTTTGCGTAGTCCGAAGCGTTTCATTGCGTCCACAACGATATCCTTATACGCAAGTTACAATATTACGTCGTACAAAACGAAGTTTTAATGGTGATGGAATCATATTGACATCATAGGTTGCAATGTATAGCTATCTACGCTGCTCAGTCTTTAGTCCAGCCTGTTCAGTTAGGTGGGCCTCGGGGCTTGATACTTGGTCCGTTCTTAACAATTATTTACCATCTAAAAAACCTATGTATGTGATGAAGTGATATTTGCAGATAATATACGTTATCTCTCATTTTCATGAACAAGATTTATATAATATTCATTATATGTCAAAAATTTGTAATATCAATCAAAACAAATTTTGTCTGTACCTAAACAAAGTAAAGTCACTCACCAATCCTTCGACAATGATGGTGGTGTCCTCCCAGGGCCGGTCCTGCGGCTGGCGGAAGATGATGCGGCCCACCAGTGGGTAGCGGAAGATGACCTGGGCGGAAGACATCGGCGTCTGGTACTCCGTCTCCGCCTCATACTGCAGGATCGTGCCGCACACGTCCTGCTTCGGAGACCGTCTGCAAGTAAGCCGAGGAGTTTGTGAGATGACATGCTACAACTTAGTTTTTCGTTATGTACTCGGCCTCTTTAGACTGCCTCGTTGGTCTAGCTTTCGCAAGCGCGGGTACTGAGCACGAGGTCACAGCTTCGATTCCCGGGTTGGGCTTGCTTTGTGAATTTTAGAACCTTTCACAATGCTGCCCGTAGCCTGGAAGTTGGTTATTGATGCACCCGTGCATCGCAGAGTACGTTAATGTCGGTCCTGTGCCTGATCGTGTCCGGTCGTGTCGGATTGCCGTCCCATCGCGCTATTCAAGTGAGTGCACCTATAAATGCTTGTGCACTATTTTATGTTCTGCGCAGTTGGCTGATCTCCTTATATGAGAACAGCCGCCATGGGCGAAATTGGCCTTGGACGTATTACTTCGGGCCTGTAACGTACCTCTCGACGAGCAGCGCGCGATGCAGCACACTGCTGGCGCCGTGCAGCGGCAGGTACACGTCCCAGTAGGCGCCGCTGAGCTCGTGCGCCAGCCCGGCAGCAGGTAGCGGTGGTGCAGGTGTGTAACGTACCTCTCGACGAGCAGCGCGATGCAGCACACTGCTGGCGCCGTGCAGCGGCAGGTACACGTCCCAGTAGGCGCCGCTGAGCTCGTGCGCCAGCCCGGGCAGCAGGTAGCGGTGGTGCAGGTGTAACGTACCTCTCGACGAGCAGCGCGCGATGCAGCACACTGCTGGCGCCGTGCAGCGGCAGGTACACGTCCCAGTAGGCGCCGCTGAGCTCGTGCGCCAGCCCGGGCAGCAGGTAGCGGTGGTGCAGGTGTGTAACGTACCTCGACGAGCAGCGCGCGATGCAGCACACTGCTGGCGCCGTGCAGGCAGGTACATCGTCCCAGTAGGCGCCGCTGAGCTCGTGCGCCAGCCGGGCAGCAGGTAGCGGTGGTTCAGGTACTCCGTGCGGTCCTTGTGCTTGCCCAGCAGGTCGCCCACCGGGTACTGGTCCTGGGTACCCATGCCTGTAATTTGTGAGTGTAAGTCTAAGCCTAAGGTTGCGCGGTCCATTTTAACAAAGTTTTGACCAAGTACCTCCAAGAAAACATTATCGTTGCCATCAGTCCATAGGTGGGTAGGTAAACATTGGGAAAATACCTATCATAAAACATGTTAGTACTGCGTATCATATGGAAACAAACGATAATATTTCACATACTTACCATTTACAACTTAATCTCTTCATACGTAACATATTTAAACAACTGCGAATGACAACTTGCTCACTATGCTTTCAAAAAATGTACATCGAACAATGATAAAGTTCCTAGCATTCCTAATCACACTATACTATTCGTAGGATTGTCGCAGTGAGATCGAGTGGTTATTTTGGAAACAAATGTGTCGATGGTCGTCGGCGCGTCACATCGCCGCGGTAAACACGAGTGTTGGCTCCGCACCAGCTGTCCACGCGATCTTATACATTCTACTAACTATGACGAATCTCATATCATATCGTTTATTGCATTCCATAATGTATATTAGGTGAAAATATAAAAATCGATAGTCACAATTATGGACCCTGATGGGCACAGTAAAATAATTAGAAGAGAGGGAGGCGTTTAATGTTAGACAGTAGTAATATATTATTTACTCATTTCAAAACATATGTACCAACTAGAGGATGCAAAACTGCAAAAGTATCTTGAATAATATAAATAATGATACGTCCCAGTGTTGTTGTCGAGATGAAACAGGGCCAACATCTATAAATACTTCTACATGAATCACTTTCTAATTGTTTCCTGAAAGAGGCATCTTCTAAAGTTTCTAGTACAAATGTTCACAAGAATGTGTAATTGTGTATTCTCGCTAACTGAACTGGGGAACCTAGATACTATAATTAGCCGCGCGTCTGAAATAGAACATTCTTTACGTGTGAGCTTGTCTTGTCGATATAGATGCCTAATTTTCCGCTAGCGTATATCCTAATCCCATATTTACATAATAATTGTATCTACGCCTTTCTATTATTCTGTCAGTTTATTTTACTAAAATTGGCCACAAACAGTCAAGCTTGAACAGCCACAGACCTATTTGGATGATGTAGACACTTAGACACTGATAGAATTTTGAGCTGGCTTTTATCTTGATATGTGAAACCTTCATGATTTCATTCCAATCCTTCAGGAAACATGCAACATGGTATGTCTTAGAGTAGGTAGCTAAACACAAAAATGCCCCAAATTTAAACTCACCCGGCGGAGGCAGATTCGACAAATCAATGTTAGTAGGATTATAGATCCCTCCGGTAGTGTTGCATATAGAGGCGATATCGTCCCCCACGAGCCTCGGAGGCAGCTCCTGCACGCTGTACTGCAGCACGGAGCTCACGAAGCGCAGGTTGGACTCGTAGTCCTGGTCCGATGCGCCCAGCTGGAAGTTCGTCCACGTCGGGTCGAACGGCGAGCGCTGGGTGAAGTCCACTGAACCGCGGATGCCGTCCATGTTTATAAGGGCTCTGCAATTTTGGATTACTATTAAAACAACGAATAAGTAAACAAACAAAGTAACGAACTTCCATCCCCAATGTTACGAGAGGATAAAATAATGTCTTCATTGAATCAAACTACGTATTGAATTATCATACTCACTTAGTACTCTTGGCCTGCAAAGGCCTTAACTTGGCACACGCAAGGAAACTATCAGAATGTCTGTTGTCGTAGATAACGACGTAGAGACTCCGCCGCGTCACCTCCATGTCTCCGCGCAGCACGTTGATCACGTCATCCTTGAACAACGTCTTAGTCTTCTGGACGTTCGCGTCCGTCGCCACCTTGATCAGCCCCAGCCTGCTGTCCAGGTCCCCCACGCTCATCCCATCCCCACTGTTCTCGGGATCAAACACCAACTGAAGAACATTACAATTGTCCTCGTAGTTACCCTTGTCGGCATCAAAAATGTCCGTCACAAACAACTTCCACTTGTGTTCTGTAAACTGCACTTTTTCTGAAACGGCTTTGGTATGATATAAGTCTGCTTGGATATAGGAGTCTGATTCGTCAGACTCCTTGGCTGAAAGCCACCTAAAATGCAATGTCCCCGCTACTGGGGAGGTAAACCTAGCTATAGCATTTTTCTCATAAGTCTGGTCTGTTGATAGAATAGATGCACAAATGACTCTATCTCGTTCTGCTGTTTCAAATACTATGCTCTTGCCCCAGAGTCCGTCGGGACCTGTCAGAGTGTTCTTGCTTTCAAACTCAGCATGGTCCTTCCCCGGGATGATGAGGTAGCCTAACTCTTCGGTGAGATCAATGAGCTCCTTGCCCAGGTTAGCGTCGGAGCAGCGCGCGTCGGAGAGGTCGCGGTAGTCGACGGGGAACTCGTGCACGGTCCAGCGCCACACGCCGTCGGGGAACTGCAGCGTGGGCTTCAGGTTGGTGCGGATGCTGATCAGCGTGTCGTTCTTGTGCGAGAACTCCACCTCGCCGTGCAGCCCGTGCTGCGACAGGTACGCCCGGAGCACCAGACATTTTGATATTTCTGAAACAATCCGAATTATGGTTTACAGGAACACACTTAAACCTACGTGATTCAAAACATCCCAAAGAAACCATTTATCACCCTGCGTATAATCGACTTTATTTAACAAGCTTGAAGATTCATGGAAGTAGAAACTCGTGCCTTCTCGGCACTATAAACCGTCGTATTTTGTAAACATCATGAATGATGCAGAGACACCGCCGTACTACGTATTTACGTTACTTTCGATTGTGCGCCGCGTATTGTGATAATACCCAAAACATGAACGTGAGAAGCCCACAAAAATACACAAACCTCCGCAAAGGAAATCTGATTTGGTTGTTTGATTTCGTAAATATTTTTAACAGCTAAACTGGTTGTGCCTAATAGGATGATCCCAAGCCAATTGAGCGTGACCGGTATGCAAATTCAAAATAAGGATGTTAATAATAATTTCCACCGAGATGAGAAAGGTTTTATTCCGTCAGGGTGTTCCACCACCTCTCTAAAACTCTTGGGTATTCTCTTAACTATTATGAGTAAGTATATGAAGAATCCTGTAAATTTTTGTGGAATTAGTCTGGTAATTTTTTTTTTTTACTTTTGGACTCCAACATCTAGAACCTAAAGGTCCACCTAACCACTATTGTTTATTTGATAACATAACAGTACACAAACTTGGCGACATCGCCAGTCATATGTTACTTAACATTTAGCCCACACATTCCTATGTCCAGTTACGTGTGCTGTCTCCGAACGTGCTCGCCATCACAACTAGCTGAACTAGCACGCCGCCCGGCGTTGTCTGCGCCCTGAGACACTTCATGCTTTTGTTGTTAATGCACAGACAAAGATATCTTGCGCTTATTGGAAAGTTCATTTCGTAATGACTCAGTTGCAAATTGTTTGCTGGTTTTGTTAATGATTGTCACCTAATGCTTAAGAGGATTCCTTTACGTTGCGTTAAGTATGTTTTCTGTGTAACCTTATGTTATATCTAAGTTTACTATAAGTTATAATCTTATTTGTGACTCTAAATAGGATAGTCTAAGTACCTATTGCGAAACAATGATAAATAAGAAAGTTATCACATAACTAAAAAGTTACTTAATGCTAGTTCAATAGCAGTTATTCGTCAATCCCTACACTAACTTAAAAGTTAAATCAATATAAACTTCTACTGTAAGTACTTCCGTATCTATATTTATCCTAAACTTAAACATGACCAACAAAATAATAGAGAAATCGACTCAAAACCTGTCTGTCAGGATTGCTCAGTTAGGAAGTTCGAGCAGAGCTCGTGTCCAACTTACCAACACTTATCAACACTAAGTACACTAAACACAAGAACTTTGGTCTCACATGACTATACTCGTAACTCATTGTCACTGCACTAGTGTAGCTGCCTACACCGACTTCGCACAACGCGTCATGCCACCGGTTTCTCTCGCCGAGTGAAAGGCACTGCCTCACTTCAAACATTCAAGTATAACTTAACGAACGAGACAGATACATGTAAGAGAGAAGCAGAATGTTAAGGTCGTATGGAAGGAAATGACAAGACGTCATGCAATGATGAAGTTTTCGCGGTAAAACGGAGGAAATGCGCGGATTCTTTGCCGTAGTCCGGAAACATGCAATCCTTGATGGCATTGTTGTTATGCTCTTCCAAGTAAAACTTAAGAGAAAACAGTTGATAGCATAAAGGCCAAGAGAGGAAAAAACAGAAGGACGGACGGACAAAGTCGAAGTCTAAGTAACAGGGTCCTTTAATACCCTTGGTGTACAGAAAATAGGAAGATCAATATTTTCGTTGCTTTAATAACAAAAATAAAGTCTTGACTAAATAAGTAGTCGCACATACTTCTCCGCTAGGCGTTACACCTCAGTGTATGAGAGATAAATGTTAGCTAACATGACCCCCAGTTTACAATGTCAACACACAGAGTGTTATTTGGATATTACTTAACAACTATGACATGCGTTAAGTACACGCAACTAGTAATAAAGTACAGATAGTCTAAAGCCTGAGGCAGACCAAAGGCTTGTTTCCATCCGACTGCAAAAACTAGTTCTCTTGGGACACGAGAAGAACCGCGAGGAAAAGCTATCAAGATTATGGAACAACTTACTGCTGCCTACTTGAATTATGTCATCATTAGAATTAATGAGGTTTCATTAAATTCGCGATTACAGCTATTACCGGCTAAAATTCCTCCAAACATAAGTATCGCTTGGAAGCCAAGAAATTGTAAATTCGGTTAACGGCCAACATAAATCGCAAATACTCTCAATGTCAAAGTTAATTTAGTTCTGCATCTGTTTCTACATCTAAATTATATTAATTTGGATGTCTCACATTAATTTCTGAAGTCTTGCTTCTTACAATCCGAAGCATCCAAGATGAACTTATTTTAGTTAGGTCTTTGTAACTAAGTCTTCGATCACAGTTCTCGAACACAAGAAGAGTCAATAAAATGAAGAGCCTATTGTTATGGGCACATCTTATTAAAGTGTAACCGCTTTTAATATCAAACAATTATTAAAACATGAATGTTGCCTGTGGTATGTGACGATTGACCATAATAGCCGGATACATATATGTACCAGCTTTATGTGTTTCAAATCGCTCATAAATCTGTTGCTCTTCGATTTTACACAAATAAATTGAAATATTTCTGTACGTAACGTCGACGGCGCGGGCGTGCCAATTATGTATTCCCAACTGTTGCGAAATCGTAAATAAATACTCCAACACTCCCTTCAATAGTAAGCACTAGCACTCCTAACAACGCATGGTTATCCGAATGGAAAACTTATAGAGAAAGCATGTGCCCGTAAATTTAGCCACTGCACCTTTTTATCGTCTCTTAGGACCGTATCTTGTAATTATAAAAATTATAACACAATTCGAATATGAATATCGAATTATGATAATGTAAAATCCTCGTGTTTAAAGCTATCTGAAGCTAAAAACAAACGTTACGCATCCATAGAGACGAGCATCGAACGTAGAACCGAAAAAGGCTTAGATACTGACTGATCCGCACCGACACATGGAAAGAGGAATATCTCACTTGGCAAATGAAGGCCACCACGTCAATAGATGTTAGATATCTATTTTTAGATATTGAGAAAAAGATTTCGTCAAAGGGAGTACGAAAAAGTCATTACCTTAATAAATAGTATAGGTTATTTCATTACATTTGATAGCCCGTAGTTTTCCACAGGCTCAAGAAGTAAGCACTAGATAGATTCTTTAGTTTTTACTAGTCGGTTAACAACAGAGGCGGATCTATCCCATACTGCAGAAAACTCACATACGTTCATATTCATTCAGTAGTAGTCAAGGTACAAGAGGAGTACCTAAGGGAGAATATCATAAAGTAAATAACCACTAGAGAGCGCACTCGCCAATTTCTTCTAAGAACACGACTCACCACTGCGGGCAGGGGGGGGCGACATAATCCGCGGCTACTATTGGTCAGTTCACGGTCGCTACTAAAGGATCGTACTGATCGTAGCCTTATAGTACGCAAAATCACTAACTTTGGCGAGCGTCGGGGCACTGTATGCGCAGTCAAGTGGTTTTATAGTCTTTGGAGAATATAGAGAGAGTGCTATTGGACTATATGGGGGAGTACATAAAAAGACGAAATAAGTGAAATATCAAAAGTAAATTAGGGTGCTGGGATCCGCCACTCATTGAATATGGTTCACCTCACCACACGTTTGTTACATCAGCAATATATTTCGGAACGGACAGCAACAACAAGTCATGTATTACCGAATATCTACAAAGATAAGCTCATGCAGACTTTTATACTTAAGACTATATTCACTCTCAGTAAGTACCACCAGGGAAGAATAGAATCTGATCCTATCGGAATTAATAGTCTCGATTTCAACAATATATTGATGCATTCACCGCCAGAAAATCATGCGTTGTCTTAATGTTTAGGATGGAAAGAAAACATAATATTATGCACAAAATAGACGGCCTTCGTTCTACGATTTGTATCACGTTCATAGTGATTCTGATCAAAAGCTCACGTAGACACACACAGTCGAGCCAGCAGGATTACGGAGAAGTACAGTGAAGTCTCTTTCAATGCGGAGAAATCATTAATTGTTCCAAAAAGTCTGCCGATATCCTGTGACCATCGAATCGAAGCCTAGAACTGAAAAGGCAATCGATGGTTGGGTTTTGGTTATATAATATTTATATTGATCTCTCATACTCAAACAAATGATTGTACCTACGTGAAGTGAATGCATCCATATATGCAAAACCTCAGGATGTTAATAGTTGTCCTAACTATATATTATGTCAAAAGAAAGTTGCAGTCTAGCTTATATATTTCTTTACATAATTTGCTTACGGACTGTACTTTTGCTTCATAGAAACTTCTAACGTCTACCATCCGTGAGCAAAATGAATTGTGTTGGTTTAATAGTAACCGAGCAATAATCGGCACTGCCACAGAGACGAGTTTCCTCATCAGCTGATCTTCATCGAGTATGCTGTAAAGTGGAATTTCTGCCGTATCTCTCGCAAGTCCAGATGAAATAATTCGAATGTGTGACGTAAGTGCGCCCGCGCCGCGCCGCGCAGCTATTCCTGGCGCAGGCTGAGTCACGCGCTGAAATAAGGTCATTGTAATCCACACCGATAGGATCGCCGTTCGATTCCCGGCTCGCGTGATGTGTACATGCATTTTCATACCTACATTTTTAGAATGAGCCAGAAGATTGAAATACAAATTATTACAGATTTCTATATTGGCTATGTGCGCGACGGTGGCGACGCGTAGCGTTTGCAACATTTGCGGAAGCTGTCAAATAATAACCATGTAAACATTATAATTTTCTTTGAAAATATAAGTAAAAATATAATTAAAATAGTATTTTTGACATTATTTAAGTGCAATTTATTCAATAGTTTTACTGTAAAATGAATATATAATAATAAAAACCGGGTTTGAAACATCCGCATTTGTTTCCAATTTCTGCCATGTTGTGCGCTGCGGTCGTTATCTGCCCGCCTCTACTCGTTTGCACATAGCCAATAGGAAAAATGGTTGGCGCTCACTGAGCGAGTCTACACTCAGTTCAACAGTGGACGGCAATACGCCGATATGATGATGATCCATGCTTAATATAATAATAAACCTTCCTTATTATATTAAGCATGTGTTAAAGTTGTGTTAAAGCCTGTACTACTCTAAACATAGATATCTTCAGTATCTAGAAATATGAACGATAAGGAACAATTTTGCAGACATTAATCTTATTTGTTAAATTACCACACGATGTTAATCGGCAGTCAAATCCATTTGCAACGTGAAATTCATTAAAAATCTAATTAATGAAGTGATGTGAGTGCAATCTGGAGTTATGATCTCCCCGCGCTAGCACCTCAGCGCGCTCGTTACCGACAAATGTACGACATAATTTTATGATTAGTGTTTTTAAAGTATATCTCAACATTGCTGGAATGAACACATAAATTGTCACTAGTATTACGAGAGCCGCATCCAGTTTTATTTTGCAAACAATCTTGTGCTATTGACAAAAATGTGAAACATGTCCATTTCGCATCTATGTATGTGCATAATTTTGAAGATAAATATTATGATTCTATGCAGATTCCAAATCAGTGAAATGGCTTAGTTTTCTTTGCAATCTGATTGGAATCACTTGAAACTGTGCATAAAAGAACAGATCCTAAGGCCAAAGAGTCTTCGGCATAAGAGCGATTAATTTGTGTGTGCACTATGTCAAGTTCCGCACATCTGAAGTACGAGAATCGTCTTGGCAATAAATACATATCTACTGTAGTCGAACCTAGCTCAGAGTACCGAGCCTTCTAGCCACATTTTTCTGTATAGTCATGTATTCTGACTTCCGAATTTTTCTGTTTGTAGATGGATTTTTATCTTAATATATATAATGTACCTGGTTACCGTATGAAGTTAACTATAGATACGAATAACCCTTAAAGTTGGCAGACTTTAAATGTCAGACTTCAGAATTTGATACACTCCGGCCTTGACTTTCAATCAAATTATGAAAGTATGGAAAAGTTGGCACTTTCTGATCATCAACATACGTCATACTCCTCCCATGACACACGTGAGTCAGGTTCCAACTGTCGCGAGAGGCTCGACAGGCACGCCGCGCGCCTGCCAAGTGGCACCGCCCGAGCTGCTGCCAGTGGCGCAATCATTACTGTCCCAACAATCGATACTGTTGGGAAATGCATCGACACTTTCGTGTTCTTATAGCATTTCTACATTGTAGTTGAACATGGAATTTTACGGGCATAAAGTCATTTATCTCGGATCACCATAGCGTGCTGAGTTTATGGGTTCAATAAGCGTGAAATTCATAAAAAATATGTGGAGTTTCTATACTGTTGGTAATAGTGGTAGTAAAGGATTATCAATCAATATTAATGGGCAATCGGCTTATTGCAGGCCCAAAAGATTCGTATGATTCCTTTACCATCCTCACCTTTGTCTAATTAAACTAAAACCAAGTAAACCCACTTATGTAAATATAGATTAAGTTTATTTTAAAATACTAAACCCAATCTCATTAGGTTAGGTTTAAAGTCAAACATATGCACTACCGTGACTGCTGTGGGAATGCAATTGAGTATGTTTACACCTGTGGAGGCCGGTAATCCGTCAGCTGCGGAAACCCTGGCCTCAATAGTGGCACCAGTGCGTCAGAGTTGCATTGATGACACTTATATGTAGTGTACTTCATGCAATATAACAGTATTATTTCTAGAAAGGATAAGGAGTCCTGATAATTATGTGAGGCAACATTCGATACAAACATGGTAACGTACAGCAAACCTGAAGAATGCTTTATTCATCATCTAACGAGCCTTTTCTCAACTATGTTGGGGTCGGCTTCCAGTCTCTAACGGGATGCAGCTGAGTACCAGTGTTTCAAAGGAGCGACTGCCTATCTGACCTCCTCGACCCAGTTACCCAGTTACCAGTTACTTACTGGCTTCTGACTGCCAAGGATGGTCAACGACAGCCGGAACCTACAGTTTAACGTGCAATCCGAAACACACTCATTGGTGTCCCAAGATACACTTAGAAAGTACATACAAACTTTGAAAAATTGTTAATTGTTTGTCATTTTGCCAGAAGAGATTTTTTTACCTGTTCACCTATGTTAAATTGTAATTAATTGATGCAATAAATGTGACGGTCATGTCCCTTAAGATATTCCATTCTTGATACTTCCCTTTCTCAAAAATATTGTAGCATTTCTATGCATATAAACATCCACGGTCTGAAAACGATCTATTCCTATATTTGGAGCTAAGCTATTCAAAAACAAAATGTATTCTTTCATGTTTGATCTTGTAACTTGTCTACGTGTTACTTATTTCACTTTGATCAACTAAGTAATCTTTCTTACTTAAAAACTTTAAAACATGGTAACCGTGGTTACTTTGGCGTAGCAGTTGTCCCTGTAACTCATTGAACAAGTACAACATCGTAAACTAGGCTACTTGAGGTGGACTCCGGTGTTGGCAGACGACCAAGAATGTCCCATATATCCAATGACTTTCCAATAACAGTGCATAAAGAATTTGGGACTGTGTGTCTGTATGCTTCCGTAAGAGGAGCACCCAGAGGGAGTCTCATATTAAGAAGTGACCCACATTATCAATGCTAAACTAACTATATCTGATCTGTATTGATTCCAAGGTGTGTAAATACAACGGCGTGTGCAGATAAGTCCAAACCTATGGAAGGACGAAAAACTATAGAAAGAAATATGACTACTTCCATAGAGATATTGATATAAACTATAACGTTGAGTAAGAAGTATTCCTGGAATATTGCTTTCATAGTAATCTAATCATCCTACAATTATCTCTCGATACGCATGTCTGTTGGATTATAAAACTTATGTTGCAACACTGTTAAAGACTTCTAACACCACATTAGCTCTTGAGAGACCTGAAGTTGATGATGTTAAATCTCTAAAATCGACCACACCAAAAGGTCGCCTGCGGCTGATTCGAAAAGAGCAGAGAAAACTCTGACAAGGCAACACTTGTTATCAAACCATAGTCTACCTAAATGAGTATCTAATTTAGAGCATCCATTGAAATACTGTATTGAGCAGCTTTCATAAATTGACATTAAAAAGCCAGTCATAAAGAAAGCTAAGGCTGTTAGCCGAGTCCATGTAACATATATACTATGAAAAGACATGGCTTTTGTAAAAGACGATAGTTAAGGTACAAACCAATAGACCTACAGAATTCAGCGAGTTTATGAAGTTCACTACCTGTAACACTAATGATATCCTAATACAACGGTACTTATGTGTAGATATTAGCTACCACTTGAACGCACTGAAGCGTATAATATTGAACAGATAAACGGGTAACTTCTTAACACAGAACTTAAATCAGAGAATCATCAGCTGCTAGTGAATACAAGACCAGTGTCCTGAGCTGCTAACCACAACTGAGTAGAGTCGCAATAGCTACGTGAAATACAAGACAACCCAAGGCTACGTATGTGGGGCTGGATTAGCAGCAGCACGGAACAAAGTATTTCAAGTGGCAATGGATACGGCCGCGGTAAACTTCCATTCAATAAAGTTATATTTGTAAAGAATTGAGCGGCGTTCGTTGTACCCAGGAAACTGCCCCACCACAGGTGAGCTGATTATTTTTAAATCCAAACAAAAGCGTTGCCACGGCTGAGCCGGCGCGCCGCCCAAACTGTTCTGATGCCGAATCGAAGACTATCGTATTTGTCGAACTAAAAAAGGAATCGCGAGCGCAGCGGTCGTGGGGAGGGGAGAGACGGAGGGGGGATTCTCCTGGATCTCCGAGAGGGAACGAAAACTCGGAGTCAGGGTGGGACTGCCGAGCGGAACAGTCTCTCCTTCGTCGATCGTCCAACACACAACACAATGGTAAGTGTTAGACACAGTGACACCCAGTGAATACACAAGTGATAGTAAAGTGAATTGTGATGAAGTGGTGAACACTTTGAAGATATCCGCGATACACATCCCGATGGAGAAGTCACCGGCCTAACAGATAACAACGCGAACAGAACGGAACAACGCCGCGGTTAGATCATAGTGAACCCGTCGACTGTGATACTGCATCGTGATATAATTATTTTTCAACACTGAACACGCTTAGAACGGTCTTGCGAATATCTAGTAGTACAATGAACATTAATATTATCCGGACGTCTAGAACTTCGAAATCAATCAATAAGCGGTAGCTGATGCTTATTTAAAAAAAAAACGGTTGTTAAAATTAACTTCACGTAATATCGAACAGCTGTTAACATCTAAATAATTCAATGAACATCACACAATCATAATAAAACTAGAAAATATAATGTTGGATCATACAACAGTACACGCTTAAGACTTAACACGTCAATAGTTATGGCGCTCATACAAGATTTACTCAAAGCAAATCTTTAAACAATATTAGCAATCAAACTCAATTCATTAATTCAAAACGTAATAACAAATATAAATAATTAATTAATACCTGAAGCTGAAGAAATGGGAGCACGCGCGCTTCTATAAATAACATGATGTAACTGAGCAGTGGTGATGAGGCGGGCGTAAGCGAAACTGGGAGCTAAATATAGAGGCGCCTCCACGCCACGCCTAAACGGGACTGGGCCGGTGAAAACACGCGGTAATTATCTTGCAATCACTGACCAAAAACAAAACAACCAACCTAATGATCTTCATGACGATTTCCAAATTTCGCTTTATTTCAAAACTATCACCGTAGCTGCTATTTTCTAAATAAATGATGAAGGCAAATGGAATTCTTGAACGAACGAACGAAGGCAAACAGAACTAGGTACGGTTTAAAACAATCAAATCTATTAAGCAACGAAGCAGAACCTCCTACAACTCCAATTCAAAATCATACAAGCACATCTTGTTATCTACACTGGGAACACAATACACTAAGTCGAACTTAAGGAATATGAACGAGAAATCACTAAAGATAATATTTATTTCCAGGCGGATAAAGATAAGAAGGTAAAGAAGAAGAAGGCAAAGGAAGATGCACCAGCAGAAGAGGCGCCAGCTGCGGCTGCGCCCGCCGCCACTGGTGGCAGCGACAGGCAGTCGTCGCGTGGAAGCCGCAAGGCCAAGCGCACCGGCTCCAATGTCTTCTCCATGTTCTCACAGAAGCAGGTCGCTGAGTTCAAGGAGGTAAGCAAAGAAATACAATATTATCCTCTAGAGAGACTACAATAAAGAGAAGATTCAGTCTAAATCCCCTCTCTCGCTGAAATTACATTATTTTGCTGATGTTTGGGAACCATGTAGTTCGATCCATTTCGATCTAGGCTAGAAATACATATAAGAGCAATCTAAGCAAAATCATCATTCTATGAAATTGAATACAAACAAAGCTGACTACGTCAACTAAGTAGAACTTGAGGATCTGTGTCACAATCGTGTTTAGCTCGTGCTCGGCTGCCTGTTTAGTAAACACAGCCCGCTATCTCTTGTTTTCATTGTCTTTAATTACGCATACATTTTCAAAATTGTGGGCTCGTGACGTCCTTAGTTTACAACTTAGCACAGCTTAGATTGCCAATTCGTAGATTGCCAATTATCTTTGCATATCCTGATCCTTCCGCAAACCGTTGCTGTATTTATTATTTTTGTATGGAATAAATAGTAATGAATCGTCTCTGTTCTGCAGGCCTTCCAGCTAATGGACCACGACAAGGATGGCATCATCGGCAAGAACGATCTGCGCGCCACCTTCGACTCGCTCGGCAGGCTGGCGTCGGAGAAGGAGCTCGACGAGATGGTCGGTGAGGCCTCTGGCCCCATCAACTTCACCCAGCTCCTGACCCTCTTCGCGAACCGCATGTCCGGCGGCTCCGACGAGGACGACGTCGTCATCAACGCCTTCAAGACCTTCGACGACGAGGGCAAGATCGACTCCGAGAGGCTCAGGCACGCCCTCATGACCTGGGGCGACAAGTTCTCCGCCGACGAGGTCGACGAAGCGTACGACCAGATGGACATTGACGACAAAGGCTTCATCGACACCGCGAAGCTGATCTCCATGCTCACCGCCAGCGCGGAGGAGGAGGAGGGCGGCGAGGCCGCGTAGATATTCCATCGAGTCACCATCGAAACAAGGTGTTGAGACGCAGCGCAAGCAGCACACCGCCCGGCCGCCGCACGGTTCTACTCATCGGATTAAAGAGCACGATGTGAACCGACAACATTTTTTATTTAATTTCTTTATGTAATTAATTTATTGTTTCCATTTTTTTAATTTATATATAATGAAAATATAGTTCTACTATTACCAAAGTATTGTGTAGTACTGTCCCCGTACTATGTTTGACCAACTACAGAAGGGATATTTATAAGGAATACTATGTATTCATATTCTGTTTCAAATAAAGAATCTATAAAGTCTGAACTAAATGACATGTGTCCAAACGGTCACACTTTTACAGAAACATGAATGTTATCATTACACCACACTCAGCACAAGGCACCTGCATTCAGACACGGCCCCCTCGTGGTACACAATCAGTAATGGCTACATAGAATTATGTATATTCATACCTACATTATATGCACATTCAAAAATTGGAAACTTTCCCCGATATTCACACTTAACATTTAAATAAGAACGCATACGCAAAAATTACCAAGAGCAACTTCCTTGTACCTACACACTTTGAACATAATATTATACCAATACAAGAGCCTGGAAGCTGACCCCAACATACTTGGGAAAAAGGCTCGGGAGATGATAATTATACCAATACAAACCAAGCACTCAGTAAGTTATATTAGTAAAACAACAACAGATAGATAGAGCAAACAAGAACATATGCTTTTTCCCTTTATAGTTGTTTACAGAGCTACATATAATTGCCAGCTTAATGTTTATCTTACCCTGATGAAAAAAAACCTTCAGGTCAGTACCGTAACTAGGGCGGTGCCAGCGGTGCCCAGGCACAGGGCGCAGACCCTGGAGGGGCGCAGAAATGACCAGATCAGTATCTAGTTTTGTTTCATACATGGTAGTTAGTAGGTACATTTTGTTTTATTGCGAATATGGTGTAGACGCGCCCTCTGTACTGTCTATATCTATATGCCATTTTTCAAGCGATCTTGAAACAACAACACTTGTAAAGGTACAAGTTGGCAGCCGACCGCAGGCGACAACTGCAGACGACATGTCGTCGCTTCATGCAACTACGGAGGGAATTTCATAGAAATACATAGAAACCAGTAGTGTCGTTGCGACACGTCGCGTCGTCTGCAGTTGTCGCCTGCGGTCGGCTGCCAACTTGTACCTTAAAGGTGGTTTTATATTTGTCTGATGTGTCGTGACGTGACGCGTCAGAACGGTATCGGTTTCATACATTTAGTACTAGCTGGTGCCCGCGACTTCGTCTGCGCAGGATTAGTATTTCGAACTGAATGATGTCTGACATGGCAGATGTAATTCTATTTGCAGATGACACTTCCCTTATTTTTAAAATTAATAGAAAAGAATCTAGCCATGTACATGTAGATGATTGCCTGGCTACTCTTTCAAAATGGTTTGCTGCCAATAATCTATTACTAAACAGCACAAAAACAAAATGTATAAAATTCGCGTTACCCAATGTAGCCCAAGCTGATCTCAACATCACGCTTGAGGGCAATAAACTAGACTTAATTAAAGAAACCACCTTCTTGGGCATAACCTTAGATTCAACTTTACAATGGGGTGCCCACATTACAGCCTTGTCGGCTAAACTTAGTTCTGCAGCTTTTGCAGTAAGAAAAATAAAGCAACTTACGGATGTAGCAACGGCTAGGCTAGTATATTTCGCCTACTTTCACAGTCTAATGTCTTATGGCACTTTACTGTGGGGGGCAGCGGCTGACGTAGAATCTGTTTTTATACTCCAGAAACGGGCAATTCGAGCTATATATAATATGGGACCTCGCGAATCACTGAGAGAGTTTTTTAAAGAAATCAATATTCTCACGTTGCCTTCTCTCTATATTCTTGAAAACATCATGTTTGTTCGAAAAAATTTACACCGGTACGAGGTAAAAGGCGACATTCACAATATTAATACTAGAAATAAGCATAAAATAGTCGTCCCAAAATTTAGATTAAGCAAAACAAACAAATCGTTTCTAGGGAATAGTGTTCGGTTTTACAATAAGCTACCTAAATGTATAACAGACCTTACTGATAAAAAATTCAAGAATGTCGTCAAGTCTACTCTTATTAAGAGAGCATACTATAAAATCAAAGACTATATTGACGACAAGGATGTATGGCGTTAGTCCTACATTGCACAAGTGGCTTCCCTGGCGACTGGCAGGCTGTCTAGGAATATCTCTGTCCTCATTAATGTTCTTGCTCTTATCATGTTGTTATTATTATTATTTCTTTTTTCTTTTGCTTTATATAACTTGGTGTGTTTAATTTATTAACTTCTTAAAATAGTTTGTTTGATTTTCTCTTATAACTTCCTAGTTCAACTTGCATTGTATAACTTTCTCAAAGTCAACCCAAAAAATATTGTAAACATTTCTTTTTCATGTTATTATCGTATGTATCAATACATACAAATTGTAACACTTATTATGTTTTTAAAAAGAGTAACCATGGAGTTTCTTGCCCGTTCTTCTCCATAGGAAGCTACTTTTGGAATGGGCAACTAGAAGCAAACTTATTTATAATTTTGACGTTCATAAGTGCTTGTAAAGGCCTACATGAAATAAATGATTTGATTTGATTTGATTTGAACAATATGTTTATAAATTGTAGCCTATGTATCATCATAGCCATGTTTATAATCGAGAATCGCTTAATAAAGGAAATATTTCATATAGCTAATATAGCAAAATACGTCCTTTAGTAATTTACACAGCGCTCATAAATGTTTAATTAAAACCAGGGTGAGGAATGCTAGCAAATTCCTATCTATCTGGAGATGATTGATCTGACAGTAATTAATAGGGAAACCGATAACTCAGACGATAGGCAGACTACTAGAAATGTACCAGGAAGAAACTCTCAGCCTGAATTTTCCTGGAGTTGCAGGCCCCAGATCAAAACTACTTGCGACGAACTAAAATCAATGATTTTCTCATATTTTATTACTACGTGGTGTACTCGCATGTGATTCTGGATACCTGTTTGTACTTATTAAAATAAGCTAAGCGAACATGAACAACTAATAGAACAACTGCACATGACTACTATAAACTTTTAGGACACTGACTGAGACCTGACTTTTTGTATAAAAAGTTTCTGAACGAGTTATTGATTGTCAAAGTGACAGCGCACGTTTATGCCAATGGAGTCACTGTCACTTGTCAGTGTCACAACAAATACTTGTTTTGTTGTGTTGTGAATGTTTGTAGTTTTGTAATCGACAATGACGGCTGAAAACAGCGAGAATACAACGAAGACATTCAATTACTCGTTCCCGACATGCATCAGCGAGGAAGTGCAGTTCAAGCTGGAGGTGCCGGTGGAGATCCCGCACGCCGGCTCCACCAGGGAGCTGGTGCAGCGCGTCATCAGCATGTTCCACATCCCCGTCTACTTGGAGGAAGGTACGGAGCTGTGCCCGCTATCATCTAGGAGGGCGGACCAGTTTCGTCTCGCTAGGTGTGCGACCACTCGAGTATCGAGTATAGTTAACTCGTTATCATGAAACCTCCCACTTCCTTGCAATCAGTACCAGTGTTTACATTTATGTCAGTGTGTTTTGGGAATGTACACTGCAGATATTCTTAATTTTACACCATCTAATCTAGATTATTATCATGGAGCCCAACTTTTATACTTAAACCAAATTGCTTTTAAAATTGCAGACCTAAATGAAAAATTAGCAAAATTTGTAGCTGAAGAAACCAAAAACTTTCACAATGAAAGAGACAGGAAGCTTCTGAACCAGCTGAAGAACAGTGAGATCAATGTGGAAGGCATTGTGAAGGGCTGGGAGAAGCTGTTCAAGGACAATGTCATGGAGTTTGCAGAACAGAAGGGCACCTCCGATGAGGAAGTGTTCGCAGCCGCCTACCACAAGCTGGTGCACTCCCCACTCGAGACTATCCTACAAGTAGAGAACTCATACGCTAAGACTGTCATGAACACCCTCAATAATAGGGATGAAGATATCAAAAAACTCACACAGAAGTAAGTTCTGCTCACTTGAATGCCCAACATTGCATGATAAATCAATAGCTCATGCTTTGTCTCATTATAAAATCCTTTTCTGATTACAAATATTTCACTAACAGACAAACAGAGGAGATGGAAGAGAAAGTCCGTCTACTGAACACATCAACAACAGAGGAAGAGATCAATGAGCTGGCAGCGCAGCAGTTTGAGCAGCAAGCCCTGGTGGCCGGCCGCTGGGGGTCACAGCTAGACGCACTGCGGCAGACGCAGCGGGCACAGCACCGCGCCTGGCTCATGAACACACTGGAGGAGTATCAAAGCACCTCTGCACTCAACACACCCAGGTATGACTGACTATGACACCTATGACTTTGCATTTGAAGTAAACAGCTGCCAAACCAATTACTGTGCAGTCTGGAGCAATGGCCGTAGCATCTACTGTGGTAGCTAATATCTAGTGCGGTAGTAAGTAGTGTGGTGGCACCATTGGTATGCCCCATGCAGGGCTTTATAGTATGCCCACTACCCTAATTCCTTTTTCTTCTTTTTATGTAGCCCCTGATCTACTCCTCCTAAGTACTTCTTAAGTAGTCCCCTTTTATTTATTTATTTATTTAATATTTCTGCACATTTTGTACAAGGGCGGACTTAACGCCTTAGGCGTAACTTAACTTAACTTTTTATGTATTGCCTGATATCTACTTTCTTATGTATCCCTACATACTCCCTAATGTATTTCCTTATCTACCTGCATATATACTTATCCATATACTCCCCGTATGCACTCCCTCAAGTATGTTCAATGCTTTTCATTGACACATGGGGCAGTAGTTGAGTATGATTGTGTGCAGCAACTCACCGCTGGGCACGTTCTCCCCGGAGGCGGGCGGCGCGGCGGCGCCGGCGGCGGCCAGCGAGCGCCTGGAGGAGAGCTTCACCATCCACCTGGGCAGCCAGCTCAAGCAGACGCACAACATCCGCATCGTCGCCATGGACCTGCTCGACCTCTGCTCCGTCGACCATGTCGACAAGTCAGTCCTCACTGCTTTTCATGTCTTCATTCAATGATATTTTAGTAGTGTTAGTTTTTCCAACGTAATGTTTATGTGTATACGTTTGTTCCTTTGTAATGATCGCGTTTGATTATTGTTATGTCAAGTCATTGCGGACGTATGTAAGCATCATCACATCGAGGAAATTACTAAATGCAACAAAAAACAAAATGGCGCGCACATATGAGTATCAAATTGAAAAGATGTATCTATTAAAGTTCATTTCTTTGAAAACTCAGTTTAAAAATGAAACGAGGTTAAAATCTATGTAAAAACAATAATAAAAATTACTTAATTAATTGAATTAGCAGTATTTTATTTGTTTAATATGTATTTATTTGAAAAGTCTTATCAAGATTGTCACAAATGGAGTATTGCACACGATGTTCTAAATTCAAATCACTTTGCCGCTCTAGAGGATAAAAACGGCTTTTGCGCTCAGATATCAAAGGGTAAAACTACTCTTTCTGAGATGGTGGGATGAAAATGTTATTTATGTATGGGCGTATGGCACAGCCCGAGCGAGTCGTCGCGGCGGCTGGGCACGGCGCTGTCGCTGTACGGCTCGGAGCTGGCGGGCGCCGTGCTGCTGACGGAGGCGCCGCCGCGCCGCCCCGCGCCGCCCACCACGCTGCTGCTGCGCGCCGCCGAGCGCTCCACCGAGCACCACTTCGCCGACGCCGACCACCAGCTGCGCACCATCAGCGAGAAGGTCCAAGAACCGGTATGTTAACACTTACTTTTACTCAATAGCTAGTGAATGGATTTTGACTTTTGATATATAGAGGTGTACTTAATCGATGAACGCCATATTTCGGCCTTATTAAAGGCATAGTGATACCCGCTATAACTTGTCATACTCTGTGATAAGGTGGAGCGGCGGAACACGCAGCGGCTGCAGCAGGCGGACAGCGCGGCGGGCTCCGGCAACGGCTCGCGCTTCAAGAGCAAGCGCAACCTGCAGACCGGTGACATATTCATCACCAAGCACAGCAACCTGGCCGAGGTGCACGTCGTCTTCCATCTCATCGTCGACGACTCCTCGCTCAGATCTGGTCAGTCCCGCAGTACTCCGCTTCAATTACAAAATTAGAGCATGACCATATTGTAGATCAGCTCTTTACCAACTCTTAGAGACCGGCGGGCGCCGCTTGACGGTACGGCGCAGCATAATTAGGTGATGAGTGAAAGTATAACTTACTATTAATTACAGTAGAGGTGTAGCAATGAAATCGAAATTTTCTGCTCTTCGCTTTAAAATGCACTGCGTGACACTATGGTTTTAATGTTAATTTACAGGAGACATCACATCTCGGCACCCTGCTATTTTGGGTCTGCGGAACATCCTGAAGGCGGCGTGCAGCAACGACATCACCAGCATCTCGATACCGCTGCTGCTGCGCCATGAGATGTCCGAGGTATAAGTCAAACACTAAGCAATTCAGTTTTGTTGAACGTCTTTATCTTGGGACTGACTGGTTTCTTTAAAAAATTTAAAAGTTGTTTCACTGCCTAATTCATAGAGGAAGTGTACTAGGCAAGCTTTTAATCCGCGGGAAAGATTAGGAAGTAGAAGTTTCCGGTGGAGGAGTAGTAATGCGGGGTTTGTGCTTAGGAGATGACGGCGGCGTGGTGCGTGCGGCGCGCGGAGCTGGTGCTGAAGTGCGTGAAGGGCTTCATGCTGGAGGCGGCGGGCTGGGGCGGCGCCGAGCTGCGCACGCTGCACTTCGCGCTGCCGCCGCGCGCCGCGCCCGCCACCTTCGCCGCGCTGGCCGCGCTCACGCCCAACATCTTCCGCGTCTCCAACCCCGTCAAGTTCCGCACCTGGTGCTGAGCCCACTCACACATACGAGCGGGCGACGCGACGCGACGTGTTGCACTCGAGGCGACTGTTCCATTATGTAATCAAAGTAGCTTATTCAGTTATAACTTATTCCTTAGGCTGAAAATTGGGCGTTGTTTAGAGCGTGCAGGCGAGCGCTACTAAATGCATGTTGAGACTGAAGTCAGTGGAAAATCAAACAGTTTTCCAAAACAACTAATTATTGTTGTTCGGTAAAAAGCTATAACTTAAGAGCAGGAAAACTCCTTAAGTTAGAAATGTAGTATAAATAAATATCGCAACTAGCTTTTGCCCGCGACTTCGTTCGCGTGAAATAGTGACTTCCGGCAGATTTTTGGTTTGACCAATAGATGGCGCTACATGGAATAAATTGTATTTATATATATTTTTTTTGTAATAAGAACTATTCTATGTCCTTTCTTAAGTTCCAAACTATGTCTGTACGAATTTCACACAAATCGTTACTGAAACGATTTGTGTGAATAAAAACCAGCATTCATGGACACTGCGAACGAACGAAACTTTTATTTCCCGATCGTCCAGTGTTGAAGAAAGGGTGTTACCGAGCGGGAACAACCCGCGCGAATTAATTGCGGCCATAGTTCAAGATGACAATAAGTTACTGTAACATTCCAAATCAAATCGGTGGACGGTAGATAGGATTGAGTAGGGGGTAAAAAACAGTACAGTATTCACGAAATTGTTTATTAAAAGCTATGCAACAACATTTTTAAAATATCAATTCCAAATCTTATATTAATAATTTTGACTCTTGTCAGTACGTATATCTTGTCATTTTTCAATTAATTCAATATTGTACTTTGTTCCCTATATATTGCCTACTTTGCATTTCGTACTTCCAGTTACCTGCAACTATTTCATGTTTTTTTTAATAATGGAAATCTGCCAAGTTTGTAATTTTCATCAAGGTAAAAAGATAAAAACTTATGATTAGTTATGATACAATAAAACAATAATCTACGAATTATGAAAACAATAACATAATCCAAGAATATGTACTAACCACTGAACAATGTGCGTTCACTAGCACCGATCAGCTTTTAAACTAAATGTGTTTGCATTCAGGATCCCGACATTGTATCCTTCTCAGTAAAATATAAGATGTATGCAACATGTGCTAGTTTGTGTTACAATTAGCGTATTAAAAAATAAGAAAAACCTTATAGCAAAAAGAGCTTACAAATATAATTGAAATGAACATGATAAGAGAGAAGCTACTTTGTGAAATATTGTGCTAAGGTATTTATTCTGATGTAAATCACTGGGCACTGGCGGACCACAGCGCGGTAACTCCAGATAACTACTTGCTCTACCAAGTATCAGAGAAATGTTAGAATTTTTAAAATCCATCATAATATACCTAGATAAAATCTATTAGTCAGAGGGTAAAACATTGATGCGGTTTAAAATAAATTATATTCGACTGGAACATAATCCATAATAGATTCGTTGTGGACTGAGTATGAATAAAATCGCCCGGATATAAACTATTATTTCATACTTTGTACATAATATTACTACAAGAACACAAGGTCCCTGAGGAACGCTAAAACATAAAATTATCCCAAAATATAGCGCGCGGCGTCAAACATGCGCGCATCTGAAACAAAACTTAGCGTCGGTCACATTGTCTCACAACATATACACATTGTAACATTGCGACGCGGTCCTTCGCGACCACTGCCACGGCGATGACCAACAATAAATAAACGTCTTGTTTTACTTTATATAGTTTTGTTACATGTATCAAAATATTTAAATTTTCTTCTTTTCTTAAATTCATTCATTCATTCAGTCATTATTTGTAATTATAAGTGTGTAAAATCATTATACTATAAGTGTTTAAAAAGTATAAAACTGTATAGTTATGTATATATTGTATCATGTATAGTTTGTAAGCAATAAATATAAATTATTTATACTTGGAGTTTGTTATGAAACCCTGAGTCTCACCTTATGATAAGTATTATTTGTACTTGAGTTTAGTGTAGCACGTTGAATGTTCGTTATCTCCGGCGACTCCGGCCCGCGGTCTTGCCTGTTCACAGACAACGAAACATCAGAGGTTTACATCAGAAACAAACGAGTGAGAACTGTGCCATCACCACAAACCAAATTACTCGTGACGTCATTCTTCTTTGTACGTTTTATACATATACTCCCTGATTTACTCTCCTATATACTGCCTTAGTTAATTCCTGATGAACTCCCCCTGTATACTCCCTTATGTAGTACCTCTACGTAGTCTCTTTTGTTCTCCCTTGAGAACACTCTTGTGTTCTTCCTCTATAAACTCCCTTAGAATGCTCTCCCTATGTACTCGCCCAGTAAGTATATTCCCTTATGTACTCACTATTCACTTACTTATGTCCATTTTTATGTGCTACCCTATAAACTATATGTATATTCCCCCTGTATAAACAGTTACATTATAAACCTTCCTATTAAATCTCTCTATGTATGAAAAACCGCATGAAAATCGGTTGCGTAGTTTTGAATATTTAAGCGTACAAAGGGACAGAAAAGGGGACTTTTTTTATACTATGTAGTGAAGGAACATAAACATAAGATACATGCACGCGAAGTAGACAAGGATATAGAGTAATGTGTAGAGGTACCTGCGGGCTGCAGCGCGGGCGCGGCTGCCTTGCCGCGAGCTCGCTTGCTGCGCTCTGCACACAAACATGTCACGTTACTCCATTGCATTGTGTCATATTATACCCAACATCAGACATCATGTAACATTACCTTGCACAGGTGACGGCTCCACCGCAGTTGCTCTTTTACGCTTTCCAGTCTGAGTTACAGGAACAATCTCACTTTTTGCCTAGAAACACCAGTCATATATAAATCATTGGAACAAGAAGACTTTCATTTTAGTGAAATCTAAATACAAATGAATGATTAAGGTCTGGTTTCAATGCTATGTGCCAGATAAAGACTTCTTATAATTTCTACTAAATATGTATTGCAGTGAAACTAAAAGTTATAGTTTATCTGTGAGAGAAGGTCCTGATAGGCTATAAAGAGGCTTTATAAATAGATTTACCTTTCTGCCTCTAGCAGGTTTGTGGTTGGGGTCGGGCGACGGGTCCGGCTTGCGCAGCTTGGCGGGCGCGGCGGCGGGCGCGGCGGAGCTCTTGCGCTTGCGCGAGGCCGCACCCGCCGGCGCCGAGGCCACGCCGGATTTGTCTTCCTTATTATTACTCGCCTTTTTATTGGTGGCGGGTGGCGCGTCTGTCTTACGAGATTTCCGAGTTTTGGTAGCAGACCTCGCCACGGACTCGTTGTCTTCAGACTCCTTCGCGTTGGTCTTCCTTCCTCTGGTTTTGGGTTGTACTTCGGCTGGACGAGTAATTCTCTTAGAGTGTGTTTTAGGTTGAGATTTGTTGGGAGATTCGGATCGGCGATTCGGCGGCGGGCGGCGGGCGGCGCGGGGCTTGAGCTGCGGCGAGGGCTTGCTGACGGCGAGGGTGGCGCGGAGCACCTTAGCGCGCGTACTCTTTGGTGTCTTTGGTTTTTCGTCTTTCACAGATTGATTGTTTCGAGTGGCGCGAGTTTTCTTGACACTAGGCTTGGGCGTCGCGGGAGGCTCTGGCTGTTTTCGTTTTCTTGACGCTCTGGGCTTCGGACTCATTACGGGAGATTTCTTTGCGACGACCACCTTCGCACCGCGCTTCTTAGTGTTTGTTTGAGGAGTGGAGGGAAGAGTAGACACATCTTTTCTACGAGACCGAGTCGTTTTGACTGGAACAGGCGTCGCTACTTTTTTAGTAGCTTTAGTTTTTTTAGCAGAACTCACTTTTTTAACAGGACTCACTTTTTTCGCTGGACTCACTTTTTTTGGAGAACGCACTTTTTTAACAGGACTCGCTTTTATAACTGTGCTTGTTTTGGCCTTAGTTGTGCGAGTATTCCTAGTCTTCACGGGACTTGTCGTTTTCGCTTTAATAGTGGTATTTCTAGCTTTGGCTTTCTCTTTTTTGGGGCTAGTATTTTTTTTTGGAGTCTTAGGTTTGGCCCTACTGCGAGTCTTTTTAGGAGAAGGTTTCACTATTGCAGGAGTTGTCGCGTCTTCTACATTTTCAGTATTAGCTCTCGTGCTTCTCGCGTTCTTCTTTGGTTTCTCTTCGGATGCTCTGGAAGGAATATTAAAATTATATTAAATGTAAACGGATCAAAAACGTGGGATAATGTATGAAAATAACGAACACAAGTGGATGCGGCAGTACGTGTACGTACGTGGAGTGGTGGAGAGCGGCGATGGGCGACATGCGCGCCAGCCCCTGCAGCCCCGCGGCCGCCGCCGCCGCGCGCGCCTTCAGCGGCGTGGAGTGGCCCCGCGCGCGCTTCTTGAGCGGCAGCGGCGCCAGCGAGCGCTTCTTCAGCGGCAGCACCAGCGAGCCCGACGCCCGCCCGCCGCGGCCGCTGTGTCGAGCCTCTTCCTCTAGCGCCTGCTCCGACTTGGACCTCCGCGCCTTCGATCTGTTCGCGGCGGAGTCGTCGGCGGCCTGTAAGGACTCCAGGTAGTTCTTTATTTGCAGTCTCTTGTTCAACTCCTGTTCCAGCCAACTGTCGGAGTTCGTCACCTGATCTAAGGATGCGTGTAATGATTTAGTTTTCAGAGCTTTCGTCTTCTGAACTGTCTTCTCGGTGGAGAATGTTTTAGAATAGACCGCTCTGATCTGCTGCTTGCCGACCAGCTGATCGAACAGGCTCTCCGCGCGCGTGGACACGGTCGCCGACGACAGGTTGGACAAGTTGAACAGCTCCTCCACTCCGCTGACGTCACTCAGATCGTTCCGTGTCTCGCGCCTGAACGTTCGCTTCACCCCTCGCACATCGCTCAGATCGTTTTTAGGACTTCGTCTTTTTAAAATTCTTTTAACTCCAGATACATTCCGTAGATCATTGGCAGGACTTCGTGTTTTAAATAATTTCTTTACGCCCCTTACGTCATCTAATTCGTTTCTGGGCGATCTCCTCTCAGCGGTTTGGAACAACGCTTTGACGCCGGTGACGCGGCGCAAATCATTTTTGGGCGAGGAAGCGAACACCTGTTTAACTCTGACGTCACTCAAGCGGTTCCTAGGGCTCCTGGCGAATATGTTCTTGAGGCCAGTGACGTCGGTGAAGTCGTTCTTGATGGAGCGGCGGGCGCGGGGCGGGCGGCGCGGCGCGGGGCTGGCGCTGCGCGGCGTGCTGAGCGGGCTCACGAACAGCTCGGGCGTGTAGCGGTCGGCGTGGTCGGGCGGCGCCTCGTCGTCGAACTCGCGGCGCCGCGACAGCTCCGTCATGCTCTGCGACAGCTTGCGCTTCACCGGGCTGCTGAACAGTTGCTTCACGATGTCGGACTCGTTCAGGTCGTCGATGATGGACCGCTTCGACTGCGGCTTCTTGGCCGTCGAATGTTTGTTCTTCACCGCCTCCTGAACTAACTTGACGGCGCTCTTGGGCGTCGCCACTTCACCGTTGTGGGTCTGGTTTAATTTGTCCACAGAGTCACTGCTCAACCTCAATCTAGTTTTTCTCACACTGAAGCTCATAGACTTAGATTTAGCCCCGATTCTGGTCCTAGGTCCTGAGATTCCTCCGATTGTCTTTCTTTTAGTATTGAATGAAGTCCTGCCTTTTCTTGTAGCTTTTTGTGAAACAAAAGAACTTTGGCTGGAATCTAAAAGGCTTTGAATACTCAGAACAGGTGTGCTGGCTTCCTCGGGACTATGTCTATTTTCCGGTGTACTGATGCCTTCGTTTTGCGCTGGTGAATGCGTGGGCGTCGCTACAGTATCATCGGCAGCCAAACGTGTGCTAATTCTGATAGATTTTGAAGTGGTGCTGATGCGTTTGGAGGTCCTCGGGGAGTCATCGTCGTCTTCGAGCAGCAACAAGTCAGTGTCGTTGAGACGCGACCTGCTGCGCGACGCGCGCGATATCCGAGTGCTGTTCACCGTTATATGCTTCTTGGCATCCTCCGTGTTCTCGGGGGTCGACAACGATTTCGATCGTTTCGATTTGGACCCGCGGACTGTGGAGCGCGATCCGTTCACGGAAACATTACTGAAAGTGTCGAGGCTCGGGTCGGACCGAGATCTAGGAGTGGACGGCCGGCCCTTAGCGTAGGGTGTGCTGGAGCCCAGGAGGGTCGCGTCAATGGTGGAGCGAGTCTGCCGCCCGGCGGCGGTGCGAGGAGTCCCGAACGTCGTGAGGCCGGAGCCGGCGGAGTCGTACACGGAGTCTTCGGTGTCCACGGACACCAGGTCCACGATGGAGTAGGACTCCAGCGCGCGCGGCTCGCGCGGGCTCAGCGTGCGCGTCAGCTGCGCCACGCCCGCGCCGCCCGAGCGTCTGCCCAGCGCCCGCGCCACCAGCATGCTGCCGCGCGAGCTGCGCGCCGCCGAGCGCGGGGCGGCGCCGGGGGAGGCGGTGGGGGACGCGGGGGCGGCGCCCAGGCTGCGCTGCAGGAGGTGTGCGGAGCGCGCGTGGATGGAGCGGCGCGGGGAGGGCGAGGGCGCGGGGGAGGGCGCGGGAGAGGGCGCGGGCGAGGACGAGTAGCGCAGCGTGGCGTCGTCGTCGGAGGCGCCGCCCGACGCCAGCATCGCGTCCGACGCGCCCGAGTAGTTCTCCAGGTTGCTCAGGTCGAACTTGATAGACTCCGCCTTCCTGCTGCCGCGCTTGCCGGAAGGATCTTTCAGGGCCGACTTTCTGGGACTTTTCGCCGCGACCGACTTCCTGGGACTGTTATGTCCTGACGAGCGCGATGCTCTGTTACTATTTCGTAATGATGAATTGCGTCCGTCTGAATCGGAGATCTCAAGGATTGTTACCTAAGAAAAGAACAATTTGAAATTATGATATTCTATTTAACATGGAATTGGTTTATAAAAATTCTATTTAAGTAAAAAAAGTTAAGTTTCGTATATGACCTACTGCCACAGTAATTTCAACATTCCACCTACTGTGACAGTTATGTACATTGTACAATATAAAGTCAATACATTACAGGCAGTATCTAAGTGCAATTTAGATATGAATGAGCGCGGTGACGTGAGCACCGTCGACGAGGAGCTAGCACTGACCGAGCGGCTGGCGGCGGGGCGGCGCGGCGCGGGGCGCGGGGCGGCGGCGGGGCTGGGCCTCTTCACCAGCAGGGCGGGCGAGCTGGCGGCGCGGGACACCTGCCCCGTCATCAGCCGGAGCGCCGCCTGCTTGGTCTCGTCTGCACACAAGCGAACCCTCACTCACGGTGCAAGCGCATCACACATACACAACATTTTAAACAACAGATTTATTCTATAGATACAATGCTGCTGAAAAGTACGAATATTACAGAAAAAAAAAAGAAACAATGTGCTTGATTGTATTACTTAGGTACTTAATTGAAAGAGACTTACTTTGTGCTAAGTACTAATTTAATAGAGTATTATTGAACGAATCATAGGTATCGCGCCGTGATGCACCAGCCAGTCAGTGGTTGATTACGTAATAATATGTAAATCGGTATGCGCGCGAATATATGATAATGAATGACGGCGCGACTAGAATGGCGCTGTAAGTGGGAGTTATCGTACCGATATATTTACCAACTTTATAATTCAAGGTCGCTGCACTCCTACAGCACAGTCTGCTTGTGACGAACTCCGCTCTGACCTCGCTAGTCTGACGCGACACTCGCACTCCGGAAATACATTAAGCTACCCGCAGTTCTATCTTCCACAAGTTTCAATTCATATCAAAGTCCATCTGATTGAGTTCATCAGGTCAGAGCGCAACGTATAAGGCGAGCGGAGCCAATACAATGGTGCAATTGGGCTGTTCTGTTTTACCGTAAGTATCATGTATTAGTTTCAATTTTGTTTAGTCTCTAAAATTAAAGAAATGTCTGGCTGCCTACTGAAGGTATGTAGGAACTTACCCATTTTAAGCGGTTCTTCGATTTTAGTGAGTTTCAGCTTGTGTGCGCTCTGCGCCCGCTTGAGCACGGCGAGGCGCAGCGGCGTGGCGCTGGCGGCCGTGCGGCGGCGCGGCGGCGTGGCGCCGACGGCGGTGCGGCGGCGCGGCGGCGTGGCGATGGCGGGCTGGCGGCGAGGCGGCGTGGCGCTGGCGGCGCGGCGGCGCGGGCTGCGCTTGCGGGACTCGATCCACAGCGTCGCCTTGGTGGTGCCGTGCAGCTGCGCCGCGCTCTTGGGACTCACGCGGCTGTTGGACTTGCGCTTCCCCTTGTCGCTCTCTGCGTCCGTGACGGACGTGTCCGCCTCACCCTTAGATGTTCTAGGCCGCTTGTTCCCTTGTACCGGCGTCCTCGGCGCGTTTTTATCTAAGACAAACGCACATAAGAAATGCTATACCAGTGGCACGTATGTAGGGCTGGGTAAGTAATTGTAAGAAAAGACTACCAATTGGCTGCGCGATGTCTCTTCTCTGCGGCTGCACAATGGCCACCTGTTTGCCGCCGGCGCTGCCTGCAACAACCCAGATCTTGAGCAAACATCCACGTTTTGTTGACCACACTTGACTCTTGACTCTACTTGACTCTACACATGAAACTTTCGAGCGACAGCAGACGGCTGTCTAGAGTTTCGCGAAGAAACAACGATCGATCGATCAGGTGCAGGACCGCCATGCTTTGCGAGGCATGGAGCTGTATCACCAGACTCCAATTTTTAAAAGCTTTTTTATATAACTTGCAATCTATTACTATATTAGAATAAAAAATAAAAGGAAACAATCAATCCAAATTAAACAAAAAGAGGTCGTTAAAACCCACAAACACCCATCAACCGTGGAAATGTATAATATGTGTGGTACGCACCAGGCATGGAGGCTCTGTGGGACATCTCGATGGCGCGGCGCAGCGCGGGGTCGGGCGCGGCCGCCGGCGCCGGCCCGCTGCCGCGCCGCAAGCCGCGCCGCTTGCGCCGCGACACGTGCAGCGCTGCGCACACAAACACGCTCTCACATCTGACACATCCGCCGAGCTATGCCCACTCGCGCACTACGTACCCGGCTCGGGCGCCTGCGGGCGCGGCGCGCTGGCGTCGGCGTACTCCCAGCGCAGCTGGCGGCCGCCGATGCTGATGACGTCGCCGTGCCGCAGCGCAGCCACGCTCACGCACCGCCCGTTCACCAGCGTCTCCTCCTCGCACACGTTGCGCACCACCGTCTGACCGCACAACTCTTATTCTATACATATTCTCAATACATAAACAAATTACTGAGTTTCTATCAATGGATTCGTGTTAAGGACTCCCACACAAAACTGTGATGCGATTTTGTCCGGCAAACCGTTTAGTAGGGTAATCGTACCTTCAAGTGTGTCATTTTTTTGGGCATGTTGATAATAAACTCCAAAACTCTTCAAATGAGCAGTTGTTCATTCTAAATTAATTTTAAAAATATGTTCTTCAGTTCTCAACCCATAGTACTTTCTAATAAATAGCTGAACCCAGAATCTTCTTTTCCTTTTATTTCTATTAAACAATAACAGCATTGCAATAATCTTTTTGGGATCCATCTTACAAATCCTAAAAACACATCCAATATGACACACTTGATACACTTGAAAGTTGTTACTGTATCAAACCGGCTGCTGAACATAATCGCATTACATTACAGTTTTGTGTGGGCCCTTAATAATCTTTACAATACAATTGTAGTTCTAATTAACTTTTATCTAATTTTTGTTATAACGGCAGTATTAGACTACTCATAATATAATGATCAGCGTTCAATGTAAACCTCAAAAAAATTAATGTGGGCAAAACGGCATGCAGATAGTGGCATACCACCCCAAATAATTCTCATTTCCATGTACAGAAATCAGTTTTCTACTAGTAGTTATTACATGCATACAAAAAAATAACTTAGCATAGACATTGTGCCAGAATGGCGACCATCTGACATCCCAGTGAGTGTCAACTTGGCCAACTCCTTTAATATATTATGATTATAACATTTCCTTAAATCATAAACATTTAAAGTATATTTGTACATAGTTTCTATAGCAATAATAGCAATTAAATTGTACAAATAAAGTTATTTACACCAAACCAAACCTTGTTCTTACCTAAGCAGTATAGTGCTGGTTGCAAGTGACTACTACAGAATGCATGTCTGTGCCAGATGTAGGAAAATAACCACCTTGTTATATTAACATGGATTACCTGGTTGGCATGCACTACCACAGTGGCATGGTGAGGGCTGACCGTGGGCAGCATGATACGGATGTCGCAGGCGGGGTCACTGCCCAGGGTGGCCAGGCCCTCCGCCAGCGGGAACCGCTTCACGTCGCGCCCCGCGCGGTCCACCACCACCAACCGACCACCCGACATTTCTGACAAACAACATTACTCTCATGTACAACATTACACTCTCACATAAGCTTGACAGGAGATTTGCAATTAGCTCTTACAACTGGCGCTGTTCATTCATTTGTACGTTACACGGGAAATGTTGTTATTGTGGTTCAACTAGACTAAACAGATCATGTATATTAATCATTTAGACTATTAAAAGGCACAATGTCGGAAATACAATAGGCTGATTTCATGGAAATTGTTTTTAATTTCTGGACGAATTGTTATGACAGCCAAACTGTTTCCCGCCAACAGGTCCCTGAGCTAAGCGAGCCCCCAGCAACTTCATTAGCTATGGTGATTTTAATCGTCGAAATATTGTACACAACACCCTGTTAGAATACATTTTCGATTAAATAAATGTCGGATTAAAAATAGCTAATGGGAACTTTGCAAAAACAAATATAAACTAATACAACGCAACCGGCTATGCTCAAATAAACTCACCGCTGTCAAATTTCTGCTTTTAATTTTGATAATAATTTATGCATAATACGTATTGTGGTACAAAACCTGTTGAAACGGTACACATTTATCATAAAATAACATTAAATCGTTTAAATATACACAACCGTATTGCGATAGTCAACAACAACGTCAAACACGAACACAATTACAATAATGGCGTCGTCCACCGTTTTGTTTGACTGACTGAAAGCGCGTGTCAAACTCAACCATAAATCGGCCAACCCCGACTGTTAATGTATTGTCTATGGACATACAGGGCGGTAGGCATGTGGTAGGCTTCGGGTGGCTTCGGGTCAGCATACTAGACGTAATAATACCTACCACTTGCTAGTATAACTTCCTACTACTATGGTATGGTACTACGTTCTATGCATCAAGAATATGCCTAGCTATGATCATATTATCTCGATGGCTATGATGATGAGGTCAGCACTTTATGTCCACAGAGTACATTTTTAGGGAAGTTGGGTCCACAGGTTCATCTTTATAGTTGAGGTGTCGAATGGAAGGAGCTTACATACAACAAAAAGCCTAAAGGATAATGAGAGGTTTTCTTTTTGTTTTGAGAATAATTAACACTTTTGGGCCGAGATCCAAGAAATTGAGATTTCTGGACAAATTGTTTTCAAAATCTCGTGGGACATTCGGATAGTTATCTGACTGACTTCTTTTCTCGTTTTACACAATTTTATTCCCTATTTTCTTTAATTATTGATAACAATATTTGATAACATTTTTTTATTGTCTTAGTTTCTTGACATGTAGCAATGCTTTAGTTGTTGACATTTTGTAAAGGTTTAGTATTATTTTATTTTATAATTTTTTATTCTTTTTAAATTTTGACTATTTGTATGTTTTAGTTTATAATTTTGTAAGTGTTCGTTTTTTTTTAAATATTGTACTTGTAACTGAGTAACTTACCACTTTTGAGTAATATAGATAATTGAGAATTATGTCATTTCATACCTATTAAATTTGCATGCTGAATATGAGGCGAGATATGAGAAACATAATTGTATTGTAAGACCCAGTGGTAAGACCTATTAGATATTGTACCTAACCATATTTCAAGCAAATAAATTATTCTTCTTCTTCTAACAAAAACGTTTCGTTGTACGTTGTACATACGACGATGAAAATTATATAACGTTCCGTTCCTTGCATTCACGTACCTAGGTCAGCTCTTTCTAGTCATCAGCTTGGAAAAAAATGTAAAAGAAAATCCCTCATGCAGGTAAAATACGGGTGAAAGCGTTGTCACTAAGCGATTAACATAAATGTACCTACCTATCACAAAATGTCAACAGATAACGTATACGGCCAAATTATTTGTAAGGAGTGTTTTGTCTATCGTTACAATCGATGGTTAGAATATAATATGTATTATGTTGTCAAGTTGACAATTGTGAAGTCAATGCCTCGGCTAGGTACCTATTTGTATATGCAATATAAATCTGGATTATTTTTATAATTCTAGTTATTGATTGATTCGGTATAAGGCATTGTACTAAAATATAACATTCGTTCTACGAATGGATATCAACAATCCCCATAATCAAAGTTATTGGTTTGTGCTGAGGGAAGATCAGAGCAATGTCATATTCAGTAGCAATAACTTCGCCATACAGAATCCACAAAGTGAGTTTCCATTTCTTTCATGGACTATATTTTGATCAATTTTGGTGTTACAATGGACCCGCAGTAATCCCAACAACGTTTCATAGGACATTATCGCTTTATAGGTTTTCTCTGTTTCAAGATAATTTCCAAATAAAAATGTTGACTGACTATATCTAGTGTTTTTTTAATAAAGTAGTATCTTTGAGTATGTATGCATTTATAAAAACAGCACAGAGGTAAATGTATGCATTGGCAAACCATAAGCTGATAAATAATGTCCAACATTATAAATAAAATAGCAGCTAAAAGAGAGTTAATAAAATCCTTTTGATCAGAAGAACTATACCCATCACTCTTCTATCACTTTTGCTCACCTAGTTTCACTGTTTAGTTCAATTGACCTAGTTGCAAGTTAAAAATCAAATTGAGATGCAATGAGTCAAGAGTTGAAAGATTTGTTTTACAATAACGTCTTGAGCCAGGTAAATGCTACTAATACAACTAAAGATATCCGGAGCCATTCAGGAAGGAGCAACTGTGAGCTACATTTTAAAGAGCCCGCTCAATTTGCCCTCTTATTTGCGAGCTTACCTACTCATGTCTAAGTTCCTGCATCTTAAAACAGAATTAAAGCCTATTGATGCAGTTGGTTTGTGTGAAAAAAATATTTCAGCTTGCTCACTGGTTGGTTATTTAACATGGGAAACCAATGAGCTGTAGGCACTTTGTACTTGGACAGAAGTAACTTAGCAAGAGGATTTTCCCGTTTTTTAATATAGGATTACTTTTAACCGCTTGTATGTCGCTAATTAGAGAACAATAGAAAATCCATAGTGTCTCGCGTAGATCTGCGCACCGGCATTCAAGGAGTTAAGATAAAACATTATTGCTGGCATTTATTCAACTTTTCAATAGTTAAGAAGTGGTTCAGCCATAAATACCTGCATATACACATAGGGCCATACCAAGACAGCATGAATCTGTTTTATTCTTTGTTGTTAAAATGGTGTTGTCATCAGTTACAGGACAGGACGCTGAGATATATAGTTGACACTGGTGACAACAGACAATATATACAAGTTAATGAAGCCCCTATAGTTGTACAAGAGAGTATCTCAGAAAGTGCTGAAAAGGAAATTAAACCAAAGGATGATGACAATTTCTGGGACAGGAACAAAATAAAATTACTACTAACATTGTGCTTAGAGAATAGATACAGAAATGTAACAAAAGACAAAACATTTTGGGATGAAATAGCAATCCACTTGGGCTCAAGTTCTGATGTGTAAAAAATATAGAAATTTAAGGAGAACTTACATTAGACTCTTGAAAAGAAAAGATTAGGCAAAGATATCAAATGGGTCCACTATAATACTTGTGAAGAAGTATTCAAAGAATGTAAATCACTTCCACCTTCTGTGTTGGAGCCATGGGAAGAGCACAAGGTGCGACGATTGTTGAGCCTCTACATAGAGAACCTGAACAAATTCAGAAATCCTGATTGTCTTCAGAAGGATGTATGGAGAGAGATAGCATCTCAGTTAGGCACAACAGAGTACAACTGCTATCATAAGTTTAAGAACCTGAAGAGGGCATACTTCAATTGGAAGAGAGAAGTAGAGAATCTGGAAAACCAATTAAATGGCAATACCATAACTACTTTGAGAGAATATTTTACAATTATAATCCAAATATTGGCCCATGGGACAAAAATAAAACACGCTTGTTAATAGAAGAATACAAGCAAATAGCTGATAAGTTCAAGAATCCCAGATATCAGAAAAAAGAGCTATGGAAAGAGATAGCGGCGTCAGTAGGGGAACGTCCTATGGACTGCGACAAAAAATTTCGTAACTTAAAGCAAACCTATATTAGGTTAAAGATGAGAGCTGACACAGGGAGATGTATAACCAAGTGGCGTTATTATAAAGATTTCGAAACTATTTACAGTGGGCCGACTTGCTTCATGAGCAGTCAAGGACCCATCAAGGCCAACAAGTCACCAGAGGATGATTATGTCAAGCAGCTGTTAACATTCTATGTCGACAATAAGGACAGATTTAGAGACCCTCTCGTCAAAAAGAAAAGTGTGTGGCGAATGTTGGCTCCAAGAATAGGCATGACTTCAGAAGAGTGCGATCGTAAATTCCGTAACTTGAAACAAACTTATATCAGGTTAGCTGAAAGAAAGAAAGAGACTGGAAAGATTAATAGCTGGCCATATTATTCTTATTTTGAGAGAATTTTTGATGATAACACGGGAGGAAATCATTTATGCAACCATGGATTTAACATAGATAACATGACTGTAACTGAAATAAAGAGAATAATGCAAGAAGTTCAGGACAGAAAAGATAATGATAGGTTTGAAAGTTTGGTGCAAGCTGTGGAAGAGTCAAACAACATACAAAGAGAACGAAATCGAATATTACAGGCTTTGCTTGATAAAAAGTGACAATACATAATGGGACAAAATTAAAACTCTTGAAAATGTTTAGAAATGCTTTTTATTGTTACCGTTCTTATGCTTTTATAATGTATATGTACAAACAAACTATAATAGATTATCAGTTTTCATTCTGAAATGAGAAATCGTTAGCAAATTCAAATACATTTCGACCGGTAGCTACTCCATACAAAATGGTCAATGTCTTAAAGTACACTGATTATGCTTAATTATGTCTTAACTTAAAAATACATCTGTGAATTTAAGACTTACTTTATTATTAAATTTGACATCCATAACACTATACCACAGTAAGGAATGGAAATTTAGTTTAGAAAAAATAAAAAATAAGTGAAGAAATCACGCTCGATCGTCGGTAACCACGGATCGGATCGATAAGTTTGCAGATACCTCGACCAGTAAGTAACTATCACAAACAAATACTCACACTTCCACTCACCCAGGCACGCTCGAGTCGATACAACGCTAACCTAGACTGAATTACCACACTATGTCGTACAACTAAGAGATACGCCGGCTGCCGGCCGCGCCCGCTCGCTGCCGCGTCGCACTGCCATCTACTGGCCTGTGCTGCTGTCGTAAACGAATATCTCCATTACGCTAGGTAGAGAATACCTATTGATTAGTGATCGAGGATGTAGTCAGTCTTAAATGGAATTGGTCTGTCTGACTCTAGTTCCGGGCGCGTGCGACGCGACGCGGGCGGGCGGGCGAGGCCGGCGGGGCGGGCGCGGCAGGCGGTTCACTTCTTGGCATTCTTTTTGGGCGACGGAGCCTTGCCTTTAGCGTTGTTTGACATTTTCGCCTTCTTGCCTTTGGGCTCGCCCTCTTCGTCATCTTCATCCTGTAATTGAAGTAGTATATTAGTGATATTAAAGGTCAAAATCAGCACAACTGAAAATTTTCAACAGAAATTCATCATCACATGAGACAATTAAGGCCAACTTGATTGCTGTTTCTTAAGGCATAAAAGTGGCCTCTCTTGCTCATCTAAATTTTCATTTTAGCTATCAGAAGGTAAAGGCTACCAAAGAGTATACAGAAAACCAACAGCCAATTTATTGTTATGACAATATCTCAAATAAATAATTTTGATATCAGTGGGCAAGCCCAGTCATAAAAAGAGAATGGCTTGATAAATCAAGTTTTTATTTAGATAAGCCCAGCTTTGTTAGATCAAATCTAACATGAAGTGTTTGCTAAGTGGAACTGGGCCACAGGTCCTTTTCCCTCTGTAGAGCATGTACAGAACCTGTCAGTATAATTTCATATTAGTTGAAGGTTTTCAGTACCTCATTAGTCTTGCGCTTGCCAGCTGATGCTTTCCTTTTATTCTCATCTTCCTGTAAATGCAGCAATCTACTATATCACCAATATCAATTTATAAATATTTTATGATAAGTGAAAATGCTTTCATACATCAGAACAGAAATTTGCTGCAACCATCAGTTCTCTGGCATCCCAACAAACAAACAGTTCCATACCTTAAATTGAGAATCGTCTCCTTCCTCCTCGTCTAACATCTCCTCCTCCATTTCCTCCATATCTTCAAACTCCTCAACGAGGGCACCAACCAGGTGTTGACCAATCAAATGCACTGGCCCTGATCCCTGTATAGTACAATGTATGTTAAATGTAGCAGAGTTAGTTGTCACTCCTCTGCATATAATTAGTGCAGTGTAAGAGATCAGACAAATGCCTCAAGCAATCACAAGCGGACAGTGCAACAATCAGAACGACGTCGCGCGCCCGTCAATTTACCAATGGTAATGTAATGTTTTTATCATCATTTTGATTCTTAGTCTATAATCAATTAACTTTTACAGTTTTTAGGTACTAATTTTTTATTTAGTCTTGAATGAAAAGTTCATTATTTGCTATGTTGAATTGCAATGACTCATTTTAAAAGCTACTTTGTACAAAACTGTATTTTCCTTAATGACATGTTCAACAACAAATACAGTAATATTACCTGAATAAGAGTGAATGTGACCGGAGCATCTGGGAACTCAATGTCTAGACGTGCATGTCTTGACTCTCCTGCTTTCAAGACAGCCACAGGGATCTTGACTGACTCTTGAAGTGACATTGTTTCAACCTGCACGTATGTTCCATTTTATTGATATTTAATGAAATACATAGAACTTACTGAATATTATGTAATGCTAAGGAAAATTAAGAGGTCATTGTCCATTAGTTGGATAAGTAATATTATGTTTAAAAAATTTTATCTGCTTGTGTCATGTTATTTTTATTATAATTATTATTTTGACATACTCAGGTTATGAAAGAAACAGTAGGGTGCTTCTTTAACAATCTGCTGTCTAATGACTCATTGATGTGAAACATCTTAAATAACCCTCCCTAAGAAAACTGGGTGGTCAACACAGAGGGAGCACATGTGTGACAGGATGTCCTCTAGACAAACATGGCATTGTAAAGGCCTTGTGAAATCCACAATGATATGTTTATACCTGAACAACATTGAGTTCATCGGGCTTGGCGTCGGGACCCAACAGTGCTTGACGTATGAGCAGCTTGTTGCTGCGAGGGTATTCCGCCTTTGCCTCTGGGTCCCATGTCTCCGACTGATGTGATGTCGACAAGGTAACACCTGCAAAACAACTGAATTGTCAACACGTTGTGATGACTAACTCACGAGACATGGCGGCATTAAGCGGCCGCATCGCAACTCGTGTTAATTTTGTCATCATAACCTCAAAACGCTGACGCCGCATCGGCGCCGACATAAACAACAACGTTCGTATTTAAGTGCTCTGGGCAAACAAAACCAGCGAAAATTGTACTCAAATATAAGGCGTCTCAACGACATGTAAACTGTTGCGGCTTGGACGCCGCTCATTCGAATTACGCGCCTAACCACCACTGACTCCGCACAATCGAAACGCACCATGCGTTTGTAAAAAATCAATAGCACTCATCTCGCGTGGGTTGTAGAATTATTTCGTTGCTCAGAAACGCCATTACGATATCATTGAAGAAATTAGCCATTTCATTTCGTTAATCAAAAATGGCGGCAAGACTGATATAAACTACAATCTATTGAAATACAAAAATAGCGACAAGCGTAAACGATTAAAGAGTTAATGTACACCTTCATATCATATGGAATTAAACAGATATCCATAATATTGTGAAATAAAATGGCGAGAGCCGGGTGTCAAAGCTGACGCTAATGTTATATTCATATTTAAGATCTAAGTACTGTCTGAAACCGGTAAATAAATCTGTTTAGGTAAGCAGAATGATACACAGATTAAGACTTACCATAGAAATATTCGTCCGACATGGTGATTTCACTAATTTATTGAGATTTTTGCGACACGTTCACGTGCGATGCCGGCGCACACAAATCTGGAGATCAATGTTGCCAATGCCAAACTCTGAGTTGACCTAAAATTTTATTGTCCACTACACCCCTTCCAAAATTCCCTACTTAATATTTTTCTCAGTTCAGTAATTCATTACAAAATTCTGTTTTGCAGTATTTATATATTCAATTGATTTTAACGGAAAGAAATTTGAAACGTATCTGATAAAAAAATCGGTAAAAAAACTTTTAAGTTAAACGGTTTTATCTTATGTGCACTGAAAACTAGAAAATAAAAAAACTTTTACTTACCTATAAACCTACATAGGTGGTCCCGGTCATATTAGACTAAAATAAAAACGTGGGGCCCATTACCTAACTATTGCTGTAATACTTTCTTCTAGAGGTATAATAGGTGTGGATTTCTACCTACTATAATCGTAACTGGAGATTTTGACAATCAATAATCAGCCGTAGCGGCTTCACCAGCGAACGCCGAGCTCACGATCTACCAAAGTATAAAGATATGCTTTGCCATAGGTAGGATTTCAGAGGGCCCCCACGTTTTTATTTTAGTCTAATATGACCGGGACCACCTATGTAGGTTTATAGGTAAGTAAAAGTTTTTTTATTTTCTAGTTTTCAGTGCACATAAGATAAAACCGTTTAACTTAAAAGTTTTTTTACCGATTTTTTATTTTCTAGTTTTTAGTATTTAATGAAAATGCCTACTGAATATTCCTCATTCTATATATGGCTCAGCAGCGGTGAGGGAGTGCCAGACTCTTACTGACTAAAAACCGTTGTGTTTCGTCGTAGGCCTTTTATGTACCAGGACAATCCCGCAGCCCAGGCAGGCCTTGGCCCTGTTGGCCCCTGGGGTTGCTGACAGTATTCTACTTGAGTAGCCCTTTCATTTGATACCCATATTGAGGGGGTTGTGGAAAAAATATGTAATCCGCCATTTTGTACCGGCGGCCATCTTGGATTTACAATGTTATTGATATTAGTATATTGTATTGTCATCGGAATTAAAGGTGTGTACCAAATTTCAGATCAATCTGACAACAGCAAGGTACTTAAATTTGAATTACTAAATTTGACCCAAGAATAAATAATAAAACAAACAGGGTAAGCTAAATAAAACCGTTTAAAAATTGAAAATAGGTAGGTAGGTAGGTACCTAATTATGGTATAGTAATTGCTCTAACAATAGCCAACCTCTAGCAGGAGATTACTCCTAATCGTTGCTATACAAGATTTAATAATTTTATTTCTAGCAAAATTCAGTACAAATAAAGCTACACACTGAATTTGGCGTTTTGAAAACTATTATTTCATTTACGCTCACATTCTCTGTATTTACAACAATTTTTCTACAAAAACTGTTAAACAAATAAATATCTACCACATAATGCTTCTTGTTTCGTCTATTTGTATCCATATTTTATGTATATGTATTTTTTTTTACTTACACTTTCTATCATTATTTTTAATTTGAAAATTCATATACTAATATTCCCAATTTTTGTAATGTAATAAAGCAATAAACTTATTTTTTTTATAAATGAGGAGACAAAACGAAAAGACTTACTTGGTACATAAACTCATGCTATTCGATCTCCCACAAATAAGGGAAAAATAAATATTATTTTAAGGGCAACATTATTTTGAAACACTTTTCATAGACAACGATCGCACCGTTCTGAAACGAACGGAACTGAAGTAGGGAAGTTTATTCTATGATGGGCATTTTATTTTTTGCTTAATTTTCCATATTACTTTATTTCGTAAATCGTAATATCGTAACTACATAAGCGGTTTGTATTATGGTAAGTAAGTGCCCAAACCGCGGTTGCTTTGCTGAATCCACCTTCCTGAGGTATAATCATCGGCAAGGATATTGAGCCCTGACTTTCACCTGCGCAGAAGTGATTTATTGGTTTATTGCCTTAAGTGTACAGTGCGCAAAGCGATTCCCACTCTTCCGCCGAGAGCTCATTATCCGTGCCGATAACTATATACATACGATGCTATCGAGGAACCTAGATAATTCTTCAGTCAAAATAAAACAATTGGCAATAGATTTACAATATATTACTAGCATTCACTAATTCACTTAACGTCGATCTCACGATGCAAGAATCTGAAACTGACCTATAAATCGTACCTCGAACATTTGGCGAAAAACTTCTATGAATGTACTTGAAACTTTTCAGAGCTTCAAAACCATGCGTATTGAATAGTTTGAACTTTGTATTAATGTAATGATTCATTTTTTCCTCGGACTTGGTTTCAAACGACGTCTGCTTGTCGGTGTCTACGGGGCAGCACCTGTCTGAGTGATGCTGCGGCACGCTGTTGCTGCTGGTAGACTCTTGTTGAGATGAAAGGTATATTTTAAGTTGAGTGTTTTCGTAATGCAAGCTGGCATTTATTTGCAATAGCTTTAAATACTTTTTACTATTGGGAGATACTGAAGAAGATTTTAAAAGCTTATCCAGAAGATTGTCCAACGTTTTTCTATTATCTTGCAACAACAGAATAATCTTCTCGCACGTCTGAAATTATAATTAAATAGTTTGTGAGAGTGACATGGATATCACGAATTTCAAGACTTTCCCGCTCCGAGAGGAGCGTGGTGGCTGGCAAGCGGCAGCCTAAACTTCCGTTGAAGGAAGTGAAACATGGCACGAGACGCGACTGAATGAGATTATCAGAATTAAAAACTGTCAACAATCAAAACAAAATTTTCTATAATAATAATGCTGCAGTATTATTCCTACCTATGTACCTACTGAAACGAAAACATTATTGAGCTACATATAGACTTAAATCGTCGTAGGCCTTTTATGTACCAGGGCCGCGGTGACTCTTTTGAACAATCCGGCAGCCCCGGCAGGCCTCGGCCCTGCTGAGCCCCGCTGGGGTTGCTGACATCTCCTTGAGGAGCGCATGGAACAACGCGCGCCGCCGACACGGGTAGCTACATATAGACCAAGTATAGACGGAAGATGAACCATTTATTTTAAAAAATACCTTTCTGACTGCGTAGATTCAAACAGTATACCTTTTTGTTCTGTGCTTGTAATTTTTCCAATTTCTTTTGAAAGAATATTTTGCTCGATTTTATTTTTAGATACTTAGTTCCAATGTTATAAATAACTTCATCCTTAGCTTTTAATTCTTCATGCAAAGAGCTTTTTACTTGATCTTCAGTTAACTAAAATAAATGAGAATCACGAGATATATAGAGTAGTATAATAGAGAGACTAAGACGACTAAGAAATTCGTGCGGTTACAAATATGTACAGAGAATAGACTGATAGTGCCTAAGTAGGTATATAATTATTGTACTTACATCCTTACTCTCCTGCTCGTTACTTTCGTATTCGTTTCGTTTAGTCAATCTCTTAATCTCATTTATGAGAAAATCCTTTTCCTTAGAATGAATATCCCTACAATTTTGATAAACGATTAACTATAAATTAATGTTACCAGTACCTAACTACTTAACAAACTGTTTAGGAAGGTAGGCGCATTAACCAACAATAGGTTCCGTCGGTTTACTTTGGCAGCAGTAGGTACGAATGGGTATTATATAATCTAGCGAATGAATATGTAGGTATTTTTGCACCTTTCATCAACAAGCTGTTGATGTAAATTCCTGTTTGTTCTTTGTGCGCTCTTTAATTCCACGTATATTTTTTCCTTTTCACGAGCTAGCGTACCTATTGCTGCATCTCTACTTTCTACTGAAACTTTTAGAGAATCGATTGTTTGCTTGAGTAACTCTATTTCACTTTGCAACTTGGCGACTTCCTCCGGATGACTTTTCCCGATGATGACGAGGACCGCAAGGAACTTTTCGACAAAATGCGTCTAAAATTCATTCGAATACATAAACTGAATTTTTTACTTATACTAAATCATTTTAAAGTATTCGAGCTTGAAGTTAAAACAATTATTTTGTATATTATGCGGAAAACAGTAGTACCAAAAATTTGTCATTTACATGACATTATTTATTTAGGTCTTTTGAATGTTTTGATTATTGTTGCAAAAAAAAAGCTGCTTGTAGTAAGTGAAACGGAGCGCATTACCACAGACATCATCATTTTTTTAGGGTGGCCATTTTGAATAAAGTTCTAGTTCCATAGACCATTTGAGACTATTTGAGTAAAATTTTTGTGATTGGTAGTTGGAAAGAACAATGAAAAAAAAATGTGTTTTACAACCAATCACTGAACAGTATATCACAATTTTGACACAAGTTACTCCACCATAGCTGAACCATAGTGAGCGAGCCATCTCGTTTCTTTAGATGACACCAAAATTGACACAAAATTTGTCAAAATACCGTATAAACATAATTGCATCTATCTCCATTGTTTCTTTTATGTTTTCTTCCGCCTCCCCTGGGTTTGTTTTGTCCACTGTTTGGCAAATTACTCGTGCAAAAACGTACTAAGTTGTTGATCACACATCGTCAGCTCAGTGTGAGTAAATGATATTGCTCTAGTAGTCTTGACCTTATGCCATCGCACTCTCGATGCTTTATGTTGTGTAACGACGCCAAAATTCTATTAAGAACGATGCCAAGTTTCATATCAACAACCTCGGATCTATAATAATTAAGTTTTGCATTTTCGTGTGTTGTGTCGCTATCTGTCAATGATACCAATAAGAAATTCTTGAGGTGAAATTATCACTCTCCTTTCTATTTGTCTGTACGTGAGTATGTATTGTTATTCGCTGTGGTCGGTTCATGATGTACATTTCTTTTTTAGGTCATAGGAACTGTACAGGCGCACTTAAAGGAACAATAGTCGACAAACTGCACCTGTGTAAATAGAAGCTTAGCAATACTAAAGAATCTCGTATGATGAGAACGTCATAGTAGTCGATTGTGAAGTGTAGCGCGTGAAGTTGTATCCTCAATGTTATAATTGATGGTAAGATGAGTGAGGAGGTGCAGAATGAGGGGAGCAGGCACAGCGCGTCGCTGGGCGAGCCCGGCGCGCCCGCCGCCGAGTGCGCCGCGCTCGACGCCTCCACCGCCGTCTCACAGACCACCATCACCCAGGTGACCAGTGCACTTCTGCTGCTCTCACTAATCTATACGACACTTGAATCCACACTACAAGCTTTAATGGCTTAGATGAGATTGCAACTCAATACAACCAATTCATACGCTCTCACCATGATCATTATTCAAACATGGACTTTTGGCTAGTTCACAAGTTTGCTTTAGCTTTGATATGGACAATTGAGAAATATACAATCAAGTAAGTTGAGTTCTGTATTGAGCCCCGGCTACTACATTGAATGACCAAGTGTGTTTTGTATCTGTTTCTCTGCTTGTTTAACCAACTTCTAAAACAGTTGACATGTTTTCATTTGATTCATTTAATTATTTTTTTTTTCCTTATAGCCATTTTCTGCATCTCATGGGAAAAATATAACGTATGGTACTCGGAAAGAGTGTAGCTTTCCAACAGCAAAATGATTTTCAAATAGGTTCATTAGTTTCGGACCATTTAGGGTAAAAGCTTGCCAGGTCATATAGTTTATATATAAAAATATATAGAATATTTGCTTTACAGTTTTTCCAATTTGTAAAGCCACATAGTATGGTAATGCAGTGTGTTCCTGTCCCGCCGCTGCACTCACACTAGCACACTCAGCTGGAGTGTCAGCGAGCTCATTACGATTCACATTAACATAAAGTCAATGCAAGTAGGAACAGTTGTGTAAGGTCACGTGTCACTTGTACAATGACTGATATTGAGCACAAGCATTACATTCATCATATAAGGTAGATGATCATGAACAACATGTCAGGTTAAAGAAACTAGTCACTACTGAGTACATAGTACTACTAGTTCCTTGCAGCTTGGAAGTCTTATTTGCTTACACAGTATTTGCATAGCATCATGTTTCACTGGTTGAATGGCTTGCCATTAAGGGGCAGTCTAATGGGAACAAATGGTTCATGATTTCTTAAGCTAACAAAATTTTATGATTATTTGAACTAAAAAACTAATTAAGTACAGTACTAGCTGAACTCAGCGGAGTTATTTTAGTTTTATTTTATTTTGTTAATGTTTCGAGACGATATTTATTGTTTGCTGTGGTTTATAAATATGTAAATGGTTTACTGAGACAGACCCCTTCTTTCCTCATGTGGATGAGTTTAGACACAGTGGGGAGTTTTACCATAGCCAAAAGATTTTGTTTGAAGTGGTTTAAGGTGGTAATCAAATCTAACTATGAATTACTTTTTTCACTTGCGCAAGTGGCGATTGACGCTCAATCCCTCTCTGTGTCAGAAGTTGCCTGTGTCCAGCAGTGTTACGACAAAAAAGGCTGATGATGATGTATCTGTTTTAGCGTAAAATATAATTTGATTGGCATGTAGTAAAATCTCCATATAATAAAGTAGTTGTGTAAGAATATTCGCTGGAGTGATGCATGTGTATGGGCGCAGATGACGGCGAGCTCCGCGCCGGCCGCCGAGGGCGCCAAGTGGTGCTGCGACGTGTGCACCTACGAGAACTTCCCGCTCTCACGCAAGGTATCCATCGACTTCAGCGCAGCGCTGTCAGTGCTCGCGTCGCACGCCTCACACGGGACTGTTCACTGCCTCCATTCCTATGCTCTTTCACTAAAATAGTTTTTGGGTAATGTATGTACGGGATATTGAAAAAGATAAATAAGGGGTTGAATTTAGATTAATAATACGTATTTCCCAATTCAGATTATGTATTTTTTCTCTCGTTAATAACTGAAATAAATTCCTGCTCTTAGGAATAGTTCAAGATTCATTGAGGTTTAGTAGCTTTCTAGACATAAATAGTAATCTGACTAACGGCTAAGATGTGAGGTCGCCCTCTCTGTGCAACAGCGGCATGAGTGTAGTAAGACTTGATGCATTCTTACTGAATAGAAAGTTTTAGTGTTAACGCTTATCACATCAACAATGACCGCTTTAGCTCTCGTCTAGATATCGAAGCGATTGTGCTGACAATCAAACTGCTTCGCTTCGTGAGTCGCCTATCAGTCCAATTTGAAAATAAGCGATAAATACGAAGGCATTACAATGAGAAAAACTGAACAAAAGTCTAGTCGTTCGCTGCCGTTGTTGCTAGATTGATTTCGTTATTGTCTAGCTGCGAACACTTTCACTTGGCGAGTCTCGCGGCGGTTACACTTGCTTAACCTGCAAGTGTGCACGTTCAACATTGACAGATTCCTATAATATATTTCTTATCTATTTATTTATATATAACGCTGGTTCTTATTACAATTAAGTCCCGAAATAGACACAAATATTTTCGCAATGAGCGAAAGTAATCCTTGAAAATGCTTGGGCAGCAATTGTTTCATCGTTGCTGGTTGTATGAATGATTGCCACGCGCGCCACTCGGCCGTGCGTGTGCGCGTGCGTGGCGATGATGAAACATGTGGCACTACTACTGTTGCAGTGCACCATGTGCCGCAGCCCTAAGTCCGCGCTCAACGAGGACATCTTCCGGCTGCAGGACGGCGCCAGCGCGCTGCCGGCGCCCGACGCCACCGGTAAGCTCTGCCGCGACTGCCTATCACCACATACCGCTCATCACCTGTACAAACTTATTGCCAGCCCGCTATAGCGATGTCGTCACATCACTCCAGCTTAGTGTCGCGGAGACACTCATTGAAATTGTTTGTGAAAGGAGTGTGGTGTGCGCAGGTGCGGAGGCGGTGGCGGAGCGACTCTGCCGCTGAGGATATCTTCCCCGCAGGGCGCCAGCGCGTCGTCCGTCGCCAAGTGGTCGTGCCCGGTGAGTGCTAGCCTCACGCGCCACGTGTGCACACGCGCGAGCAGCGGCAAGTGACGGCTCTGTTGCAGACGTGCACGTACGACAACTGGCCCAAGGCGCTGAAGTGCGCCATGTGCGGCAGCAGCAACCCCCTGGGCGCGGCGCCGGGCGGGCCGGGCGGCGCGGGCATCAACGAGCTGAGCAGCCCCGCGTCGCTGCACTCGCTGGACAAGCGCAGCAAGCGGCGCGCGGGCCCGGACTGGGTGTGGCTGCAGGCGTGCCTGGGCGTGGTGGAGGGCTCGGCGCGCTGCGTGGACGCCTACCTGGCGCAGGGCGGCGACCCCGCCCGCGCGCTCACGCCGCAGGAGGTGGCGCTGCTCAACCGCGCCTCCGCCTTCGACGCCGGCCACACGCTCGTGCACCTCGCCATACGGTACGCGGCCGCCTGTCAAATGTCTAATGTTCACTTATACATATCGATGAATGGCATGTACGATGTTTCAGGTTTCAGCGACAAGAAATTTTGTCGACATTACTGTCGCGGATATCGGGCGGCGGGCCCGGCCTCAAGAGATCTCCTTCATACATCGGTGAGTAGGTCTCTGGTGCGAGCCACGCGGCGAGGAGACGCAGGTTGTGTAACGTGTCGCGTTACAGCGCCGGACCTGGCGTCGGCGATCCGGCGGCACATCGCCAGCTGCGTGCGCTACAAGAAGGGCAGCTTCCCGTGCCGGTACATCAACGAGTTCTGCACCTTCTACCTGCCAGCCGGTAACACACTCACTGCTTTGCTTAATTATTCATTTCACGTTCAACGGTGGTAAGCGGCACGAACGATCATTCCGTTTGTTTGGTTGTATCGTGTTATGGCTTGTCTTTTTTCTGTTCAGTCGAGTCGATTCGCTAGGCGCGCTACTATACGAGGCGTGACGTTGCAGAGATCGAGGAGCTGCCGGCGCCGATCCAGGAGCAGCTGTTCTCGGAGCTGCTGGACCGCGACGCCATGGCCACGCTGGAGGCCGACCCGCCGCTCATCAACTGGAGCGCCGAGCTGCGGCGCCACGGCTCGCGCCTGTACGCGCTGTGGAACCGCTCGGCCGGCGACTGCCTGCCCGACGCCGTGTGCCAGGCGGCGTACGGCGTGGCGGACCGCGCCAACACGCTGCGGGCGGCACTCGGGGACGCGCTGGGGGCCCGGGCGCTGTACGCGCGCTGGGCGGCGTGGGAGCGCGCGCAGGCGGCGCGGCTGCAGTACGCGCCCGACGAGGCGCAGCTGCGCGCCGAGTGGCGCGCCTGGCGGCCGCCGCCGCGCGCCCGGGCGCCGCGCTGCACCAGCTGCACGTGTTCGCGCTGGCGCACGTGCTGCGCCGCCCCATCCTCGTGTACGGCGTGGACGTCGTCAACTCGTTCCGCGGCGAGGCGCTGGGCTACGCGCGCTTCCGCGGCCTCTACCTGCCGCTGCTGTGCGAGCCCGACGCCTGCAGCAAGTCGCCGCTGAGCCTGGGCTACACGCGCGGCCACTTCTCCGCGCTCGTGCCGCTGCAGCCGCGCGCGCCCGCCTACATCCGCGACGCGCGCGCCCCGCAGGCGCTGCTGCCGCTCACCGACCTGGACGGCAAGCTGCTGCCCGTGCACTTCCTCACCGGCGACGAGGTGAGTCCGCGCCGCGCGTGATGCAGCGTGCTGCACACGGCGGCGGCCGCTACAGAGCTCGTGTCGCAGATGGCGGACGCGGAGGCGGTGGTGCGGCGCTGGGTGTCGGCGTGCGTGACGGGCGGCGGCGTGCTGGCGGCGCGGCAGACGCTGCACGCGCGGCCGCTGCTGCAGGCGCAGATGCTGGAGGAGTGGCTCAACCACTACCGGCGCCTCGCGTGAGTACCGCACGGCCGGCACAGCGCCGCGCCGGCCGCCTCTGACCGCGCTGTGTTGCAGGCAGCAGACGCGCGGCCCCTTCCCGCCGCGGCTGCAGCCGGCCGCCGCCGAGTTCTCCAGCGACGCCGACACGGACGAGGAGTAGCCGCGTGTCCGCCGCTGCACCGACACCTCACGTCTCGGAAGATTGGCGCTCTAAATCTTTGTGACTCTGTGATCCTCCGGTTACGAGTGTGCACGTCTGCACGATAGTGACGTCATTTGGGGTAAATTCGTAAATGTGCGATGTTCATTTCCTTGTCTCGCTCAGAGTGTGGGCGGTGGCACACCGGCGCCGAGCCGATGCGAATCATTGTTTACTTCAAATGTAACGTAGCCGACTGAAGTTTGTTCCCACTGCGCGCCATAACTTTCATACTTATAGTATGCACAAAAGGAAAATTAACTTATACAAGAATAAGTATAACTTAGTCTGAATAAGTTATAGTGCGGAATGTCCGCAGCGCCGTGCTGTGGGAGGCCAAATCCTGGAGTGAGTGCCGTCTGTCAGTTCGCTCGTTATACAGCACTCTTTATGTTTGGCGTTCAAATTGACGGCCGCCGCCGGTTCTAGTTAAATTTACTTATTTTAGATGCAATTACTGAATTGCAGTGGTATATTTTAGTGGTGTTTCATCATTGCCCTTTGTTCCGGTGTAGATCTTTTTTTATTTATACATTATTCGTTTAGTAAATATTGTTGTGGAGAGTCGCCCAATACGTTACCTTAGCGATATCGAAATTTTACAATCTGAACCTTGATGGAAGGGCTCAGGGGTTTACTCTCCTTCTGGAACACTGCTGCAAACTGTATCTACCGATATAGTGAAGCGCTTCATTATGAATACGTTCTGAGAGGGGATATAAAGGCTTTACATGTAAATTGTTTCTACAATGAAGCTTGTGAATAATATCTACTACAGTGAAATCATTTCTGGGTGAGTGTTGCCCATTTTTCCACAACATTATTATGAACTTGAAGCATGTCGATCTGGACATAAAAAATATGCAAATAATAAAAGAGATAAGAGTCTATTAAAATTAACGACATTGTACAGAGAGTAATAAGGTTCTAATATTTATATTATTATAGATTCTCGGTTGTAAATAAAAAGAAATTGGTTAAAAGTAATAATTATAATAGATGTATAGTTTATTATTCCGCTTAGTGCATACGAATCATTCGTTCGCCTGTCGTTAAAACAAGGGAAATTGCAGTAGGATATGGTTGCAAGAGGCGGGGTCCCGCGCGGCAGTGGCGCCGCCGCCTGCTCTCGCCGCCGCTGCCCGCGCCTGCCACTGCCGCGCGGACCCTCACCGCGCCTAATGTCACGCAAGTCAAAACGTCATCGTGTCGGACAAGTTCCGCGTCTCATGCAGATATTACAATCCAATCACCACACTAAAAGTTCATTGAAATAACTGAATCACGTGAGCTGCTAGAAAGCTTGCAACTAATTACACTACTTTTGATCTAATACATTATGTTACTTTATTTTCTTCAAAAATCTGTAAATAAGTCGATAGGTACATGTTACGAAAACGATTTGAACTAATTTTGTTAACAGTCACGTTACGATTTATTCAAATTAAGTACCTATACCTACTAATTTTTAATCAATAAAGCACTTATTTTATGAAGCTGTTCGATATTTTGTGTTTTATTTCATTCAAATATTACATTGCCGTAGACTTATTGCCTTTTCATTGGTAATCCTTTTACTCAAGCAAAAAACAAACACACACCATTGCTACAAAGAAATAAGTACCTACCTATACATAGTACTATTATAATAGTGTTAAGTATATTCATATGTAAATTGTAAATTTACAAAGAATTAGAGTTGGTAAAAAATCATACTAAATTACCAACAGATTATAATAAATAAATAATGCCAGGACACACCAGCGGCGGCCCTAGCCATTGCGAGGCTACGTGCGGCAGGTCTTATGCGAGGCCCTTTGTCCTACATAGGGCTGCCATTTCGAATTCCGCCAAACCCGGAAAAACATTAAAAAAACCCGGACATTTAGCGTAAATCGCATTTTTCCCCGGACGAGTCCGATTTTTTTAAAACAAAACTGGACCTAATTTTTTAAATTCAATGAGGTGCTTCCTTACATGAAAAGTCAGGGCCCTAGCTCATGTAGTACCTAGTATTGTTAGTTAGTAATAGGACTTTAAGACGGCGCTACCTTTTTGATAGGTTAGTTAGACAAAAAAACACAAACAACTGTAAAGTGAAGATGCCGCGAGCGTAGCGAGCGCGAAAATTTTTGAGTTTTGGGTCACTAAAGCACCTAATCTTGTATAATAAAAAAAATCCGCAAAGTGAAGAAGCCGAAGCGAGCGCAAAATTGTTTGAATATTGGGATATTAAAGTAGCTAAATATAAAAAAAAATATTGCCAAGAAAAGAAGCCGCGAGCGAAGCGAGCGCGAAATTTTTTGAGTTTTTGACACTTCGACTTCTGCAGGAAATGCTTGTCTATTTGTAATTTTACAAGGTTAAACTTCCATACAAGGCAAGCAATCTCATGTATACTATGTTTTCAACTCGTAGTTGATAAAGGCGAGGCAGGCTCTGAATTGGCTTGGTTGGTGGATTTAACTATTGTTATTGAAAAACCTGTTTGACTTCCTATCCTCTCAAATCGAGTGATCATCCTCCGAAAGGAGGTTAAGACCATAGGCTAAGACGGCCCTGTGAAAAATGTCCGGGTTTTCCCCGGACACTTCTTGAAACCCCGCCCGGACGGCTTCCAAACGAGGACAGATCCGGGGAAACCCGGACGGATGGCAGCCCTAGTCCTACGTGAAAAGTATGTGTTGCGAGAGTAAGCTGGAGTTTTGATTTAGCTAATCGTTGTTTGAGGAGAAATGCTCAAGTTAAACAAATTAATAAAATTTTATTTTTACTACAGTTTATATTTAAAGAATCACAAAATTAACAAATATTAAAAAGATCTGATGCTTGCGACTTTTCTTAAGACTAAAATCTTTAATTAAAGCAGTATAATACAATGAACAAGCAACAGTGCAAGGTGAAGTCGCGAGCGTAGCGAGCGCGAAAATTTTTGAGTTTTTAAAGTCAAAAAATGCAAATTTCTTGGATCAGGTATATATTTTTTAATGATATTTTTAGGGTTCCGTAGCCAAAATGGCAAAAACGGAACCCTTATAGTTTCGTCATGTCCGTCTGTCCGTCTGTCCGTCTGTCACAGCCGATTTACTCGGAAACTATAAGTACTACAGTGATGAAATTTGATGGGAATATGTGTTGTATGAACCGCTACAAAAATGTGACACTAAATAGTAAAAAAAAGAATTGGGGGTGGGGCCCCCCATACATGTAACTGAGGGATGAATTTTTTTTTTTCGATGTACATACCCGTGTGGGGTATCAATGGAAAGGTCTTTTAAAATGATATAAAGTTTTCTAAAAAACATTTTTCTTAAAGTGAACGGTTTTTGAGATATCAGCTCTCAAAGTCGTAAAAGTATGTCCCCTCTATTTTATAACTACGGGGTATAAAATTCTAAAAAAATAGAGGTGATGCATGCTAATTAACTCTTTCAACGATTTTTGGTTTGATCAAAGTATCTCTTATAGTTTTTGAGATAGGTTGATTTAACTGTAATTTACGGAACCCTTCGTGCACGAGTCCGACTCGCACTTGGCCGGTTTTTTTATATTAGTATGGGTTGTAGCGCGAGGCCCCCCCAAGCGCGAGGCCCTGTGCGATGGCACAGTTCGCACACCCCTAGCGCCGCCACTGGGACACACACACGGTCGGTTAGCCCCGTGGTACTTAAGTTATTAATTAACTTGTGTTATGGGTGCTAACACGACTGATGAACATATAGCTACATGTTAGGTACGGGAAATTTGATTAGTCTGGGCACTATTAATAATGGCCGGTCTGTATTTATAATGCCCGCCCGACTCAATTGAGCAATAAGATAAAAACAGCAAGGTTAATCAATTTTCCCAGCCATTATGAATAATGCCCATCCTTTATTGAGAAAATGAGAAAAGTAATAAAATAGGTGAACTGCTGAGTTTCAGTTTAATAAATAAAACCAAAGTACCTAACAAAATTTTCTTGAAAAGGTAACAAGAACATAGTAGTTAAAAAAATAACTTAAAAATTTTATAACCAACATCATTATTTACTACTTGCTTTGATAAAAATATTATTTAAAAACTACTACTACTTGTATTTGCAAAGTAAAAATTATATTATATTTAAAGAAAATAGCCAAATGAGAATAATCAACAGTTATATCCAATAATTTTAAGGATTGTGCAAGAAAATTATCAAGTTTGGAATTGCTTATTCTTGCAAGATGAGCTTTTGTGACATTTGGAATCGCAAAGAATGTTTGATTTCTTGCCGTTTGAAAGTTTGGCCGATTCTTTAATCTAGTTGTAGGCAGACATTAGTTTGATGATGATGATGTTATATTACTAAAACATTGGGTTCTAATAAAATAACGGCATGATCCGAGCGCGCATGGTTTTGTCGGACGAGGTCATTTCAGAACGACACTACATCGACAAAAGCTGTTGAGTAGTTTCCGAACGCACGCGCCTTCCGTCAACTGCACAAGACAGTGGGAGCGTCGCGCTGCGCGACTTGGCCAATTTTATATTTTATTTATTGGAAAGTCTTAAAATTTTATGTTAAATCGGTGCAGAATTTGTGATAGTGTCGTAATAAGTGTAACTGTGATGATGAAAACCATATTCTGTATGTAAACCATCTTCAGCTCAGCGGGCTTTGCAGGCGAGCGTAACAAAATGGGTGAGTACGCCGGTAATTAATTGGTTTTACTTTTATTTCTTCAAGTATCTGAATGTAAGAGCAGTATTGCACGAGACCATCAGGATACTAACAGGCGATCATGCCTATTGTCTTATTGGAATCGTGATGGATTGAATGTGCTCCTGTGTTTATTGGTAGAATTATCGATTTTTCTCATGCGTTTCTAAATTCGACTGTGAGGTTACAAGAATTGACTTTTTGATCCATTTTTACTCGTCTTCGCTTAATGCCCTTGTGTATGTTGTTAATGTAATTTTAAAATGAATGGTAATTTTTGAGTTTGGTTAAATCGTGGAAATGTTGAAAGTCTAGGTGTTGCCTGCAGTAAGTGTTCGAGCGAGAATAATACATTGACGTAAGAGGCAGTAAGTGTGCTAAGTGCTGAGTGGTTATCGGAGGCTCGCCAGGTGGTTACGGCAGGCGCTAATCGCCGCGTCCTTGTGCAGCGAGCGCCGCCGCCGCTCGACACTCTTTGTAACTTTGTGTTAGGCAAAAAATACTTGTACCTAGCTCAATAGATTGGTAATGGTAATGTTTCACAGCTTCTCAAAAGTGCCAATTTGCCTCTTGGCTAACACCTAAATCAAATTCTAGGGTTTGTCCATCTATATTATCTAATTTGCAGGGTTTTTTTTACAAAACTTAACACATTATAACTTTTGTTAATTAATCTCTGAAACAGCTTTACCTTTAGTATGGAATTTTCTTTGAAATGACACACTTATGAACTTAGCTTATTATTTATAAAAACCTTCACAAACATAAAACAAAATTCTGAACAGAATGGGTTTCTGTAAAAAACTTATTACAACAAAATAGAACCAACTTCCAAAAACACTAAAAAGGCAAAAAAGAATAATTTGATCTGCCTGGAAGTTGGTTTCTAATGGATGTACCTATTTGTAAGAAGCTATTTTATTTTTGGCTTTTGAGTGTTAAGCATAGTTGTCATTATCTGCTTTAGTGCAAAGGTCTCGTCAATATGAATAATATAAGCCCAAATACGAGGTCAGGATCAAAATCCCTACTAATATTATAATTGCGAAAGTAACTCTGTCTGTCTGTTACGCTTTCATATCTAAACCACTGAACTGATTTTAATAAAATTTGGTACAGAGATAGACTTGACCTTGAGAAACAACATAGGATAGTTTTTATCCCGGACTTTTGAAGAATTCTCTTGGAAATGCGATATAAGTGAACTCTACGCGGGCGGAAGCTAGTTGATTAATAAATGGTAGTGTAATCGCGTAACAAACATACAAAAAAATACAGTCGAAATTGAGAATCCCACCTTTTTGAAGTTGGTTAAAAAGGAGACAAGTATTTAATTGAGTAAAGGTGAGCAATGCAGTGGTAGGCAAACGGAGGTCATGATTTTGACACAGAGCATCTTGGTCAGATGATTGTGGCAATGGGTGCCTATGTGGTTATTAGTGCCGCAAGCACTTTCTTTGTATTCTTCTAGAATTCTTCCTAGAAATAGTGAATCTAGCTATCTCTTACTACCGCTCTCAGCAAAACTGAATTAATGCCCATTCATTGTGGCACCATTTAATGATTCTCTTTTCTATTAATTCAAATTCTCCATTAAGATCCATTGCATTTGAAAGACACAAGAGTAGACAATGTATTAGCAATATTCTAGCATTGCTGAGTCGGTTTAACACTATATCATTTATATTGCTCATTAGGATCTGACCCCTGTGCACTGAGTGCAGCAGCACGTCGCGTCGCTGGAACGGGGCAGTAACAGAAACTTGAGAGTGCCTGCAAGTCACGCCGCGCGCGCGTATGCGTACGGTTGGATATTGTGCGTGACGGTGTGGTATTACGGATTTAAAAATGTCCTCTGTGGTTAAATGTGCAAACTGCAATGTAGTGATCAACGAAGTTTTGGCCTTCGTCCATAATAAGATTGCTGTTATGGACGATGAAAGTATTAGCAGAATCTGTGTGAGCGCTTTCTCTGAGAGTGAAATAGTAGCGGCGAAGAATCTGTTGTTCGAATCGTTGCCGACAAAGAAACGTAAGATAACGAGGAGGAAGGCCGGTAAAAGTGTTCGAAACATAGACGACATCATCTGTGTTATTCGCGATACCGACTCCGAGGATATCCCCGTCTTCGTGGCCCGCGATCTTGAGAAGTTACCCCCGGTTCTGTTCGATCATGTTGACGTGACGAGGCTACTGAAAGATATTGTTAAGCTGCGGCAGGATCTCGACATGATGAAAGAAGATTATGCTACAGTTAAACAGATGAACCAGTTGAGAACTGAGGTGCAAAATCTTTCATCAGGATGGCGCAATGTAAACACCAAAAGAGGTGCAAATGTCGCAAGACTTGCAAACTTTGAGTGCGATAGTGGTCCCATCGGGTTGCCGCCAGAGTGCAATGAAGGCAGTAGTGAATGTTATCAACAACAATCTACGTTGGAATCAGCATTAAAAACCGTTATTATCGATAATAAAATATTGGAGGGTAATAGTCAAAGTCATCAAGGCGAGTCTACCGTCGAACGACGAGCAACGGCTACGATGACGCATGTCGCTGGTCAGCTGATCGAGTCGCTTGCGGCTCCGCACGCGCAGTCGGCGCCCGTTCTACCGCCCGCGCCGGTGCGCGAGGCGGTCGCTGGGGCATGGCCCCTGACGCCGTCCCCCGCGGCGACCGGCGGCCGCGGTCCCCTGTCCCCCGCTCAGCTGCCGACATTATCTAGTCCGGCCACCAGTACTGCGCCGCTACCACCACCAGTCGATAGAAATGGATCCAGCCCTATGGCGCCTAAATCCTTAGCGGAGATTGTTAAAGAAGGGAATTGGAAGACACAGGCCCCGAGTGAACAGTGGATTCGTGTTCAAAACAAAAGGTTTCGAAACCGTTTCGTTGGGAAGCGAGGAAAAGCGGAGCCTGAGCCTGGATGTAATTTTATGGCAGCGGAAACTAAGGTTCCCATGTACATTTATAATGTGGCAAAGGGCGTGTCTGTGTGTGATATCCATACCTACATAAAGAAAAAAACTAACATGGATGTTAAAATTGAAAAAATGGACATGAAGTTAGCGAAGGATTACGAATCATACAAAATATTCGTACCAAAACATTCCTTAATAAATTTCCTTAATGATGACTTCTGGCCAAAGGGGGTAGCCTATCGTCGATTTGTTAACATTATCAAACGTGATAAGGAAAATGTCCGTGTGACTAGCGAGAATATAGGCAAATCGAATAATTTATGAATAATATCAACTTGATAAGTTTTAACTGCAAAAATGTGACGAGGTCAGTGGAATGCGTGCGGCAGCTTTGTCGCTCGGCAGATGTTGTGGCGCTGCAGGAGACGTGGCTTATGCCGCACGACCTTGATACCTGGCCACGATAGACAACGACTTCGCCTGCACGGGTACCTCTGCAGTGGATACAGCGGCAGGAGTGTTACGCGGCAGGCCCTATGGCGGAGTTGCCCTACTGTGGAGAAAGGTTGCGTTTCCGACGGTAACCGTAGTAAAGTGCGATAGTGTGCGTCTCGCCGCGATAAAAATCGAGCTCAGTGATCGTTCCATCTTAATATTTTCTGTGTATATGCCTACCGAATCCAATGATAACTTAGTGGAATTCACAGAGTGTCTTAGTGAAATGACAGCTATAATTGACAGTCACAATGTACAGTCAGTGTTCATGTTAGGGGACTACAATGCGCACCCCGGTGAGTCATTTGCTACCGAACTTTTATCTTTTTGTGCAGAACAATCGTGGTACTGTGTAGACCTAGAACTTATGCCGTCGGACAGTCATACGTTTGTCAGTGATGCGCACGGTTGTCGGCGCTGGCTCGATCACCGTCTTGTGACAGGTGATGCGCGGCAGTCCGTGTCCGCAGCCTGCGTGTTATATAATACTTATTGGTCTGATCATTACCCCATATCTATACGTTGTAATTTTAATTTGATTAAGCCTAAGATTTGTATACCCACTGTTTGTATAAATAGAATAGTCTGGGGCGAACGTGACTCGACTCAAATAGCGAAATATAATAGTGTATGTCACTCTAGACTTCGTGAAATTGATTTTCCCTCAGAATTAAGAAGTTGCTCAGATAATATGTGTTGTAACAAAAGTCATAAAATCCTGTTAGATAACATGTATGACGAGATTATTTGTATAATGTCGGAGGCCGCTTTAAGTAGTTATAATGTTACTGAAAAGCGTAGAGGTAAACACATTACTGGGTGGAATAGGCATGTCCGAGGCGCTCATGAGGCTCGGATATGTTTTCTGGCTTGGCTGTATGGGGTAAGCCTGAGGCGGGACGTCTTTATGATGATATGTGTGCAACAAGGCGCGCTTTTAAATCAAAATTAAAGTGGTGTCAAAAGAACCAAGAACAGATAAAAATGGATATTATTGCCGAACTTCACTCAAATAAAAAATTCGGTCAGTTCTGGAAAATACCAATAAAATGAATCATAAGCCGGGCCTCCCGTCAGCGTGGCGGGAATGCACGAGCCTAGTGAGATCGCCACTATGTTCTCCCACCATTTCAGAGTGGTCTCGCCTCTGGGGCCAGCGCGGCAGGAGCCCGATGCTGAGGAAGGTGGTGAACGTAGTGTTTATTTTACTGCGAAGGAAGTGCGTTCGGTGATCAAAGGCATGGTGAGGGTAAACCTCGGGTCACGACAGCCTCAGCATCGAGCACCTGCAGCACGCAGGTGTACACTTACCCAGAGTGCTTGCTATGTTTTTACTCTGTGTTTAGGCCACGCTCATCTGCCTGATAATCTAATGCGCACTATAGTTGTACCTGTCATTAAAAATAAAACTGGTGATACATCGGATGTAAACAACTATAGACCGATCTCACTAGCCACAGTGATAGCCAAAGTGTTGGACAGTCTGCTTGGTCAGCACCTGGATAAACACGTCTCGCTAAATGATGCGCAGTTTGGATTCAGGCCTGGGCTTTCCACCGAGAGTGCTATCCTGCCTCAAGCAGACTGTACAATACTACACGAGTAGAAAGACCCCAGTCTATGCATGCTACCTAGATTTATCGAAAGCATTCGATCTAGTATCGTACGATATTCTATGGGATAAATTAAAGGACGAAACTTGTTTACCTAGGGAATTTGTGCTATTATTTATGTATTGGTATAATAAGCAAAAAGAATGTGTAAGATGGGCAGGCTCTTCGGAGGAATATAGGCTGGATTGCGGGTGAGGCAGGGGCTGACCTCTCCCACGTTGTTCAGCCTGTACGTCAATGGGCTGATCGATGAGCTCAGCAGCACCGGCATAGGGTGTCATATAGATGGAGTATGCGTGAATAACATCAGCTACGCAGACGATATGGTGCTGCTGAGTCCATCGATTGGTGCCTTACGAAAGCTCCTAAAATTTGTGAGTCCTATGCGGTGGCTCATGGGCTCAAATATAACGCAAAAAGAGTGAAATAATGATTTTCAGACCGGACAACAAGCGATACACATTCGTTCCGAAGTTCACTCTAAGTGGAACAGCTCTAAATAAAGTTGAAAAATTTAAGTATTTGGGCCACTGGGTCACCGAGGATCTTAAGGACAGTGAGGATTGAAAGGAGCGCAGAGCGCTGTCCGTCCGTTGTAACATGTTGGCCCGCAGGTTTTCACGGTGCACAGGGACTGTCAAAGTTGCGCTTTTTAAAGCATACTGTCAGTCCTTTTACACCTGTACCCTGTGGGTTAACTATACGCAGCGGACGTACAGCGATCTGCGCGTTCAATACAATAACGCGTTCCGGGTGCTGATGGGGCTGCCGCGCCACTGCAGCGCCTCCGCGATGTTTGCGGCGGCTGGCACAGACGGCTTTGCTGCCATTATGCGCAAGCGGTGCGCTTCTATCATGCGCCGCACGCGCGACAGTCCCAACAGCATTCTGCGCGCGCTGGTGGATCGGTGGGACTCTCCGATACTGGCACGCTGGATACGGTTGCATGCAATCGTCTAGCTGTCCAACCGAACCTGCCAGTTCATTATTTATTGTGATTTAAATGTTTTAGGTATTAGTAGTTACTAACACTAGTTTATAAGCTTGTAATTTTACTAACAAATATGGATGTAATTTTAGGATGAATCCGAAATAAATGATTTATTATTATTATTATTGTGATGAACGGGTTGTTTGGCAAGGCATTGTTATCCCATGGAGTCCCCTGGGGCTGTAGTTAAGTTGTTCCTTGTGTTTAGTATTGAAGTGATAAGCATGTCGTTAGGTGAGAGGGCGCGGGCAGGGCGCGGGCAGGGCGCGGGTGTGCAGGTATTCGGTTGGGCGCGTGTCCGGTGGAGCGGCGCGGTGTCCGGTGTCCGACGGTGTCGCCGGATCGCATGCTCCGCCGCCTGCTCCGGTTACACCGGATACGCACGACTATTTATTAATATCTATTATTATAACTAGTATTTGCCTCCCGACTTTACGTTCTGAACTGTTTATTCTTTTCATACCCGCGGTAAAGCAATGTTTCGTAATTTCGCGCGCGGTCACTTAAGGACAGGCTGGGACTCAGCAAGACGGTCGGCTGTGCTGCAGTCTTCGTAGTTCGTACAGTTCAGAACTTGGTTATCTCGAACTACAAGTTTGGCATGTGTATTGTAGTTATAGTTACCGGCACGGATATTGAGCTCTCGGCGGAAGAGTGGGGATCGCTTTGCGCACCCGTACGCATAAGGCAATCGCTATCGCTTCTGCGCAGGTGAAGGTCAGGGCTCAATATCCGTGCCGATAACTGTACTGTGTTAACAATACCTAATAGCTTAAACTAGGAAGAAGTATATGTTTGTTGCTGGGGAGTTTGTTGCGCCACTTCTTCTTCCCAGCAAAAACACATAGGAAGTGGTGAAGGGTGGGCGTTTTGGGGCTGTCTTATGTAAAGTCCTGGCGTTCAAAAAGTGCTGTCTTGCAGCCAAGTTTGAATAAATGATTTTTGATTTTGATTTTTGTTCTGTAACATCAGTAAACTTATCCAAACCGCGCAGCAAACGATCGCACATATACAAGCCACATACAATCAATTTGCAATAATTAGAATCGTCGTCAGCATTAAGCCGGAGAGTGCAATACGAGTCTGTCAGAATTGGGCGTTTGCGCAACAGTACAGCAACGCTGTAAAGTGATAGTCTGCTTGTAACGCGATCCAAGTCGGAATGTTTCAATTTGTCATGAGAACATTCGTTCACCGACAAGTACACGAGGTGGCCGCGACCCTTCAAACTTTAATGTCAATCGATTCATTACATTAGATTAATTATTCATATACATTTAATGTTTTCCTAAAGTAACTAAAAATAATGTCTACTACTAAAGTCGAAATTCAACAAACCAGTCAAACATTAAAAAAACGGGCCAAGTGCGAGTCCTAAAAACCCTAAAATCCCGAACATTTGGTGTAAATCGCGTTTTTTGAAAATATGCAGAAAAAAGACCCAATTTTCATATTATTTTTAGGGTTCCGTACCCAAAGGGTAAAACGGGACCGTATTGTTTTCGCTCCCTGTCCGTCCGTCCGTCCGTCCATCTGTCACCAGTCTGTATCTCCGTGATAGTTAGAGAGTTGAAATTTTCACAGATGATGTATTTCTGTTAGATACCGCTATAACAACAAATGCTGAAAACTAGAATAAAATGAATATTTTGGGGGGCTCCCATACAAAAAACGTGATTTTTTTGTCATTTTCTAACTAATGGTATGGAACCCTTCGTGTGCGATTCCGACTCGCTCTTGTCCGGTTTTTTCATTTGGCATTCTAATAAACCACTGAAAATAACGTGTAAGTTCATTATAATTTAGTAGTTTGCCCAAAAATAATATTATAGGCTACTTTTTATCCGGGTTCGTGCAGAGGTTTCCACGGGATGCGGGTGAAACCGCTGGCAGAAGCTAGTGGTTAATGAATGTCTACGAAATTTTGTAAAATAAGAAGTAGAGACGTTTTCTTCAATGTAATTATATTCTATCAATTCAACGAAATACATATTTGGTAGAGGCCATTCATCAAGTCATCATGGTGAAAAAATTTGTACGTGACCAGTTCTATCTATAAATATCGCGTGAGCGCCTTCTAAATAATAAACTAGCATTGAGCCGAACGGGGAGACAACATAACTGCGGTGAACGCCCCGGGGTTGCTTCAAGCAAAATACACACTACAACTAATACTTAGATAACTTGTGTGTAATTTTATGATCTGTAACTGAAAGAAGCTCACTAGAATGAGCATGATATAGCTACAGAGGAGTGAGGAGTCTACAGAAGGTTCAATTAAATTGACATAGCGTAGCTACGGATACGTACTCTATTTGACTCAGCTTTTCTTGTTTGGTAGATTATTTGTTTTAGTCGTGATCTACTGCAAAGCAGCAGTTGGTGATAGACTGTATAACGTTATCTCGATATACCGACCTTCTTGACTGCCTCGTTGGTCTAGCTGTCGCAAGTGCGGCTGCTGAGCACGAGGTCTCGGGTTCGATTCCCGAGTCGGGCCGAAATCGCTTTGTGGGTTTTAGAAGACTTTCACAAAGCAGCCCGGAGCCTGGAAGTTGGTGATTGATACACCCGTGCATCGGAGAGCACGTAAATGTCGGTCCTGCGCCTGATCTCTCTCCGGTCGTGTCGGATTTGCCGTCCCATCGGGTTATGAGAGTGAAGGAATAGGGAGTGCACCTGTGTCTGCGCAAATGTTTGTGCACTATAATATGTCCTGCGCAATAGGCTGATCTCCTTAAATGAGAACAGCCGCCGTAGCCGATAATCGGCTAGGAGGACATCATCATCACATCATCACATACCGACCTTCAATGTTAGACGTTCGGAGTGGTTATGTGTACGGGACCAAGCAGTCTCGTTACGATGGCACATATATTGACGAGTGCTCGTTGCCGTTGCGCCTGCTCTCTGCCGCGGGCGCTCAACTAATGGCACACTACCTCGGTGACTCCATGCTCTTATACGTTTGTGAATTTCAAAACACATGTAACGTAAGTGCAAAGTTACTGCCTTTGGCAATATAATCTGGGACTAGGTGCCGCGCATCGCTCTTCCCACACCCTCCTTAAGTTCGTCGTAAATGATAGAAACAGCGACTCGTTCCCCTGTGGTTTCCACGTAACTCTTTATGAATGCTCGCCGTGTATCACGTACATGTACACTGTGTAGCTTTGCTCAGTAGAGACACTCTTGCTTTCGTCCGGCACCGCGGCGCCGGCCGGCCACGCCGCCGATACAGCGATCAGGTTTACGTGTAGACGGTGGACGAGGATTTATGGCCCATAATGTTACGATGAGTCAGACGCTTAATTACGAATTTCAATAAGTAGGTGAAGGCGAGCCACACGCTTACGCAAAGCTCACATACCGCTGTTGTAGGCTGATTATGACTATTGAACGAATAGCTTTATTCGTGAAAAACAACATGAGAACCACGACTATTCTACAGGATTTGCTTGATTCTTTGGCCGATAGAGGGAGCTTGCAATGCTATACGAATCACACAAAACAAGAAAAGTGCATGCGGATATTGTAGCCAGTATGGCGCATAGCAGACCTCGCCACTGAAGGATTACGTAATGGGCCTCAAGTTCTGCTCGCCAATACCACGAAACGCAACATCACTGCTCACTGACACTTACATTTTACTGTCGGTAGGACATGCAACGCGGGCGGGACCTCACGGAGCCGCTGCTTGCTGTTAGGATTTGTCGCAGTTTGGATCTTTTTAATTTTGAAGTTATGCTCTGAGAATGTGCCAGGATACTATTACGTTACCCACCTAGATATTAATGCAGGGAAATCTTTATCAGTTCAGTGTTAAAATCTATAATGTCATTTACGAAATAAAGCACTTAAAACGTATGTGAATTTGTCAGACAGGCGCACCTAACTTTGAGCAGTTCGTGTCTCGTAATATTAGGTTTATGTAATGTTATTTCACACCAGTTTATAGCGCCGCTGTCGCCCACTCACGCAACCTAAACACAACTAGAATTAGGATACCTGCGCGATGAAGTAACGGCCAACGCTTGCCAAAGTGCCCACACGGACAAACTTCACATCCCAGACAGCCGTGAACTGTAATGTTATGTGTTAGATAAGTGCAACACAAAACAAGCGCTTTATGTCATTATGTAGGTCGCATACACGATGAATGTTATACGATTGGTAGTTTAGCAATCAGCTGCAAACTATAAAATACCTCATGATAAGATAACCTGCGCTCTCTGTACTGTGGAATCACGTCGAACAGGTTTGTTGTATGCGTGCGGTATACAAGGCGGGCTGCGTTCTCAGCGGCTGGTGTTCCGTCAACGGACACTGCCTGTGTACACGACGCGCTTGTGGGAATACTCAACAGGATTGTGCTCGGACACAAACACTACCTTCGGTTCATGTTCGATTTCAATTAATTTGTTTATCGGACGAGTTTCGACTGATTTATAATATTTTGCATGCATAAAATTATAATTTCGCGATAATGAAAATATCACGTCTCGCAAGTTATCTGTTAGGTTCACCGGAGCGGTGGTTAAGTGGCATTTAATGAATTTAAGGCATCCGATGATCGATTTTTTGCCGTCCCACTGCTTGACAACACGCTCTACCTTGAGGAAGCTTCATCAGTCGCTTTCTTAGGACTAATTAATTTCAGATTTATTAGCCAATGACGTTCAAGAACCCGTTTGATAGGTCCACAGACCTTTGAAGATTTTGCTTGGATCTTGCCCCATAGGGGCAGGCTCATTATCCGATAGACCACCACGACTTTTTGAAGCATTTTGTCTGTCAACAGTTCAAAACCCAATGTGATCGGCCACGGGATTGATAATGCTTGACGCACACCGCATGTTTTGGATATCATCAGAGTGGATATGGAATGGAAGTAATGTTGTGTTAGTGGCATGTGTCGAAGTTTTAGTGTGGCAGGTAATAACGTGTGCGGCAGGCACGTGTGTCTCCGGCGAAGTGTCCCGGGACGTAGGTCGCCGCTCCCGGAAACGAGCCGTATATAGCGCTCCGCGGCGCCGCCGACACACCCGACATCGACATATCAAATCAATTGGCTTGCACATTTTAGTTACGTTTCACTTAAGAATAAATGTGTAGGAACCAAGCTGTCAGTAGAGTGATTCTAAATTACATAATATTTATCTCTGCGTTTTTAACAGTCACTGAGGCATTGTCATCATCTAGAAGCAATTCCTGCGGCTCTCGTTCGTCTAATGAAGTTATCAGTTGAATCTGTGGCGTGAGTGGCCGGAGTTAGGGTGAAGTGATCGAGCCTAGACAAGTGTGTGCAGACTCAGCCGTACGTGCTCGGAGCGGCCGCTGACTCCGTCTGGCTAGTGCCAAGCCGGGGGCCCGATACTTGGCCACGGCCGTCGCACATTGCGATCTGATCTTTTTTCCAGAACCACTTCAGATTTATACTTGGAAACATTTTTTTTTTCTTCCCTAACCTTGGTACCTGTAGTAGTGCATAATTTAGGTAGTATTTCTCCCAGACTAATGGTTCTGATCATTAATAGTTACTTAAAGATAAACATCAGTTAATTGGCGTCTAGAAAAAACGCTGAAGAGAAACTCCCAATTACGCGCTAGATTTGTTTCCAATTTCCCAGCAGTAATTTAATGTTTAATAAGTAAAGTAACTTTCTGTTAAAGTGGGTCTCAGTGCACTAAGCCTCTATAAAGTATCTATCAAGCTTATCCGGAAAGGAACTTTCTTCAGTCAGATTTAATTACACGCTTAATCTGAGGTCTGAGCTGAGAGCTTCGGCGCGCGGCACCGACAGTACTGGACTCACATGCATGTCAAACGGCAACTACATTCGTAAGGAGCTTCCTCTTATTCTTGAATTCATGACCGATTTGATAAGAATAGTATGAACCTATACTGAATTAGTATGGACACATGAAGATCACTTAATTTCAAGGGTAATAAATAGTCCATTAAGCAACATCAATTTATTACATACAAACTTACTACAAAATGCCAATAAGAAAAGTTTGATTGGATTCTTTCGGCAACATTGTAGAATGATCTGTCCATTGAGCAAGGTAGAGCGTGTTTGCGAATGTTATCGCAGAGTTATCGCCGAAGGTGTTGGGCGATAATCACGTCTGCGCGCTATGTGCGGATATTGTTCCTGCTGATGCAATGTTTTCATTTGAAGTTTCATGTCTCCCAATCATATACCTGACAGAGAATTCTCTTCACTCAAGTGTTCTGGCACTCTCGTCACCTGCAAGTCGTATTCCGCTTATCTATGATTTCAAAGCTTTTCTAGCACGTTAAGTTAATTGGGTGCTCTCAGGTTGAACGTGCTGTTACAGCCTTTTTATCGTCCCACTGCTGGGCACAGGCCTCCTCTCACATGGAGAAGGATTGAGCATTAATCACCACGCTTGCTCAATGCGGGTTGGTGATTTCAGACTTTATAGTCCAGGTTTCCTCAAGAGTTTTCCTTCACCTTTTTATCAGCCATTGGTGTCTAAGTATACTTAGAAAGTACATACAAACTTAGAAAAGTTGAACGTGCAGCAACTTATTATTAGTTCTTTCGTAGTTACTATTATATTACTATTTTTGAAGCTGGGATTTCATAAATAGGTAAACAATGTCGATTACATTATCTACGACCTTGCCGCTCTGAGAATGATATGATAAATATGTGATTTGATAGAATTGCAATTGAAGTTTTTGTCGCTGCCCAGTTTTGTGAGAATATTTATTGGTCAATCTGATACTTTCGGCAAATTCTGGAAGGATCCTTATTGGAATACATTATTCGAATATTTATTAACAATTCATGAGTTATTCTGAGATTCTGTGACTGTCCTAATGAGTTATTCTGTTGAAACACCCAAAACTTATCCCATAGGCAAGCAGCCACCCTGGTTTGCAATTCATGTCCAGTGAGCATTCCGCTGTTGTTAGTCATGTTACTTCAATCTAAAGTAAGCGCAAGGACAACATAATTATTAAACGGGGGTTCTAATTCAGAATAAAGAACCTTTAAAATTTAACCTTGTATGAGGAACGTACGATGATAAAATATGAACTTGTCGCTAACTTTAAGACCTTGGCATCGAAACTGTCGTATCCATTTGATGGGATCTTATAATCGCCTGTTGGTGTTAGGTTAGTCATCGGCCGCGAAATGTTTTCATGGGTTCAACGGCCATAAATCGTCTTCTGATTCCAAGTTATATATTAGGAAGTGAGGCTTTATTTATAGAGTGGAAGGCACGCGTCGCTCGCGTCTCGCGCTCGCTGCGGTGCGCCGGCGTCGCTCGGAGCGGCGTCAGTGCCGAGGCCAGGGGGGCGCAGCGCGAGCGCCCGTCAGTCACGGTCGGTGCTTCACGCGCTTCGGCCACACCGCACGTCGGCGTCCTAGCGATCGATCTCCGTATCATCGCGCACTTTGCTTTTGAAATCGTTCAAGAGTGCTAGTGATAATTTCGATACCGTTTCGCCAATAGCGAGCATCGGTCGTAGCTACGTGTACGATAAAGCGAGCGTCGGTCGCCGCTGCGCGTTCTGTGCCGAATTGTAATTCTTCACGCTAACGAAACCTCGAGTCGAGATAAATTCCTAGAGAGTGCATTTACAGGGGATTTTGTTGCTATATTTACATTATCCTTGTGTGAGTTAGTGTCGCGGTAGTGATACACGATGAGGCCGAAAGAGGAGGTGGACACGAAGGTCCAGACGGGGACCTTCATCCTGTCCGAGAAGATCGACGACACCAAGTCTAAGAAGAGCGAGAAGGAAATGAAGAAGGAAATGAAGCGCCTAGAGAAGGAGAAGCAGGAGCGCGAGAAGAGGGATAAAAAGGCGAGAGAAAAGGAGAAGGAACGAGAAAAGCAAGCAAAGAGAGGTCAGCATATAAGTCATTCTTATTATTTACTATGACTCAGATTATTTGTTATCACCGAGCCACGTTATCATGATGTCATCTCGAGCAAAGGTCTGTCGCAGGTTGCTTCACACGTCCACCACTAATAGAGTTGGCTATTAAAGCGTACACTTTAATCCGCGTCTATTGTTGTTGCGGTTACATCATTAGAGCTTGACCTTGATTGACGTCACTTATCAAATATTTGTCATTGATTACTTAGTATTTATAATATTGACTTACTCCGGTGACTTATCAATTAACATATTCAATATTTTATTGTGCATGCAACAAATGTGTGAGTGCGCAGTCGCGGGCGCAGTAATAGCTAATATGCGCGTTAAAATTAATCCGCGTTGCAAATCGTACAAACTGGTTTTGAGTAAACAAAGTTTAATTTAAAGCTTTGTTCATTCTGCTATAGCTCGTAAAATTTACTATTGTCTCTGAAGCCGTGTTAGGTATATGTACTTACTTTCAATAATTCGTTTTCGATTCTCATGATTCTTTATGACACCGTAATGTATTCTGCCGGTAGCGTTGTGTTCGTGTCGTTTACCTTTATATTCTCGGAAATTGAATTTTCCTAAAATATCACGCCACGCTTGTGTTGGTTGACGGTGACATTTTGGCACTCACTCTTTACGGATTTCTCGGAATGTTTACTCATATCTACTTTATTTTGAATTGTGCCACAATCGTCGTGATACAGTTTTTCGTATGTTATTAAGAACCATCGTCCTTGGATCTACACATCAGCTGAACATATGTCATAGCTCAAAGCAGAGCGACGATAACTCTGTAGTCATATTGAAACAATGCATTACACGCCATACGCTACGCTGCTTCAGTATCGTTTCACTCACTCAACATGCATGTTATTGAAATGAATGATTCTTGATCGATTGCATTCAAACATTTGTGGGCATTTATAAGTCCAGCGTTATTTGTTGAAACTGCAGCGAGCGTGACCACGTCAGCGAACGCGTCGGTCGCAATGAGATTTATGTACCGCTTTGCATACAAAAGTCCCGGACCGTCACGATTTCGCCTGCATTTCAATGAATTACAACCGCTCTTAAGTCAACCGGAGAGAAATTACTGTAGAGTCCACCGGGGCCATTGATTGCCAGTCCGTGTTCCTGCCGCTACTTATTTGGCCAGTTTATAGCGAAACAGCTTTCTTGTCGACTTGCTTGTTTCCTGTACATGAATTATTTGCAGTTTTCGTTTTCCTCGGTTCTTTTTGCGTACTGCCACAGCTCAAATAGCAATACATTAATCGTAGTCCACTGTTACTTCATGCACGCAAGTTTCTGCTGTGTTTTTTTCCCTCAGCTATGTGTAAGCAATTTTGTGTAGCACCGGCACTGGCCGACGCCGACGATTTTGGAAAGATAACAATGTTCTAGCCTACGGTCTGAGTCTGCTCTTAACTAGGAGTTATGTAATTCAGTGAATCTAGTGAAGATGCATGTTTATCTACTTGTGTTTTGCACGTTAATGACTGGCGTGTGTTGTATCACGGGATATTTACCGGCGCGCGCTCCGGTGCCTCCGAAAACGATCGCAGTTACCGCCGCATGCATAACGTTATTATTTTGTCCCAGTTCACCTGTTGCTTCATATTACTGATTGCGTTTATGATATTCGCCAACATTCGTCCTTCTGTTGTGTTGCACAATCGTTGTGAGGGTGATGTCATACACATTTATTTTACTTTTATTGTCGCTTTAATTATCTCTCTATGTTAATATTTTGTATTCTGTCATAATATATAAGACTTATTAAAATTCTGTCACACCATTTTTATGTGGTCCCTTTGCAAATACATATTATAATGACGATGCATAAAAAGAAACAGACAAGAAATCATCATGAAAAACTGAAATCAATGCAAGAACTCTTCCGAAATGGAATGCAGCGAGGACACGATGGTTGATAAATACAATCGTTATTATTGGAGGACTATCTCAAGTATTCGAGCGCTAAGTCTGTGACGTCGCAGTGCGCGAACAGTTTGCACCAGCTTGCGAGTGATATCTTGTTTAGCGAGTGGAATCACTTCCGCGTGTATTGTGTGTTACTGCTCCTGCTTTACGTTCTGAACTTTCAGGAAGGTACTACAACTCACTGCCACAATAAAATGTATAATTAAAAATGCTGTACGCTTGTGAAAGCTGATGGGGTGTGTTCTTCACTTAGTGTGGTGTTTGCCGCAACCTTGGCAGTTGCTCACAGATTCACTAATCTTTTTATTTAGGTACTGCACTGGAAATAGAAATAAAGAATTTAGTTTAGATAATCTTTTTGGTTGATTTTTTCTTTTATGGGATAACTGGCTTTTGTATCGTTGTGCCGACAGGGAGGCGGAGCAGTAATCGACTTAGCCATAAACCGCATTAATCTCAGGCTATTCGTTGACGCGTGAGTTTAGTGCCTGGCCACAGATTACTGCAGTATTGTGTGCCTGATTGTATTTGGTTGTATTCATATTTAAACCCCTACAAAAAGGGACCCCTATGATTGAACGCTATGTGTGTTTATGGTACCGACGCAATCAAAGGGATTAGTAATATTATATTAGAGGTATTAGTAATATAACATACCATTACTAGATAAGTAGGAATGTAGGCCCAACCTGCTCGCACTTTGTAACTATTGTTATTAATATCTCCTGGCAAAGATTATATGAAGACTTGACTAGTTTTTATTGTGTAAGCAGTTTCTCACGCGAGCCGGTGGGGCGGGAAGTGCTCGCAGTTTTTGTGACTCGTCTTGGATCGCGGCTGACCAATTTGTTGTAGTATACAGGTTTGTATAGTACTCACAGTTACAGGTTTGCTGGCGGCCTGTACTCGTGAGCGCTAGTGACTGGCTGGTATTCAGCTCACGTTACATATCCTCGCAGGATTAGCACCGCGCTGACAGTCACGTGCTCGACTGCACATTAGCGATCACCAAATGTCGGCTAATGAGCACTCGATTTAATGCTCTCATTAAAATTCTATTGCAATTATAATGATGTAATCCAATCAGTATGTTGACGAGGCAGCGGGTGACTCAGCTAACACTGTAAATAAATGTTAAGTATATGGTGTAATTTTCTTTGTGCTTTAATCATGCACCATCGCACCGACACTGGTGTAGATACAAAGATTATTTTGACACTAAATGGAAGCGAAGTCGCAGAACAGAATAGCTAGCTCTGCGAGGTCTGGATTCGGAGGCCGGCACAATCCGGCACATGCCTCGTGTGATGAGCATGTGTCGGCAGGGGTTGCACTGCTCACAGCTGGTCGCGCCTCGGCGCCGGCACGTGCGGGAGGGTGCGCGCGTCTCGCTTTAAATAACCACCCCAATCATGAGCCACAAACACCTGGAGTGATTCATGTTTTTCGAGCCAATGCTGTCTTACCACGTAATTAGGGCCAATTACATTAAACATAATATTAGAAGTGAAAGTTACGTTTTTTAATAGATTAAGCAGCAATAATATACGTACAATAATAACTAATGATTTTCATCAGGACTTGTAACAAGCATTTGGCTTTAAATTGACGAGTCGACATACAGGTCGTGTTTACAACTATAGATATGGCATGGCATAACTTATGATGTAATTGTGTGGCTTCTGTTGGCAATCCTATAAATAAAAAAAAATAATAATATTGTATTTCAATAGTCGATCGGATCTTACAATTACCTATTGAGTAGTCTGTGCTTTTTCGTCGGTCTAGTGGTCGCAAGCGCGGCTGCTGTGCTCGAGGTCTCGGGTTCGATTCCCGGGTCGGGCCGAAATCGCTTTGTGGGTTTTCTTAAACTTTCACAAAGCAGCCCGTAGTCTGGAAGTTGGTGATTGATTCACCCGTGCATCGGAGAGCACGTAAATGTCGGTCCTGCGCCTGATCTCTTTCCGGTCGTGTCGGATTGCCGTCCCATCGGGTTATGAGAGTGAAGGAATAGGGAGTGCACCTGTGTCTGCGCAAAATGCTCGTGCACTATACCTAATATGTCCTCCGCAGCTGGCTGATCTCCTTAAGTGAGAACAGCCGCCGTGGCTGAAATCGGCCGTGGACGCCATTATTAGTCTGTGCTTACGAGCAAGATGTTTTCATTTGTAGCCGTAGCCTACGACAATAATGTTCGTATTCGAAAAGGTGATAAGCCAAATTAGTTCGTGGTGATGTTTGGTTGGTTCAGTGATCAGTGGCGCTCCGATCCGTTTCAGATTTCCATTCGGCACTAGAGACATGTTTTCGTTCTGGCAATACTTGCGCAGTACGTGCCGATGCCTGGCCTGACAGCATTCAATCTTTTTGAATTTGAACAACTTTTGGTTAAATAAGATTATGTTGTAACGTTTGTGATAACGCGGTCCAGATTTAGCAACATGTTATTCGGAGCTAGATGCCAATACTAGTAGTGATAACGCGCGGCGACACTGAACCGTCAGTCAATCAGTTGGGCAACAGCACGCGGCGCGCCAGATATCGCCGGCTCATCTATTCGCTCTAACGTGCGCCCTGCTTGCATTCCATCCATCATTACTGACAACATGAACACCAGCTTCAGAAACTTCACACAGACGAATTTTCGTTTGGAGTATTTCATACATAGAAATATTCAAATGAACCACAGACTTTAGCTAAAGCTCTTGCTGAAACTTAAAACACTTGTCTCATGTCTGTTCACCTAAAGGAGGGGTCCATAGTCCATAGCTAGACGCTTCAGCCCGCATACTAGTTGCTTGCAGTGTTCAAGCAGTGCTTATGTCTTTACCTTGATAATAAAAATATGCCTGTAGAGAAAACCGGGGCACACCAACCCAGATAGTCAGTAGTCCGGAGTTCAACATTCCCCAACCGGGTCAAACAACCCTGTGGCCGGTGCGCGGCTGCCGACGCCCCGAGCACCCGACGCGTGCCTTGTAGCAAGCAGCACACTCACGGCAGCTGTTCACAATCACTACGCGCCTAATCATTTCGTTATCTATTTTTAGACCAAGTCGAAGGGCAAGGATCCTCCGCGTACGTGAATCTGTGATAGCTTCACGTGTGAGCCACTAATAGTATAAAAAGAAAAATAAATAAAGTTTTCAACAATAGTTTGTAGGTACTATAAGTATCAGTGAAGGAATTCGCACGTCAACGTTCGTACGAATGACCAAGTCAAACATCGCAGAACTACGTACAAAATAGTGAATGTTTAAAAACTGGTCACGAATATAATTTATTCGGCCCGCGGAGCATTATTTCCATTTTGTGTTTATTTAGCCTTGCCGTGGACAAAGTGAACACGTCATGCTCTGGCTTTAGGTACTGTTGAGGTAAGCGCGGGGTATATGAAGAGATGAGAGATCTCCGAGGGTCGTGTCCACGCGTCAAGGCCAAGGCGAGGCGGTCGCGGCTCGCGCGGGCCTCGTGCCGCGTCTGTGTGTTGTCGTCAAGTGCACCTCGAGTGCGCCTCGTCGCGTGTAGTCGCGCGCTGACTCAACAACTCATTTCTGAATGTCATTTCACTGGATGCTTTTAGCGGTGACTCTGACAAGTGCCATGAATGCTTTCAACGAACGCTTGTGCTTTTTGAATTTATTATAAGATCATGAATATTTTCCCTTCTTTATCAACAAACAGAAAGCAGTCCTGCTTTGCAAAATTTTCTTCATCCAGGCTATCCAAATAAACTTTATATCTAGAGTGCGATATTTTACTATTGAAGTCATAAAGTAATGCCCTGGATGTAGGTCAGTGCGTAGAGAATGGCGTGAGGCTGAGAGCCAACAACAACGATGAACTCGAACTTATCGTCACTCCGTCAGTCCCGCGCGTCCTCCGCAACTCTGATATTGCTCACACACAAATATGCCATCATATTAGAAGAGCCGTCATAAATGACATTTAACGACCTCGCCCCGGTCAATTAAATATCGCGTCAAAGACAACGTTAAATGATTTTATTACTAACGTATTAAGGCCAGTCAAACCTGCCATGGCCGTGTATTTATTATGATTATTATTCTTTCTTGGCGAAGTAGAAGTATACATATAAGTGTTTCAGAGCGTGGGGCGCTTGTCGTTGCATACCTATGTAAGATGTCGATGCTTATTTCTCTCAGTTTTTAACTAGTTTCATCAATGCATGAGCATGGTCGTGTCTGCCAGGTGCGATTCGCTATTTGCATTCCGAAGCTTTCGCGCTCGCTGCAATGTTTAAATTACGTGGTCGTCGGAGTGAGGTGAGGCGTGTACATATGTGCACATGAGCAGCGCACGCGACGTGAAGACGGTTCACTTCCTCGGCCGCGTCGTAGGCGAGCCGCGTCAGCCAGTCCCACTAGATCGCGCAGTATTTCGGTAACGGATGTTTTGTTTGGCCTCTAATTTTTCACATAAACCATCGGCGTCTGCGGAGTAGCTCCCTCGCTGCGCCGCCAACTAGCGCCTCACTCATTCATTCAGTCATAATCAGTGGGCGGCCTTGTTCGCGAATTGTTTCGTCTGCCGCAGGAACCCGTCCCCTGCGTTTAGACGCTAACTAGTGGTCGAGGTCGATTCTTTCATCAATTGCGTTGATTCCTGTACTTCCCAGCGGCTCCGGCGGTAGCTTAGCGTCACGTGATGTTCTCACGTCCACACATTCGCTGTGCTTTGTGCGCAGTCTCCTCTCGTGTGTACTTTACAAGCAATTAACATTTATCGTGGGAAGAGATCGCCATTGTCACGTTTCGTAGTAAACTATAAGTTGTTTGTAAATAAATATTTTGGTATTTCTGTATGACATTTATAGTGACTTGTTAAATTGATCAACTTTTGTCATTAGTATTTATGTTTTCCTACCCTTTAATATTTTGGCTTTGTAGCAACAGAATGGATTACTTCACTTCGCCACAAGTGGTAGGAGTTAGGCACAGGAAGGACAGTGTTTGCCTGCCCGACTAATGGACACATTAGCGGGTTGTTTACTTCATTATCTGTGCTACGTTGGACAATAAAGTGCTTGTCGAGTTCAACGCGGGCGTCACAATAACATTTTTTCTTGCCAAAATTCAGTTTTGATTTCGTGTCTGCGTAGAAGATGTTGTGTTGTGTCAGTCTTCGGGCGCAAGCATTTCCATTTTGAACAAATGTTAGGTGTCGCGTTGCTAAGCCGTGAACTGAGCTGCGGCATACTTTGGTTATCATAACCGATCGGATTTAGATGACACCGTGAATATTGCCAATTATCTGTTTATCTAACCACAAAGCTGCTAATTTGATCGAATGCGTCATCTAATGTGACTCGCTCGTGTGTGCTTCCGTTTGCCAACAAAGTAATTAATGGAGAAGGTCCACGCGTTACTCGTTATATTCGGTTCGTTCTTGAGCTGAGTGGATGATGATATACTGCGGTGTTATTGCCCACTAATTCAGTTTACTATCGTTTAATACATATTGTGATATTAACTTATGCAGACGGACATAATGTGTCGCTGGAGAGTTTATTCTTCATTTTCTTCCCAATACACTTAGGAAGTGGTTTAGGTGGTGGTAAAGGGTGGGCGATTTAGGGACTGTTTAGTTGCAACAAACGACTTTGAATTTGAATTCTATAATTTCTGACGGCGCATTTTGGTGAATTCATACAGTAGCGGCCTGATTTCAAAGTTTCAGTTCAACCATTTTGTTTGGGTGGCGTCTTTATTCGCCGACGCTCTTGTGGTCCGTATCTGTCAGTCGCCGCTTTGATGAGTGTGCGTCTGGGCGCGTCCCACTTTCATCCCACTCCCGACCAATCGACTAGACGTGACCCGCAGGGCTCACTACCCGAACCGTCTTCATATTCTCCTCTTCTGAATATAAATAGCCACGTAACAGTTACAGTTATTCTGACAACTGGATGGCTACGAATTCAGAGACCTTAACTACACGCGCGAAAGTATTTTTGTTTATTGACGATTTCGTTTGGTTAATTAAAGGAATCATGTGATAGGCCTCTTAGGTACACACATTGAGATATAACAGTAATAGTATGAATACGAGCATAGGAAGCCGACCCCAATATATATGGTTGTGAAAAAGGCTCGGAGGATGATGATGAGTATGAATACGAGCAAAAAAGTGCATCATGCTGGTTTGATTTCACTGAATAACGAGCAGCCAGCCCTGGGCACGTGCTCGCACATGGTCCCGCTATGATATTTCCGTCAGACAGACTGCCACTCTTCAACTGGTCGCAAGTATCGCTCCGTTTGATGTTGAACTCCACTAACCTGCTGGGTGACCTTATCCTTCTATAAATAAAAACTTGTTGTGGTTTCATAATAGAACAGTTTGCCGCTCGGCTCAACAAAACAAACGTTCATTGTACAGCATTGCTATTGGAACATTTCTCTTGGAATTGTTTTAAACGGTGCCATTTATCTTGTGTCATTATAGTGTCTGCCGTGTGCTGTATTCAGAATCATGCACGAGAGAGTACCACGGAACGTTAATTATTCACAAGTTCTATAGAACGCTTTCTTGACGAATGTTAAGAATTCCACAAAGTGCTGTGGCGGATGGTCAAAACATACGTGTGCGGAACTTAAAGCAGCGATGAGTCACAGCGGGTACGGTATAGTAATAATGTGTAGCTGTGATGTGAACATTATGTATTAGCTAGCATGTTCCCCGGGCCTCGGGCTCGCTGCGTCATCCGGGTCAATTGGACCAGTTATGTAACGTTACTAACCACTGTCACTTGCGCTCAGCCGGCTCTGCTCTGTGTGTGTGTGCGTGTGTGCACGCTGCCGCCTGCGCGTGTGTGCGCCTCTGCGGGGAAATAATCATTGCTCCATGTAAGCTGGACGAGTTTACATTACTTTTTATGGTTCCGCTAAATATACGAGTATACCAATGCCTTCACAGGAAACGACCTAACCCCTACTACATGCAACAACGACAAGCCTTTGTAAAAAAGAAAGAAAGCTGTACTTTTGACTCAATACCTTTGTAATTCCACGTGATACCTACATACCATTTTAATTCCAAAAAGGAAATCGAAGCGAGAAACAATAGAAGAGAAGAAAAGCAATTGAAATAAAAAAACATGCTGACCGCGCGCGCCGCTCTTTGTTCTCATGCTTCAGCGACGACTGTCCCTCTGTGGTCCCTTGACAGTCTTGCCCCCAATACTGCTCCCTCATCCATTACATGTAATGAGCTCGACTGGACTACTCGCAAACGACCTATTCTTACTCTCTCCTACTGCCGGATTATTGTGAAATTAACTAACAAATATAATAGAACGTTTTTCTATGGAAGAAAGAAGCGCCGACACACGTTAACGTCTATCAATTGTTGCAGTTGATAAGTCTGTTGAAGTTTGGCGACAGATTTGGTGGTGTTTGGTAGAAAGTCTCATGACGACTCGGGTCAACGTGAGTGATATTCCAGCCTTTCAAGTTTTTACGTTATTTCGTACAATGCGATGAACAATGCAAATGATAGTCTGCACTGATATCAATTTGTATTACTCCCTAAAATGTGTTTCACCAAGTTTGTGTACATTTTTTCGTAGATAGCAGCGATAAAACTAATTTAATCAGTACTGATATGAATGATAATGATGTAGTGAACAGTGGCTGTACCGTTACATGAACATTGACACGTGCTCAGCTGTTGTTTCTGTGTCTATTGTTCCACGCAGGGCGCTGATCAATTATGTATTTTATTTACTGCTTATATGTACCAACACATGATACCTGAACTTTCTGTTGTTATTCAAACGACATCTTTCAGGTAATTTCCATAAATATATGATAATTGATAGCAGCTGGTGTTACTGATGTAGTCAGAGACATATAGGTTTCCAAAAGAAACACGAATGTTAACATTCTCCGAGTATAGTGAACCAGTGAAAACATTAGACACATAGCAGAGGTATGAAGGTGCTGAATGTGAAGTAGGTGATGATGTCTCCGCGTGCTGTCACACACTGATGCGCGCACGTGTGCAAGCCCTCACACTGCAGTATTGGGACACCAACATGACCGAGCTCACTACTTATACACTTCTTTATGTGTTCCTATACTATGAACATCGAACATACCGATATGAACGGAGTGCTACCCTGGCGGTCCTGTGTACGCGTACGTGAAGAAAGCAGTAGACAAATGTCTAAGTGCATCGATGTACTGTATGTATTGAATGATATCATATTGAGTATTGCGGTTTGTCCACTTTATCGGGTAGACTAGTCCTATTTAGCGTATGATCTAGCTGTGGAGCTTTATGTGCGGTGCGTTCAGCCGCGTGTACTGGCACTGTGCAGCGGGCAGCATGCGTCAGTCGGAAGCACGTCCGCGCGCTACACGTGCACAGGCGCGCGGAAGCTCGCTGCCGGTACATCCGCTACACTCGTGCTGTTGCTGCTAACCACATGCTGAAGGTGGCGAGGTGACGCTATTGTACGCGTTTACAATCCTTTACTTTTTGGGATGGTCTGTAGTCAGCCTGTCATGACAGTGCTTAAGGATATTGAAAATTAAGAAATTAACACGCTCAATCCTTCTCCGTGTTAGAGGAGGCCTGTCCCCAGCAGTGGGACGATAAAAAGGCTGTAACAGTAAGACATTACCTATCCCTACAAGCAAGTTATACAATATGCAAGTTAAATAGCATTGCATTAATCTTCCTGTTTCAAAACTGAAAGTCGTGCAATATGTAGGTATGTATTTTCTAATACCTACGTACGTAGTACGTATTATTTGCTAACGGCTCATTAGCTTAGAGCGAATATATAAAATGGAAAGCTGCGAAATTAGCAATCAGTCAAGGCGCTATGATTACTTGATCATCTGTCAGTCTGAATGCCCATGATTAAATGTTGCGTCTGACCGCGCCGCGCAAAGAGAACGCGTGTTTTATTTCATTCCCATGAGTCTCACAAGTCGGTTGGGATAATGCTGATTTCCGTTAGCGAATAGTCTCAATAACGATGATGACATTGAATGTGGCATAAATGCTAGGTGCTGGTATTTTGCCGCATGATCGCGTGCAGTCGTCCGTCTGCAACGCCCCTCGGCGCAGGTCGTTGACCCGCGACACGTAGGACGCGCCGCCGCCGTCGCGCCGCGCCTCTGCCGCATCGGCGCGAACTATCGAGATGTGCTTTGTTTTACTCGCTTCAATGTATTCGTCAATGTTTCACTGTAATTCGATCGTTGCAGTTATAATGTGGAACGAAGGACGACATAACACGCGTTTGTTTCGATAGGCTCGGGTTACATCGATATCGGGGATTTACTTTGCACATTACTCAGTAATGAGTATTTATAACTAAGTTGTGCTTTGTTATACAAAACAAACTACTTCAATTCATGCACTTCCTACATTTTACCAGCTATGTATTTGCTAATATGTAGAATGATTGCATTAAATCACTCAAACGAATGTTCTGTTGGTTTCGCTGAAACCAATGGTGAGTGCTTATAAGATACTAGCTTCTGCCAGCGGTTTCACCAGCATCCAATGGGAACCTCTGCACGAACCCGGATAAAAAGTAGCCTATAGCCTTCCTCGATAAATGGGCTATCAAATAAATTTAAAAAATCTAAATTTTTCAAATCGGACCAGTAGATCCTGAGATTAGCGCGTTCAAGCAAACAAACAAACAAACTCTTCACGTTTATAATATTAGTATAGATAATTATTATTGTAGCTTTACGCATAGTATACTTTGTAAGTGTATAACTATGTATTTTATAAATGGTCGTCGTCGTCGTCACACGGGAACGCAAGAAATATGTGATCGCGCGGCGCGACACAATGTGTCGCCCGTCTGCTCAATCTGTCTCAGCCCCGTGGAGTTCGTTTTCTCGCCGGCCTGTACTTGTCGATTTCAACTGAACATGTTGACCTCGTGGTCGTCGCTAGTTATTTTCAGCGGGCGCCACGACTATAGTTCACACCACTGTAGTTCAATGTGTTTGTTGTTGTCTCAGTGCGCCATGATGCTACGACTCGTTTAATATGAACATCGTGCGTATTGTGCTTGTCTAAATATAACTTATTTCTATTATGATTCATGATACAAATAAATACCATAGGTCTACCATAGGTAACTCTGTCTGTCGGTTACGTCTAAACCACGTCCCGGACTTTTGAAGAATTCTCTTGGAAACGCGATATAACCGAACTCTTCGCGGGCGAAGCCGCGGGCGGAAGCTAGTTTCTCTATAATGTAATCATAATGTCAGTTTTATGGTGCGTAGAAGCTGCATTACAGCGAGCGCGTTGTGTTGCGAGGTGCGCCGTAAATCGCACATATGAGAGTAGGTACCTAGATACCTAGGTATCTGTTGAGTTGAGTGACGAGTGCCACAAATGCTTTGGTCAGGCTCGGCGGTTGAGCGCAACAGCCGCTTCACGTATTGACGGTACATAGAGATCTTCTGGTTACTAGGTAGGTATTATATTTGGAGACGTTACCTTACCACATATTAAGTCATCATCATCCTCCGAGCCTTTTCCCAATCATGTTGGGGTCGGCTTCCAGTCTAACCGGATTCAGCTGAGTACCAGTGCTTTACAAGAAGCGACTGCCTATCTGACCTCCTCAACCCAGTTGCCCGGGCAACCCGATACCCCTTGGTTAGACTGGTGTCAGACTTACTGGCTTCTGACTACCCGTAACGACTGCCAAGGATGTTCAATGACAGCCGGGACCTACAGTTTAACGTGCCATCCGAAACACAGTCAATGGTGTCTAAGATATACTTAGAAAGTACATACAAACTTAGAAAAGTTGCATTGGTACTTGCCTGACCTGGGATCGAACCCGCGCCTTCATACTTGAGAGGTTGGTCCTTTACCCACTAGGCCACCACGACTTTTTACCACATATTAAGTATACCTCTTTCCTCTCCTTTCGACCTCGATGGCGCAATGGTCACCATGCCGGACTGCCGAACCTGAGGTCCCGGGTTCGATTCCCGGTTCGGTCGACATGTGTGTGATGAGCATGTTTGTTGGCCGTGGTCTGGGTGTTACAATATGTATATATGTAGCTATATGTATAGTTTATCAGTTGTGTTAGCACCCATAACACAAGTTAACTAATAACTTACCATGGGGCTAACCGACCGTGTGTGAAAATGTGTCCAGACATGTGTCCAGACATTATACCCATGAATTAGTCTCTCAGCTTATTGTGTCTCTTCAGAAGGTACAGCGGAATAAAGTGGTACCTACTGAACACATCAGTCAATAATACATTTTATGTCAAGATTTAGGTATAATTTTGTCCTGAAGAACAGCTCGCTCGTAGTCAACCACAGCCGATAACAAGAAATAAAAATATTTTCTTCAACTTGGTTATATGAAATAATTCATATGAAAAGAGGATCAAAACGTCCACTCCACTGTACTGCATTGCGCACCGACAGACCAGGTTCCTTTTGAGAAGCATATCTTGCGGCAGGACTTCAATGATAAGTCTTCACGAAAGCAAAAATACTATAATAGTATAAATAATAATTTAATATAATAGTAGTAGTATACTAATAATAGATGCTGATTGGTCTTGTATGTTCCTAATAGAACTATTCCGCCGCAGTATGCCAATGTGACACACAGTGTGCTGCACAAAAGCTTTTCGCCTCATCTAAGCTAACAAAAATCGTGCGCAACACGCTTTTTGTGAAAAGGGACACAAAATGTCAACTGCTATATTTTGGTGGATAAGTGTATCCATATTCAAGAAGACGACTTGTATAGACTCCGATAGTACATAAATAAGATTTCGCGACAGAGGCTGAAAGACGAGATAGTCGTGGGTTTTGTGTAAGCGCGGCGTGAGATGCGAGGCTGCCCGCGGAGCAGATTTGTAGCGTGTGTGTACAAGTGGCGCGGTGACGCGATTGCCCTTGGCATTATTAGCGGCCGCCGCACATAGGGGTATTTTGCATTTTTAGCCGGGCGAAACTATTAGTTCGGGTTTTTCTGCTGTAAAGTAGATAGAAGTTACAAATATTTACAAAAAACCATTGAAAAGCCCTTAATTCAAAAGTGAGTATTATTGGCTGATACGATGATAAAATAAAGGAATATTCATGATTTGGAGAAGGTTTTATTGACTAACTCATTAGATAAAAATCATATTGAACAGGTATTCTTTACTTAAATGTTTGTAGTTAGAGCTCCCTGGTATGCCTAAAACAATAAATAAGCGTGTTAAAAAGAAAACATTTAATTATTTTCTTGAAAATAATGATTAATTGTTTTTAGTTTACACCAGCAGTAACGTCTAAGTTCTGTCAAAAGTAGCAAAAAGTAGCACCTAATGTGTAATATCTATCATCTGACAGTGTTTGTAATACGTTACAACAGAAATCATTAGCCGGAAGCACTCGGAAGATAACTATATTCACTGTGGAAAGTACAATATTCATTAAAAAACGGTTCAAACATTTTGAACTTTAAGAATTGATTTTGAACCTTAAAAAATACACGTAAACATTATTAAATCCTAACAAATAAAACTGTTCTATATTGTATTATAATAATCCATAGTAGTTTTGGTTAAATAGCTGACAATAAAAAAGTTCTGAGGTTTCAAACACGGTACGTTTTTAATGTAGCCAGAAACTGACGCGAGTGCATGTCACAATGATCAAGTTCCGAGAGGTTTGTGGCTGGATGGCGCGGGAGTAGGAGCCTGAAAATGGTCGGATTTTATTCAGTAGTTACCTGGCTTTCTAACAAGCATTAAATTTTTCTTTTCTGTTGAAGTTTGTTTTTCTAGTTTCGCCCGGCTAGAAATGCAAAATACCCCTATGTGCGCCGCTATCAGCCGGTGACATCAGCGCGCCCGCCGCGCCCCGCCAGCGCCTGCACGAGCTCTCTACCTAAGATACCTAGCTCTCAACACACTGAAAGTCTTATTTTACCTATCAAATATTTCTAACATAGTGATCTATTGAATCAACGCACAGCCCAAACCACCGCACCGGAGGGATTTTCATGGTTTGCCATGTCAACGTGTATCTACCAAATTATGATTAAATCTATAACTGTAGTTTTACTTTTACAAGATAAGGTAGCTCAAGGTAGAAGCGGCGGTTTCGAAACGTCCGATATTGAATGTGGGACTACTATAATAGTTACAAGTCCATGTAGCTCGCAGTCAAAGGTTGCGAGTCGACAGTTCAAAGCCGGTTGTTATTAGCTTCGTTCATCGTCGACTGTGACGCTCCGGCTAAACAGCATCCCAACAGCTCAGTAGCCTTGCGTAAAGTTCTTAAGTAAAAGTTTTATCGGCTCTATATATCCTTGTAAATGAAAATAAATAAGAGTCAATATTTTTGTAACAGTATTTGCCAATCACCGCGACACAGCAACTGGTCGTGATCGAAATCGTAATGGCGCGCTTCAATCTTCCTTCGCACACAAATAGCTAATACCGCCCTTGAATGAAACTGGATTATTGCACGGCCGGCACGCGGTGGCGCGCCGTACGATATCGTGCACCCTGCAGATTATTGAATACTTGGCACTCTTGACGTTCAGGAGGTTCTCAATTCCAATGTTTGTAAGCTTTGTTCTCTCTTTACGGTGACATGTCCCCGTTTAGATAAATTGTGTGACAATGAGACTGAGCGACACGGCGATGTTCCGCACAATGATTAGCACATAAACCGGCAATGTTCCAGTATGTTATCGTGAATCGGTGTGATCGGCCCGTTTAATGTTCCCATTGTGCGGCTCGCCGATCAATGGGCCGTGGCTTCTTTTGTCGGCGCCGCGGACACGTCATCTGCTTACTGTGCACGGCTGGTACACTTCTCCTTGCAGCACCATGAACCCTTAGCACTGCAACAAACTAGCAACAAACCCGATTTAATTACAGCCACCAGCTGGAAAATTTCAGGACTGTGTTGTGCAAGTCATATTCTGGACATCGCGTTATGAATACATATTGCCGTTTGACCATGGTTTCAGAAAACACAAGCTCTGCGATAGGATATCATAGCTTGCATGCAAAGATAAATGTTTACCTATTAGTATCTGTGTTGTAGAATTCAAATTAAGATGTAGGCATAATCATTTTGTGGTTTTCCTTGAGTATTCGTATATTTATTTCCACAATTTATAAACTGTCGTCATTTTCCTGTTAGGTTACGACATCGCTATACTTATGTATCTACAAAGAGACATTTTCTTGTTGTATGTGCAAGTTTCTTATGATAGGTGGTTTGTATTTGACATTGTTCATAAGTGATAGTGTCGGCCTCGACCTCAGCACCAGTAAACAAGGTCGGCTGATGTTTTGCCAACGTGACACAATCGCCAGCATTGTTTACATAGAGCGAGTCAGCGAGCACTCCGCTGTTCATGAATGAGCCGAGCGCGCCACTGTTGCGCAACCTCAGCCGCCACACGCTCTGCCAACACCTGTCGTCGACGATCTTACGGGATATTTTATTAACGGACAAATGGTTTCCAGATAGTACTCAAACCATTGCAGCTTCTTATGATTTGTCTCTGTCCACGTTAGGAATTCAGAAATACTTGTGAAAACGTTTTTGGCAGCCCGTGACGTTTTACATGTTGTAAGATAATGAACTGTTTACCCCAATGTGTGCACGTCGCGCTCTAGTTGCAGCAGTGAATGCGACGTTGCGCAACATAATGGCACGTCCATGCAGCCGCTATCCGGTGCAGATGTCTGATAGCGCCGCTCCGACTGCGACGCTTTGTGCACCTCAGCACTTCCGATTACTTATTGTGCCATCACTACTATACTAATTACCCCATACTCAGTAATAGCGCGCGGATTCATCATTACAAAGTTTTGGCCTCTAACTGAGACCCTCAGAATATTGTCATTGTCAGTACCGTCTAAGTTTGTGAGAGAAGATTCATACCACACATTTCTTCATAATTCTGACAACAATAACATTTTCGGAATATCTACAATAATGATATTTACCTACAAATATGACACCAAATATGTTTACAAACTCCCATTGTAAGCAAGAACGCGCTAACGGGGTTTAATTCTAAACAATCTCGATATCGTTGCGTGTGCGCTTACTGGTCAACAGTGAAGTGAATTCGTGCACTGTTTCCACTGGCCCACCGATGGATACCGATGGGATCCCAAGTTTTGACTTTGTTTCAACTATTTGATATTAACTGTTCCCTAGCATAAAACTGAGGTAATTTTCTCTTCATCCTTATTCATAAAACTTTTTGTTTATTTTCAGGTAAGACATGTCAAGGTGAACGCAGTTTGCATACAAGTGTAAAGGTACAACCACAAAGAAAATAGTACTTATTAACTACATAAGTACAAAACTAGTGCATCATAATGACTAACAGAGTGCAACTGTGCAATGAGAGAAGTCAGAGATCAAAATGGTTCGAGACAAAGCGTGAACGCTTAGATTTGGTGGTGGCCAGCTGTGCATAGTTGCATACGAGTGATTCAGAGAGCAGCTGCGCTTATCTGCTTATCCGTCCATACCCATTGAACTTGCAGTCTCTTTGGATCGCCCCTTTCACACATCTCACTATGCTGCTTCTCAGTGATTGTCACTTACAGGCAAAGGAGGTTCTTTATGCTTTACGTTATGTCCGACTGTAGAGCACCATTTCAATTGAGATCTTTACCAACAAGGTTTTCCTCCTAAGTATTGGCACAATAATGAATGTTGTAAAGTATAGGTACTTTATTGCCCCCTACTGGGATGCTAAAAATACAATTTATCATAACGAAAACAAGTGCAGAGAAAGGCAACACCGAACTAATGAAGTTCGCAACTTAGATTGCATCTTACGCGTGCTTCGATGTCGCTTTCTATTTAGTGATATCGATTGCCGCTTGATCAGACCGCAGCGGCTGTTGCGCGGGACTGGAACGCGCAGTGTACAGCGTCAGGAGCAGCTTTAGAAAGCTTTGCACGTAACGTAATGGCTCGTTGTCATGTAGACGAGTCCGCGATATGATTGCGTTCAACTTCATTAGGCGGTACAATAGACGTCACATCTGACGTGAAAACTTATTATTATGAATAGTTATTAAAGTTAGACTAATTATACGTAGAGTACTAGAGAAATTATAAAGCCGCCGTCTTCAGAAAGATATGGCACTTCAGTTAAATTAAAGGAATTTCTGAGATATATATTATTTGTCAGTACGATGGCTGGAGTGTCTTTACGGTGTAGACATTCCCTATTTCATTACTACCAGTAAACATGATTCCCTACGATATTGGGCTTTTATACCGGTGAGTCGTATTGCGTCCTGTGCAGCTACGTTACCGTTTGCCTACAGCCTACATTCTGGGATACCGCACGTCACGTGTACGGTCTGCCGTGCTTGGCGACTACCGGTGTGTGACAGCAACAAGTCCTAAATACGAGTGGCACTTGTGCACGCGTGTGAGTACTCTGCAGCACCGACTGCCGATTCAGAGAATTGCACTGTGCGGCGCCGCTCAATACACATTCGAACATTAATGTCGTTTACCCCACACGCTGTATACAACCGCATCACATAATGTACTTTGAATATAGAAAAAGTTTGATTGCTCAAATAGCGTATAAAGGCAAGTGCAATCACTAGATATTAATAAATGTTATCGTGCGATTTACATAATCGTTGATACTGACACGAATACATTACAACTGTATCAAATTCGTATCTCGGATTATGTCGTGGGTTGCACCGCGTCACATTGTATTTTAAGCATTTTATCTTGCATTATCATTTCCTATTAGACTTGCTTAAGGTTTTGAAATATTTGCCTTAAAGTAACAAAGTAGACGTTATTGCATGTATTGTAGTGTGGAACACGTCCAACGTGTGTAATGGTAGAATGGAAGGTCTGGTGATGCGGTCCCGATGCGCGAGCTTTCTACTTAATGCCGGGGTGTCGCGGCGTCGGCGTGTGCCGGTGAAAGCCTCTAATGTCAGCAGTAATTGCGAGCGCGCTGACGACGCCGCCCCTAATGCGACCACCACCACTCACACACATCTAATTGCTAATTGCACATTGATGGAATCCTACTTCTCCACAGGAAATAGCAAACAAACCTATTTCACTGGCAAATACATTAACTCGTAACAAATTGACGCATTAATAAGCCGACTGATTTTCTGGTGCAAGGCAGTCCTCGGCCATTTTACAGTAATTGTGAACGCGTGTGGTCCGGCAGAGAATATTGAAACGTTGCGCGCTGTTGCAGCAATTGTTATGGCGTTTGGGCATAAAGTGAAATGCTCGGCCCTACACAAATAGCTGATTGTTTAAACAAGTTTGTTCCGAACTTCCTACAATGGTAGCAGCAACCAGCGACTCGACCCGTCTATATATAGCGCCGATTAAATAGAGGAAACGGCGGTGCTTACGATTCAACAAACAGTTGGACTTTCTGTTGTTACGTACACGATGTCGTGCGTGCCTGTACCTATACTATGTATATAAACTTGCATAATGGTTTCGACACTAAATGTGATAGCCGTAGTAGGCTAATAGTATTTAGATATGAAGTGTCTCGGACCATTTGATTTGTTCTAACTAACGAATAAGAATGCTATCTTGTATTTATTTCAAAGCTGTGTTCTAAAATTAAGTTATGATAGCAGATCAGTATGTCCATGGCAACAGTTATGGTAAATACTTGATAAATAACCATGTGGGCGCGAGGCCTCACAAATGATTCCCATCCTGCGGCACCGGGGCCGCGGGGTCGCCGGGTTGCGCACGCGCATTCCGCTACACTACATATTTATCTGCCTAGATTTGCCTGAATATAGTGAGTCGGCTTCCAGTCTAACTGGATGCAGCTGAGCACCAGTACGACCTCTGCTGATACAACTCAACACAAAGTTATCGTGTTTGTAGCGGACCTTGCGTAAATGGCATACATTAATACGTCGTAGTATTATTCCCAACGATGTACACTTTCTCTCAATTTGGGAGTTTATAAGGGAGACCTGTAGTGTCGTGAGACGCGAGCTGTTATCTTATCTGTACATTAGTTGTACATTCGTGTACATCATCAACTTGTTGTACTTGACACCTTTCTTAGCTATCAGCTGCTGCAGCGACGCGTGCGCGCTTATCTCCTACCATTGTTTATTTTAGCGCTTTGTGCGAAACTACATATTAAAGATTTACTTTGTGCTGACGGAATTCCGACAGGTCGTGTTGATGATCATCCGTCAGAGAATGTGAATCATTTTGTACATTGATCTTACAAATATTGGTTTGAAGCCGCAGAAGCAATATGGATGAGTTAGATAATGTTACTCAAATAGACAAGACGACTGTATGAGCAAATGAATCATATGTAAAGCAGCAAGTAGCAAGTGGTCCAGCTGATAATGATCCGAGTGATTGTGTTAGCGACCATCTGTCCGCCGCGCCCGACCTACTTCGCAGAATTGGGAACGTCGTGTAGGACGCAATTACTATGGCGGCTGGTCTAACTCTTAACCATTCCGACGATTTTATTCCCACAATGCCTGATGATGAGATGACGACGTTATTTCCAAAACTGACCACTATCTTAAAAACACAAATAAAAAAACTACAAATGTTTAGTGACATTCGGTAAGAATTAGAGTAGAAAACAATAGTTCCATAATGCTTTGAACGGTTGAACCAGTAATTGGGTTTAGTCGTCTCGTAGATTAGCGGATGATGTGTTGGTCAGAGAAAGCTCCGGCGCCGCACGATATGCCTCTAGTAAGAGAACAACAAAAGCAGTAGATGAGGGCACTCCGCTGTCACGAGCCGCGAGCCGCGCGGCTGCCAGGCCGGCTGATGCTCTCCTATCGCTATTCATCAAGTTTTTTATACATCACGCCGCTCTGAAATAGATGTTTTACAGTTAGGTGTATAAGCCTAAGATAGCTGTATTACGAACAATGTGACGGGAATTGGGATAATAATTTGATAATTTACTGATGTTTATACGAATCGTGGATATTGTGCGGGCTTAGGAATATGTCTAGCATCAAGATCCCGTGTAGAATAAATAAACTGTAGGAAGATAGAGGTAACGTGCGCAACAAGCGTGCGCGTCTCGAATATATTTTCTCACAATTTATACATTTGATGATACATATTACTACATATGTCCGTTTGAGTACAACAGATTTCTGCTTCCATTACAATCTGTAATCTGGTTTATTGTTAGTAATAAAGAAAAGATCAGGCGGTCATTATCATAATACAAACGTTCGATTTTGGGGCCGACGTAAGAACGCGAGCGTACTCATTATAAATAGCTTTTGTTCTTGTGGTATTCAACGAAATACATCCGGAATGTAATTGTGAGTAATACTAGAAATTACTGTAACAAGGTATTTGCATGCCAGTAATGAGTTGGAACAAAAACCTCGTGCGCGCTAATATCTATCATTTGAAGTAATTCGCTCGCTGATGAGCTCAGCTCGAGGAGCTGCGCACTCGTCTCACCTCTGTCGGCTGCCACTATGTACGTCGCTAAACAATTACCAACAGATTCTGCAGTATTCTCAAAATATGAGGACTTAAAACGATTCAACCTTTTCAACGGCCGACAAATAAAGCCATGCGTATAAAGTGACATCATTCGTGCACCGGCTGTCTAGATTTCTTCTAACGCTATCCTTTTACAGAACCTAATTCGAATAAAACCTTCGCCTACACGACGTGACTTGTACATTTAGTATCAAGTTTCTTGTCGTGTACTGATTGTAGGATGCTGATGTGAATCACAACAACGGTTATCTTGTGTTTGATGTTTGTATCAGAGGTGATTGCATTTTATTGTAAATCAATTGATGTGGCTATCTGTGAGGCTGCGTGCACTAGACTTGCTACAGTTACAACAGGCTACAGAGCTTGTTATCAGGCAGCTAATCAAGTGCCCTGTGTCAACACTGCGACATCGGGTCACGGGATATAGGCTTCGCTTATCTGTCACACAATGTACTGTTCTTCTGATTTGTCTCAGTTGAGTCGGGTTAACTAAATAATCATGTAGATATAGCTCTCGGCGGAAGAGTGGGGTTCGCTTTCCGCACTGTACACATAAGGCAATAAACCAATAAATGGCTTCTGCGCAGGCGAAGGTCAGGGCTCAATATCTTTGCCGATGATTATACTTACGTAGAAATGAATGAAACGGGCATTAAAATCCTGTGATCGACATTTGCCTATTGTAGTTCGATCGACTTGTCTCATTGTCTTGCCTTTACTAATTTCATCGGATGTTTTCGTAACTCAGTTATTTTGACACTCCCAAATTGATTGCAAAATAAACGATTTGATTTAGTGGTGCTTACGAATGTCTAGTGCGGTGAGTGCAGAGCTCGTGCTGGTGTGGCGGTCCCGGCGGAGCAGTGCGACACAATGCCGCGTCCGGGGGATTGCGGCGCACGACAGGCCCCGGGAGACTCGCGCCGTTGCAACACTGCTCATGTGTACTGTACTGCGCATGTCATTACTTACATTGAGCAATTGCTGTGACACACTCTATTCTAGGGAATCCGAGTACCACATTTTGGTCTGAGTGTGTGGAATTAGCTTGAGTAAATAGTGTGGTATCGGAGTTATGTATGTCCGCGGCACCGGCACGGCGCGTGTTGAAATGTGCAGTGGCACGTATTGCACGAGAGCGCTGTTACGTCACCACTGGTCGAAGCATCACACCGACGACGAAATCTCTCACTTTCCAGCTAATTTTCCAGTTTCAATAATCAGCTGTAGTGGGTATCGCTGCAATGGTCGTCAACTTTTGAAGCAGACTGGCACAGCCCAGCTTTCCAGTGTCTATGCTCAACTCATCGTACGTATCGAACGTTGTGGCGTGACTCACGGTGTTCGTTCGTGCTCGAGCTATGGCCGTCAGACTGTTTTTGTATCTCTTGCAAAAACAATGCTCATGATGAACCTAGCAGTTTTTGGCTGATGAACATGGAGGAATATAAACACTTTTGAATACGAACTTAAAAAAAAATAGTGCCCGAGTACGACGTTTTACCAAGAAAGTCATTAAAGTGCTCTACTTTTTGTTAGATGGGTGTATTGATTGACAGTGGAGTAGTGAACTGGGCGTAGTTCGTCCGCGGTCACACCTCGCCGTATGCGAGTTCGTCATAATGGTCCGCGCCCGCCAGCCAGCATAGGCGGGCGCCTATCCGTGTTGCCATCTAATTGAATTAACCTATTGGAATCGACAAATAAAATTCCCATATTTTTAATTAAACTGGTTCGGTGCCAATTGAGTCATTGATTTAGAACTGCCTGGGGAGTTTTGTATTATTTTATTTATTTATTTATATATTCTTAGATTATGGCGATAGTATTATGGCGATGTCTTGTTTGCCCTCGTTATAATCTTTCGAAGAATTTATATCGTTATAATCTATCATAAGAAATGTTTAGCTGGTTAAAAAAAGAGAAATTTGAGACGTGAATAAACCAAAGGCAAGATAGGAAACCAGTACGACGCAACGACTCCCAGAGTTCACATCCTTATTGAGGGATTTTCCCTGGAGCACCGATGACGATCACAAGCTTTATGGGCGATGAATTAACTGGAATGTTGGTTGAGTAGTATAACAGTTGTTAAGGCGATGTATAAACAGTAGGTCACGACAATCACAGGGCACATTAAGGTTAATCGAGTACATTAGCAGCGGCACACCGCGCCCTGCCCGCGCCGTTTCACACACGAATAGGGATCACTCCCACTGGCGCCTTCACTATCAATGACTTGTCACTTTTCACATTGATTTGACTAGTTCACTAATAGAGTTACGCCAGTGGGCCTGTGACTGCAACTTATGACTTTCCTGTTCCAAACTGTCCCAAAACACCTGGATTTATACTTTCTGCTCTTAAGAAGTGATTATTTCTTGCCTAATTCTCAAATGACTGCGTGAATCTTTCCCTTATTTTGTGTGTGTTCCGACATAATATCGGGTAGCTTGTGTGCAGCGACTGGCGGCGGTCGGCGATGGCGCTACGTCTCGCCGCATTCCTGGTCACAAATTAGCGCGCGCCGCCGCCATGATAACCTATCTCAATAGAGCGCCCTACGCAAGGCGCTCCAGCCGCTGGCGCCGCGCCAACACCCGCTATATTTACCGCGCCAACTACACGGAATTCCAGCTAAACGCTTTTGCCTATACGTGGCTGTTCACTCGGTTAATGGCTCTAGATCTGCGCCGAGTTATCTCGTTCCGCTTTTATTTGATGCTCTTTCATGTCGCTTATCTTTCACTTTCGTACGTACGAGCCGTAGCGTAGCGACTGCTGGCATTCATTAAGACATCTCAAAAATAGATTGTTTCCTCCATTCTAGACCGTATCTGTGTATAGTTTTATTTAGGTGTATATATTTATTCATCCAAAAACATTGAATGTATTAGCGTAAATACACGCCCACCCACCCACACATACACACACACACACACACAGTCCTTTTGTTATAATTACTTAAGTCTTGTATTAGTTTTTTCTTTTGATCTCATTAGTCCTTAAGGAAATCGTATTGTTGATAGCCGCGATACAGGCTTTGCCTAGTGCGGATGTCATTGTAAAATATTATTGTAAACTTGGGACTGCCTAATAAAGATTTATTATTTACTAGCTTTCCGCCCGCGGCTTCGCCCGCGTGGAATTCGGTTATATTGCGGTATAAATCACAACGATAAGAAAACTTCTCATTCCCACGGAAAAATCTAAGAAGCGCGATGTAACGCTGGATACGATTAGTTGTTAAACCAAAACTGAATGGTACACTATATTATATGTTTTCCCTTGTGGAGCAAAAACATGCAGATTTTGGGCACTGGAAACCCGGGAACACGCTACATAGAGCTGACCATGCGAAAACAATGTTTTCTAAGTGTACTCCAGCAACCCTTAGAGTTTGGCCTTGTGCTTTATTAATGGTCATTGCAAATGAAACCCTTATAGGAAATTGTAGTCTTTTAAATTGAAATGGGAGGTCTGTTGGAATAATCGGAATCCGAGGAATGAGTACACTTTCACCCTTTGCTACGCCAGTTAAAATAGTGGCTGTAATAATGTTCCGCCCAAGCTGAGTGACACGCAGCCTGGTACCATTACACAGTCTAGGGGCATCGAGATTACGCATGAGCATCACCGGAACACCTACTTTTAGTTTTAATTTATGAGAAGGCACCCCAGATAATTCCAAAGAATTTAAAAACTCCACAGGACACACAGCGCCATCTACAATCCATCCATCAAGCAAACAATATTTTTGTTTTCCCTCGGGAATATCTATTTTTTTCGGGATAAAAAGTACCCTATTATTTAATCCGGACTTCTAACTTTACGTCTGCAAAATTTCAAAGCAATCGGTTCAGTAGTTACGGCGTGAAAGCGGAACAAACAAACAAACAAACAAACTCACTTTCCGATTTATAATATTAGTAAGGATTTAAATCCTATGTGATTTCGATAAAATGTGTTGGACTGGCAAGTGATTTGCCGAGATATCCTTATCCCCAACAGTCATGATGGTCAGGAAGCAGTGCGTCCAGTCGACTGGCGGAGTACAGCGCGCGCGCACGAGCGACCCTAATGCGCTGCACATGCGCCCGCTCGTGCTCACACTGCTGCGAGTGTTCACTGCACATGTTACGTTAATTAGTGCTCTGTTCGTATCTGCTAAGCCATATGTACCGAATCTATCGATCTTAGCACATTTCTAGTTGTACATCTTACTTAGGATATCCTAAAGCTATAAAATGTTGAGTATGCAGCATAATAAGCAATATGTTAGTATAATCATAGATTATTGTGTGGTTGTGAGTGGCGTGGGTGCAGTATGTAAGCGGAGCTGGTGTCAGTTAGTCGAGCGCGTGCGAATAGATCCTTGTGCCACATAGCGGGGCTCGTGACATCAGCGCGCACGGGCTGCTTTTGCCACATGTTGTCTAACAATCACTCGTCAGCTCTATCCTTTGTAAAGACTGCCTTACAGGAGCTCTTTTAACATTAAGTGCCTAAACGATTGAGATCAGGAGCGGATCCAGCCGACAAACATTTAGTATATTGGGGTTGTGGGCATATGGTAAATCCGCCAGTCATCACTGATTGGTATAACAAACTTTCTGCTTGACTCATGTATGGGTTTCGTAGAGTTTGTTTGGGTGGAGCACATTGCCCTATAAGTGGAGGTGTAGTGTCACCGGCTCGCCATAGCACGTCTCGTGCGGCGCGCCCGCTCGTCTCGTGACTCGCGCCATAACGCGCTTCTATACATACGCCCAAAACCTACTCTTTATTTATAATCCATACCATGAGTGTTGAAACTATTATATTGTCGACGTTATACTCCAGTCGAGTTATCAAAGTACCTAACATTCAGCATTTTGCGCGATGAATGTTCGCTGCATATGAAGCCTGAATGGTGTACAGTTGAGACAGCAGGCCGCTCTCGACTAGCTAACACTGCATAGCATTGATTAGCGAGTGATGCGCGTGCGACTGCGCGCGGGCGCTCCCCGCGCGTCGAGGCGACACCATTGCGTGACACCCTCCAGCAAACTACTGCGGGCGACGTTGCATTCCCGTCACGTTTGCACACTTGCTGTATTTCTGTTGCCGTGTAACAACAAGTACTGTTAAACTATAATAAAATATTTGTAGTTCCCGTACAATAAACTGGATTAAACCCATCCCAATCCCAAGTGTGCGACTTGGACTTCTACTTGGCCGGATTTTAATTTTCGTGGATATTTATAGAGACACCCCAGTTTGTATTACCTAATTCTCATCATATGGAGCATTATACTCAATACAAAATGGGGTTGAACATTGGAGTCATTCTCAGCCATGTACACCGTACAAGGATTACATCTGTCGCTAATAAATAGGAAAGCCCCTCGCATGTGGGCCATTGTTATAGCGGCCAGTGCACGACTGCGCCCCTAGCGTTACACCGAGTTTTGAAATACTACAATACCCCGAGCACGCTCCGAGCTCTCCCACTCGTCGTGTGCTGATGCAGTCTGTTCGGGCGGTGTGTTTACGATCACTGTCATCGTTAAGTATTTTCTGTTTGCTAAACAGTAATCGCAATCAAACCTTTCTGTAGCTAGTAGAAATTCGTGTGTTGTATGCCGTTTTATTTTGTAACAGGATTCCTTTATGAAAGGCGGCTGCTGTGGGTTGTCTATCTCCGCAATGTATGCGCGTGTGCGCGCGGCTCGCGCTGCCCCGCACTAATCATCACTTGACCCCAACTCACTATTTACAATCGCTTTATATTAAAGCGTTTTATCGACTACACTTAACAGAGTCCAGTTTGTTTCTAAAATGTAATACTGCCACGATACTAAGTATTACCCAGTATTTCGCCTGTAAAAAACTCATATCAAACATACAATTAAATGGTAATGTTCAGACTTCTGTATATCTTAGACACCATTGGCTGTGTTTCGGATGGCACGTTAAACTGTAGGTCCCGGCTGTCATTGAACATCCTTGGCAGTCGTTACGGGTAGTCAGAAGCCAGTAAGTCTGACACCAGTCTAACCAAGGGGTATCGGGTTGCCCGGGTTACTGGGTTGAGGAGGTCAGATAGGCAGTCGCTTCTTGTAAAGCACTGGTACTCAGCTGAATCCGGTTAGACTGGAAGCCGACCCCAACATGATTGAGAAAAAGGCTCGGAGGATGATGTTCAGACTTCTGTGTGAGTCTCCATTTACCTGCTAGACAAACACCTAGCCCAGACTCACTGGAAATAGAGGTAAAATTATAACAGGAGCTTAGCCTTCTGATCGGTATTTTTCAAATAATATATATTTCTCACACATTTAGTAAAAACGTTTACCTATTAATACTTCTGCGGTTGTTTGGCTTACGCCGCATCGATTTATTCAACAACTAATTGAATGGCTCTATTTGATTTGAATGAGTTGAGCGGAGTGCGTCGGATCGCAGTCGTTATGATAATGTGGACACGCTGCGACCAGGGTTAATTAATTGAATTAAACGTAATGGCGGTTTCATGTAAATTGGGGAAGCCCTACCGCTCTATGGCCACTTTGTGAGCCATTACACTAACACGTCTCAACTGTGTAGTGAAGTAACGTATTCTCACGTCCAAGGAACTTATTCTGGGTGTGTAAATTGTAGAGAGGCATAATAGTTGTAATGGTCTGTATAGGTATATGTGAGCGAGCGATGTTGAGCGTTGTGGTGGCGTGTTGCAGGCAAGGTGGTGTGCGCGTCGTGCGGCGGCAAGTGCAGCGGCGAGGTGCTGCGCGTGTCCGACAAGTACTTCCACACGGCGTGCTTCACGTGCCGCACGTGCGCCGCGTCGCTGGCGCGCGGCGGCTTCTTCTGCAAGGACGGCCACTACTACTGCCCGCACGACTACCAGCGCGCGTTCGGCACGCGCTGCGCCGCCTGCGACCTGTACGTGGAGGGCGAGGTGGTGTCGGCGCTCGGCAACACCTACCACCAGAAGTGCTTCACGTGCGCGCGCTGCAAGCGAGCCTTCCCCTCGGGCGAGAAGGTCACGTACACCGGCGCCGAGGTGGTGTGCTCCAGCTGCGTGGCGGCGCCGCAGCGGCAGACGGCGCGCGCCGCGCCGCCGCAGCCCGCCGCGCCGCACTCGCCCGTCTCGCGCGGAGACACCGCCACGCCGCACGACCAGAACGGTATGTACATTACTATTCTGTGCCAAACCACCTAAATATGTATGAGTTTTACAAAATGCTTTCTACTTTCTCTGCTGTCGCACAAACTTGCAAATTCGTTGATCCTTGACCTTGACCCACGCCGTGACATTGACGCGCTGTCACGCCGTCGAACATTACCACCTCTCGTCTAGTACACCTGATGGGATCACTCGTGTATATGTAGAGTTGGTAGTAAACAATGCTTTGTCCTGACTGCAGAGTGTGCGGGATGCGGGCAGGAGCTGTCGGAGGGCCAGGCGCTGGTGGCGCTGGACAGGTGAGGCGGCGCTCGGGGTGAGTGGGCACTGTGGCGCGGACGCTGTGAGTGAGGCGTGGGTGGTGTTGCAGGCAGTGGCACACGTGGTGCTTCGCGTGCGGCGAGTGCGGCGCCGTGCTGCAGGGCGAGTACATGGGCCGCGACGGCGTGCCCTACTGCGAGCGCGACTACCAGCGCCTCTTCGGCGTGCGCTGCGCCTACTGCCAGCGGTACATCTCCGGGAAGGTGCTGCAGGTACGCAACTATCAGCAACGGTGAACGAACAGGTGGCCTCGTCTCATCCATATGAATATCGATCGTCCCATTATGTGAAGATAACTGTATCCTGCAGGAAGCGAGTGATTCACTCGTTACATAACCCAATGATAACAACAATAGCGAGCGAGCGCGTGACGTCACGTGACGTGGCGCGCGTCACGCATGCGCTCGCGCGTCACAGCACGGGACATGCAACTATAAGCTTCGTACAACTTAACGGCAAAAATTACTACCATATACAACGCAAACAAATTGTGACGTTTCATGTAGGTGTTTGTAACGGGGAAATAAATATTTGGGACAAAGTCAATTAATGGGACAAATAAAATGTTATTGGAGGTAAACAAAACCAAGGAACGCTATGAATATTCTTGGTTGATTATAATATTGTGATGTGTTGATATGGCGTGTCGTGCGCAGGCCGGCGAGAACCACCACTTCCACCCCACGTGCGCGCGCTGCAGCAAGTGCGGCGACCCGTTCGGCGACGGCGAGGAGATGTTCCTGCAGGGCGCCGCCATCTGGCACCCGCGCTGCGGGCCCGCGCCGCACGAGCCCGACCTCGAGCCCGCCGCCGACCGCGCCTCCACCGACCTGCAGGTATACTATCCACCTCGTCATCTAATCAATTATGTAATATCGACATTGTTTCGACTGCATGTTTATTGTAGTTTAGCTCAGCTTAATTCTGCTATAAATTCAAATAGTAGTGGTTTTAATTATAATTGTGTATATAGTCGTCCGTATGTTGTGTTTAAACAAGCGCTCAGCAGCCCGACCCTGGCCAGGGTTGGTGGCGACACCTATCGATGCCGTATACAATATGTTGCGCAACATAATGAGAAGTGTGATGTGAGCAGCGCGGCTGGCCACATGTTGCGAGATACTTTACAACCACAGCTAATGTTCTGACCGACCAGCACTTGTTTCTGCAGCAATAAGCTTGCTTTTTATATTGTTAAGCTTTTATTTAATATTTTTTTTTATTTTTTCAGTGCCGTAGTGTCTTGATGTTTTGTAAAATGTGTCATGTGCCACAGTATACACGACTAGATGCGAACATAGAGCACCCACATTATGCTTTAATTTTATTTCTTAAATACAATAGCATTTTTTTTTTGTTAAAAATGCATTCATTTGTAATATAGTAGTTTTTGTGAATTAGAATATTTTGACATTAGTAATTAGGCCTTGTTTACTTGTCATATATTTAAAACACAAGTGCACGGGTGTTCGTACCGGGCGGCAAGGCGTCAGAACAACATTTACGCGTAGAGAAGCGTGGAATATCGCGAATGTAGCGCCTAGTCGTGTGCACTCGTGGCGGGCAGCTCGCACGCGCGCTTGGCTCGTGCGAGTGGCTCGCGCGGCTCGTGCGGGCGGCTCGTGCGAGCGGCTCGTGCGAGTGGCTCGCGTGGCTCGTGCGAGCGTCTGACGCGGCTTGTTGTCGGCAGTTCTCGCTGCGCTCGCGCACGCCCAGCGTCAACGGTTCCTACTGCAGCCCCTACAGTAGCTTGACCAGGAAGGTCCGTCACATTTTTTTTTATTATTTTTTAAGGTGTGCTCTCGAATGTCTAACCGGTGCCGCTACACTGTTTTATGAAACAAAGTCAAAATTTCAGTTTTTTGCAATAATGACGAAATTAATCTGATTTATTATGTTGACTTCAAGGGCATACATATTTTAATTCAGTTGACACATTTACACGTTTGTTATTATTTGTAATTCACTTGTCACGTCGCGTCGTCGCATTCGGTGTCGCTCGGCGCCTGCGCATGTGAATGTGTTGACTAGTTGTGCTGCTGTTACGCATTTATATGCTAAATCTTCACATTAGGTAACCAAAGTAGAACTTTTCTTTAATTTAATTTTCTCAAGTTTATTGAAAACTGGTATTTGTAGTATCTTACGGGCCAAAGTGAGATACAAATTTATTGACGGGACAATTTGAGAAAATGAATTTTATTATTAAAGATTTGCTAAAAACGAAGCGTGTGAGTATGGCAGCACAAAGTCGTGCGTCGTGTTGTGAGTGGGCATGGCGTGTTGCAGTACGGGTACCGCGCGGTGTCGCCGGGGCTGGTGCTGCGCGAGTACCGCGACGCGGGCGCGTGCTCGCCGCACCGCATCACCACGTACTCGTACCTCACGAGCGAGCCCTCGTACCTGCGGCGGCCGCTGCAGCCCTACGACCGCGCGCCCGCGTCGCCGCACTTCCACCGGCCGCCGTCCGCCGCCAGCCGCGCCTCCAGCCGCGCCGCCAGCAAGGCGTCCTCGCGCCCCGCCATGCGCGCGCTCGTGGACTCCATGCGCGCCGAGACGCCGCGCCCCAAGTCCCCGCGCATGAACAACGAGGAGCCCATCGAGCTGTCGCACTACCCCGCCGCCTACAAGCCGCCGCCCGGCACCAAGCCCAAGATCGAGCGCGACGACTTCCCCGCACCTACCCGAGAGCGCCGCCGCCGCTGGTCCGACACCTACCGCGGCGTGCCCGACAGCGACGACGAGCCCGACGCCGCCGTCAACGGCAAGCTCAACGGCGCCGACGTCGACCCCAAGCTGCGCCGCGAGGAGCACGAGCTCGCCAAGATCGAGACCGGCATCGCGCAGGTACCGCCGCCCTCGTTGTAACGACACTACATACTGCATTCATGTGTGCTAATGGAGTCAACAACTGCAACTGTTCACTGTTCCAGGTATTCCTGAAAGAAGTCAAGGAGCGAGAGAAGCTCCAGCAGTGGAAGAAACAGAACCTCGACCCCAGGAACGCGAGCAGGTGAGACTCACATAAGTTCCTCCGTGGCTCGCAAGACACGTTAACTTACTGTGTCGGTAGAGTGATGTGCTTGTGTCTATGGAGAAATAATGCTTAACGGAGATGTCATAACGGAAAATTTCCTTAAAAAAGTGTCAAAATGCTAGTGCCCTTATACGCTTTCCTTACAAGCCACCCATTTTTTACCAAAAATCAAAGAATGTATGTCCCCTTAGTTCACTCGTAACTGATCGTTTTGGTCACGGGCATTGTACATATATAAAGTGTCGCGAGGTCGCCCTCGCTACACGCCCTCGTGGAGTGCGTGGTGCTAACTGCCCGGTGGTGCCGCAGGACGCCGTCGGCGTCGCGCGAGCCGCTGCCGCGCCTGCGCTACTCGTCGCCCGTGGGCGCGTCGCCGTCGCGCTCGCTGGACGCGCGGCCCGACGAGCACGAGCACAACCACGCCTCCCACGCGCATACCCACGTACAACGGTGAGCACGCCGCCCATGCCACTACGCGCCCACTAGGCTAATGACTTTCATTAATGTGTCTAATCCTTAGTTCCCTCTGTATGCGCACCGAACGTACGCGCGTCACTGCCGGCCGTACGTTCGGTGCCACTAGCGCCGCGCCGCGCGGATACCTCGCCAGCCTCGGGCCCATAAACTGCATAAAAATGTACATAATTACCAAGAAATATAATCATAAGTACCAGCAATAAAATGTCGGCACACCGGCTGGCAAGGTGTCGCGGGTGTCGCCAAGCCCCGGACTGCCCCTACTGTCGCCTACTGCCGGCTACTAACACTGTCACTAACCACACACGACTCGGCTCGCTAACACTACTAGCTCACGTCATCGACTGCGTGCTCGCGCCGCTGTCCGACCGACAAGGCCTGCCACTGCCCACTCTTGTGACGTGTCGCTCGCACGGTGCTAACTTTCAGTCTGTTGCAGTACACACGTACACGTACTACACAGACGAGGGTGAGTATGTTATGGTACCGCAGCTCTGTCTCGCTTGCAAGTAAGATACCGTCCGGCGTCACACACAGTTGCTAGTGTGGTGCCGGCTGAGTAGAGAGCTTGGCGCGTAGGTCGCGAGCGGGCAGGGCAGGCTTGTCGTCGCGCGGCGCGGGATGAGCCGGCGCCGCCGCAGGTGAGTGCTGTGTGCCTGACCGCTGCCGCCGCCACTACCCGCGCCCACACACTCGCGCATCGACAACTCGACTTCGACGCACATTTACTCTACTACCCATTTAGAATATCAATCTCCCATACCTAATTAAAAAGAGATTGTAAATAATTTTATGAACAAGTGAAACGTTTTTGCCACGTCACATAAAGTTACGTATGTACTTACAAAAAGTAACAGTTCAGTTACATAACTATGAATTCCCGATGTTTTGTGGTTTGTCTTACAATAGCAACACTAAATCAAACTCAGCATGGTCGATGTCGGTGAAGTAGAACAGTTGCGATGCGAGTGTGTCGACGCGTGGCGCACGAGTGGCGAGCCACCGTGAGCTTCTGCTGCATCTCCCGCTTCTTACTAAACCTGCTACACATACAATACTTGCATTTCATAACTACTATTAAGTACTCAATAATAATCAACTACAAATACAATTTATTGATTGTCTCATGTACAAAAAAAACATTAGGAAATCTGTCAGTATGAGCACTTCTGTTTCTATCAGTTTTGAGCTTTTTTCTGAGACAAAAGGTTACCAGTTTCAAAAAATTTCAATTTGTCATAATCACAATTATGGTTTTGAGCTAATATGCAGAGTGTCAAAAACAGCTTGTTAAAGGCGCTTGTCCATCACCAGCTGCGTCTCTGTCGCACTGTGCACTGCCTAGGACTGACACCAACGCGACACTTTCTAGTTCACTTATGCTCTGCTCATATACCTTATAAGTTGACAAGAATGATTCCTGGTTACCACTGCATTATACCGTTGTAAACTGATTTGTTTGTTTGTAACCTTGCGGTTTCGAAACTACTGAACCGATATAATATAAATCTCACAATTGGGAAGCTACACTATCACCGGGTTAGTTATTTCTACGGGATGCGGGTAAAACCGCGGGAAAGAGCTAGTCTTCCATAAGCTTGCAATGTCGCTAGAAAGATAATTTCAGTGTAACATGCATGGTCGTCGCAGGGTAGAGTTGTCATCATGTGTGTTGCTTTGGTGCTGAACAAACACTAACATATCCGCATTTACCTATGTTCATGTCACTTCTCTACTTATGTTCTCGCTTTTGATATGTGTTAAGAGTTAAGCTTTTTACGATTATTTAAGTACTAGCTTTTGCCCGCGGCTTCGCTCGCGTTAAAAAGTATACAAACTTTCATCCCCTATTTTATCCCCTTAGGGATGGAATTTATCAAAATCCTTTCTTAAGGGTTGCCTACGCCATAGTAGCTTTATGCATGCAAAGTCTCAGTCCGATCGGTTTAAAATTGACAAAGTTTCATACAAACTTTCATCCCTATTTTATCCTTGGGTAGAATTGATCAAAATCCTTTCTTAGCGGATGCCTACGTCATAACATCTACCTGCATGCCAAATTTCAGCCCGATCCGTCCAGTGGTTTCAGCTGTGCGTTGATAGATCACTATGTCAGTCAGTCAGTCAGTCAGTCAGTCACCTTTGAGTTTTATATATTTAGATTGTGAGTATCGCCACAGTAGCAGCGGTGATACACACTTACACATGTGCAGTTGACGCCTACACTGTATGTCAGTGGCGAATCTACCGCAACGGCCTCTGTGGCATGCCCTTATGTAATCACTTATATGTACTTCGTTTTGTACGCCCCTATATATTCTGTATCGTTGTGTGAGCACATCAATCCGATGCCTCCGATTGTGAAGGCTAAGATAAGTGCCCTGATGCACCTGAATTTAATGAATGTCAATGTTTGTGAACTTTCAACCATATCGGATGGATGTGCCCCCGACGTTAGTCCCTGCTGTATGTTATGTTGCGTGTCTCGATGCATGGTGCATGTCGAGTGCACTCACACGGACGGCTCTGATGATCGATGTCGTTACTGTGAGCGAAGCATACATTAGCTGAGCACGTGTGAGTGCACCGTGTTGTTGACGTGGCGCAGTGGACGTGCCGGAGCCGAAGCTCCGCTGCGCCTCGTCGCACTCAATGTTGTTACTGTTGTCATGTGCGCCGACGTACCGCACCCTAACACGATACTACGACACTATTTGTGATACTATTCAATTGTATTTACTTTGCGGTACCCACTGGTCACTGCTTTAATTTTGATTCAATTAATTCTATCACCGCATTCTTCGGGTTTGTGTACAATGAAATAGAATATATAATAGCGAAGATGACAAGGCCAATGATAAAAGGCTCGGTAGCGCTGCGGCGTAGTGTCGTGTTAGCGTGCGGCGCGGCTTGGCGCGGTGTGCGTGCTAGCTAGCGTTGTGCGTAGTGTCGCGGCCCGGCTCCGGCCTGCGCTCCAGCACGCTGCCCGCCGCGCTCCCGCCGCCACCACCACACACACACACACAGCAGGCAGTAGGCAGGTAGGCGGCAGGCGGTACAGCGCGCATGTTGCAGTGGTGTCGTCGCTGCGGGCGGCGCCGCGCCCCGGCTACGGACTGGCGCCGCGCTCGCACACCTCTCCTCCACCGCCGTGAGTACCCGCACACACACACACAGCCGATACCAATCGCTGTCACTACTCATAGATTCCCTTCAAATACCTACATAAAGAGAGTTGCGACCAGCTGCCATTAAATGCTACCCTCGTGGTTTTGAAGATAATTATCCGCTAAAGATCATTTCGCTATTTAAATCACTGACTTTAAATATATCCCGACATGATTTCATCAATTTTTAATTATTTCGTGTTACTATTTATTATAATAAATACTTCTTACTGCACATAATCTGAATACTTCATTTAATAGGTAATATTAAGAAAGAAATCTCATCAAAAGTGATTTTTCAAGATAGCAGCTTGCTTTAGTTCGCTTTCCGACCACATTCATAACAGCTAAATAAATATTGCAATACCTCTACGGTCGGTTAGTCCTAAGGTAAGCAATTTTTGCTTAGCTTGTGTTATGGTTTCCAACACAACTGATAAACTACATAGGTCATTTATTAATTAGGCAGCAACTCTCTATTTGTGTTTCGATGAGTGACAGCGATTCTGGTGAACACGAGATGCCAGTTTACACAGAATAGCGAGAACAAGCGTCTGCGTGTTCATTCTTAGAGATTTATTAATGTTGTATCGAAATCACTTGACGGCTGAAACAAGCCTCAACCTTTAAACAAAACATTGTACATTCCACACAATTGACAAGTGAAGATCATTAGATGAACTGCCACTAACGCGAAGCCACACTTTGCGAGTACAGGGTATGTATACCTGTTATACAAATTATAATTTATATACTGCTACTGCACAAAACATACGAGTCATTATTTTGTTAAAATATATTTTTTAACGATCTACTTTTTTTAAATCCTACACAAATTCAGTTATTTTTTTTTGGTCATTGGTTAATGCTAGTTAATTTGGTTTGCAATTTGGTTTGCATTTATAATGTTTAGTTTGTAAGGCACACCCAGCACGGGTGTCCCCACTCAAGTATTCCTTGTTTGAAGTTCCTTACTTCGTTGAACAACAGTTTGAACTACTAGGAGACTTGCTTGCTTCACTTGCCACTGACTACGTCACGTAATACACACGTTGCGAGTGTGCAGGCTTGTAGTGGTGTGCTGCGCACATGTTCCATTAAGATTGTCTGACGGTGTGTATGTGTGTTCCTCAGGGAGACTTCACATTCAGCGGCATGGGCGACAAGACGCATAGCACGGACTTCAGCAGCGGCAAGTCAGACAGTAAGTAGTGCGCGGCGGCGGCGCTGTCTCCCCGCCGTGCAGCGTGCACGCGATGCGGGAGCCAGCGCCCGCGTCTACCGCCAGTCGCTAACTACGATAATGTTTATGTAATCTCACCCCCCACACCTCTACTAATACCTGTTTACTTGACACTACAACAGCCCTATACATTGGCTAGTACTTGTGGACAAACATCGAGTCTCACTCGTCCACGTCACAGACCAAGGGTCCTATGTCTATTGCAGACCTTGGGCCGGGCACATGGATGCACTATAGTTTTCTTCACAATACATGTTGTGCAACTATTGGAACTCCTCAGTCAGTACTTGCTAACCAAATGTACATGTTAACGATTTATTCGTCAACTCGCCCACGTCAATTTTGTCCACTCGGGTAATTCAAAATAGTTGTGTGTGTGGAACATGCGTGGGCTTGGTGTAGCGATATAGTGGTGAGCTGCGGCGCCGTGTAACTGACGTGTGGTTGTGTGTTGTGCGCGCAGTGCGGACGGACCTGTGCAGTAAGTAGCGCCTCGCTCCGCCTCGCGCCTCGCGCCTCATGCCACGCCGGCTGTCCGCATTCCTATACTGCTCACTTAGTTTTCCCATGCCAATCATAACTAACTCGATATCATAAAAAAAGTAGCAATCGCAACACTGTTCAATGTTATATCATCAATTTTGAAAGTTTTAGAATGAAGAATCAAAAATTACCTCATATCCATTTATTTGCTGCCACGGATTAATTTAACTTGTAAACGTAAAGTATTAAAAAGTTTCGATTTGCATATACTTTTATGTTGCTTTTACGCTATTACTATTTTTGTGTATTCCTCATAAAAGGCTTTTAAGAATAATCATAGCAAAGATAGTACTTACCCTTTTTCTTACGAGAGAAGTAATACAAAACAAGGTGCTGATAGTTGAATTCATCTTATAGAAATACTTCTTTAGACAGGTAGAACCTCGATGTTGGCGCCGCGGTACATGATGGCACGCTCTTGCGGCCAGGAACGAACTATCTCAATACAAGTTATCTTTCTTTATAGAACGGCGTTCCTGGCAATTATGATCCTGTCACTACAAACCCATTTAAGTTTCCGAACCCATTCCCGCATGTGGGCATTTCACAATTTATATGAAAGAGTAAAAGCGGAAATACACTTACGTGTCGTGGCGTGTCGTGAAGCGCCTGACGTTATCGGTTTCATACATTTAACTACACGTGTTGAGACACGACGACAGACAAATATGTAGGTCTCTAACCATATAACATGTATGAAACCGAAGGCTTCTGGCGCGTCAGAACACGACACGTAAGTGTGTTTCCGCCTTAATTCGCGTTAGTGGCCTCCTATACACGAAAACGCTTGTATGGCCTCCTGTACAAACGTTCGTGGCTGGGAGGAGGGGCGCCAATATCGAGATTCTACAGACACGTGAGTAGCGTGTCGCCTGCGTACTGCTGGATGCTCATCGCTCGTGTGTTTCAGTATCTGCCGGCTCCATCACTGACGTGGATCGAAGTGCTGTGGTGAGTACATCATCAACTGCTGTCTCGATGGAACTTCTTCCTGCACCCTGCTCTACTCCTGACTATCTGTGGACCAAATTTCATTTAAATTGCATCAATAGTCGTGAAAGACAGAGTCACTTTTTTATATACTAGCGACCCGCTCCGGCTTCGCTCGTGATAACAGTATTATCCCACTATTTAATGTATGTTTTTACACGTATAAACCTTTCTTTTTAATCACTCTATCTATTAATAATAACCGCATAAAAATCGGTTGCGTAGTTTTGAAGATTTGAGCGTACAAAGGGACATAGGGGCAGAAAAAGCGACTTTGTTTTGTACTATGTAGTGATTATAACTAGTTTCAGCCAGCGGTTTCACCCGCACCCGTGAAAGTTCTGCAATAAAGCGGATTTTTCAAATCGGATCAGTAGTCCCTCAGATAGCGTGTTCAAGAAAGAGATTAAGGATTGTATTAGATAGAAAACCTTTAAGTGTGGATAGTTAAGACATAAAATATTTTCGCAATGTGCGTACTGTTTTAGAAGTAGTCGGTATACATGTGTGTAGAGTGTTGTTGTGGGCGCGCAGACGACGGACGGCGGCGTGGCGGTGCGCGGCGGCAGCGCGGCCTACCCGCGCGCCGGCGCGCGCGCTCGCTGCCAACATGGCCACCTCGCACCTGCTGCACGAGCCCGCCAAGCTCTACCCCTACCCTGCTCATCACCAACTACCGCCTGCCGCCCGACGTCGACCGCCTCAACCTCGAGGTATGTACCGCTGTGTCGCTGTGCTGCACTCCCGGCACCGAGCGAGCCGACTCACCGCCCACCCCATCGTGTTGCAGCGGCATCTGTCCGACGCGGAGTTCGAGGCCATCCTGCAGATCGGGCGGCAGGACTTCTACCGCCTGCCGCAGTGGCGCCGCAACGAGCTCAAGCGCCGCGCGAGACTCTTCTAGAGCCGCCGACACCGACCGACTTCATTTGCCATTGTGTGCGAGCGCACACCGTTCCATCATACAGATGATATTAAAACGTTTACATAATAATATAAATGTTAAGTTGCGCGGGGCGCTCTCCGACCGCTGCCTTGTTTATTACTGAGATATACAGATACCTATATATTATTATTATATATTGTGATTTAGTGTGGGCGCGTGGTATTCATTTTAATTTAGTGAGAACCAAATATATTATGATATGTAAGATAAATATTTTGATTTAGAATTTAAGTTGGGACATAGACGACGACTTCGCTATGTCATCGGTAGCTATAAGTGTAGCTTTGGTGGGTATCGGACGAGCGAGCGAGGTGTGCCTGCGACGAAGCGTGCTTCTATCGTAATGCATCGCTTACTGATCAGAACACGAGTGAAGTCATAATACCCGCTCGCTGCGCACTGCGCTGTCTGCCACTGCGCTGTCTGCCACTGCGCTGCGCAGCGAGCGTGCGAGTGTGTGTGTGTGTGTGTGAGTGCCGCGGCGGAGCGCGGTGACGTCACGAGCGCTGTGACGTCATCGCGCCCGCGCCGCGCTCTAGTTACATCGTTGTTTTTAATATTATTCTAGACAGATATTATATTTGGTTGCAACATGCATTGATGAAACTATATTCAAAGTATTTTATTGTTTATATTAAGCATTTCGATGGCTTATGTACGAGTTGTTATGTATAAATAATAAGGTATGCATAAGAGTAGATAGCTTACCTACATACGATATGCCTAATTTGTTACCATACGCAGTCGCAGTAGACGTGCTGTCTACGTAGCCTAGTTATCACAATTCTCTAACATTATGTTTCGGCAGCTTTAGCGCAAACTATACTATATTTCCAACAATCATTTTACAATATAGCTATTTTACTAATAACTACAACAAAATGTTATAAGTGCTAAAACAGTCTCAGATTATGTTATATTCTATTTATTTTTTAAATATCTTGTGACCTACATGAATGTTGTACATAAATTATGTATACTTAATAAATAGTCAAGTTTAACATAAGTTGCCGAAGGATCGAGTCCGTCAGGGGCTCGATTCTGCTAATGTTACTTTGGCCACTCATTGGATTCAACTTTGCGTCCAATATGGCTATAACTTGAAATGATCAAACTACTGCTCTATATCTGTATTTGCGTCAATTCCAACTTTGTAACCAAACAATGGAAATAGACCAGAGGCCCGATTCTCCTAAGTTAATAATGTCAAAATCGAATAGAAATCGAATCGCAATAACAGTTTTAACGACATTCGATTGGTTTGCCATTAGTCTGCTATTTTGGTGATTTTGGTCTATACGGTAGTTTGCTCTACAATCATATTGCAATCGTTAATCCTTTGCAGACAAAATGATTCATTATTGAATGACAGAAAAGGATAAAAACGTTTATTTCAAAGAAAAAATATCGGAATGCCACCGTATGCAATCTTAATCGAGTCGTGATTGGATCGCAGTCGAATGTGAATATGTCACTTAACCGTCAAATCCGTAGCGGACCCCAATCGGGGTCTGAACATCAATGTCACCGTAAGCTCGGTTTAGACCCCAATTGGGGTCTAAGAATCAGTCATACACTTTCCTAATTATTTACGCTCATATTTATTTTCTTTCCAATCAAACCACATTTGTGAGTACTAAATAAAATAACTAAATAAATTTAAATTATTTTTACGCATTCAAACCTTTCATATTTAGCATCCCGTTAGAAATATACCTTTTTAAAATCCAATCGTAATTACCGGGAATTCTGATCGAACTCGCCATGTTTGTTTACATTAGTTGTTTTTTTAAATTTGAAGACGCATAGACAAGATGGCGACGGTGATAGAAGTTTTGCATCGAATGATCCGAATCGTTAAAATAAAGAATCGATTTAATAATTTAAATCGATATTATAATATTACTAAATTGCACTTTTGTATACTTACCATAATCTGAAAATAAATTAGGAAAAGTAAAATGACTTAACTTATTTTGAAAAAAATGCTAGAAAATCAGTGGTAGAAAATACGTTGTAGCCGGAATAAAAAAAATCTTCGGTTTTTAGGGTTTCTGAAGACAGCAAATGAAGACTTATTTATTTCTTCGGGTGTTTTATGTGCAGGATTCCTGTAGACCTGCCAAACTTAATGGCGATTCGTTACTTCCAACTTTTTAACTGAGCGGCAAAGCTATTTGACGAGAGCCGTAGTTAGGTGTAGTTTTATGACGAGTGCGCAAAATTTTATGACGAGTTTATTGTTTGAAAGGGCAAATAGTTCGCTGTTCATCGAAAGCTGCTCCAAGATGGAAAGATGGCCGCCGCCGACTTATTTTTAACCGACTTCCCAAAAAGCGGAGGTTCTCAATTCGACCCATCAGGTCAGGATCTGATGATGGAACCTTGAGAAATCGAGGGCGACTTTCGAAAGTTGCAGAAATACATAGGTTGAAATCTTATCACTCAGGTGTTTGCCTGGTAGCACTATTCAACAGTGAAGGCTTTGAGCTGACCTGATGATGGAGAGCAGTGAAGGTCGAGGGAACTCGACAACTGAATATTTAAACTTTCTCGTGTTTGTGCTTATATTATTCGTATTTACGAGGCCTCTGCAACAGTGAAGGAGATGGAGACGAGAGAAGTTCGGTTGTCGAGTTCCCTCGACCTTCTCTGGTCTCCATCATCAGGTCAGCTCCAAACCTTTACTGTTTCATAGTGTTATCAGACATACATCTGAGTGTCAAGTTATAACCTTATCTATGCTTACAATTTTCGAGAGTTGCCCTCGATTTCTCAAGGTTTCCATCATCAGATCCTGGACCTATTAACAAATATGGGGAATATAGCCCTTCGACCAAAAACAAACATCCAAATTGAGAACCACCTCCTTTTTGGGATTCGGTTAAAAATATTTGGTGACTTTAAAATCAATCAATTACCTATTATTATTGTTTCTCATCATCAAATAAGAACATTACTTTGGTAGTTACAAATTGCATTATATTTCAGAACACCAGGCTTACCCTCCGCCGAAACAAAAATCTTAGAATTGTTGAGAAATAATATAAGAATAAATTAAAATTCCGTAACAGGTAATAAAAATTCAATTTAAGTTAAAAATTATTACGAATGACGCAACACCAAAATAAATAATACATATAAAAATTTAATGCTAAAAACTTTCATAAAACTTAAATATCTTTTTTCTTAACAACAAAAACAAATTGAACCTATAATTTCAAATTAATAAATAAAATTGAAATAAGTTGCTATTAAAAAATAGGTATATATAAAATTGGTATTCGATTATTTATAATAAATATCCGATTTAGGTATCGAATGCACAACGCTGATTGAAAAAAAAAAATACTCCATTCCAAACTCTTCTTGTCTGTGACTTTGATCTTGTAAATTGTTCATTTTTATTGTGTATTTTATGTGCTGATTTTTTAGTTATTGAACATAAATAAGTGCACATAATGTATTGCAACGGATTGAAAATGTTATACATATGACGTTTGTGTTGTGTTTAAGAAAGTGATGCGATTATTTGTTGGTAAGTTTTCACCAAATTTGAAATGCCTAACTTTTCGATAGACTTAAAAACACCGTAATTATTATCTTTTTCTGAATTAACTGACCCCATTTGACCTTTGCACGCTGTTGTCAAATAAGTGAGCTCTAAAGTTATAGTTAAAATACTTCTGATCAGGCATTTCGGACTTAGAATTCATGTGTTGAAAGTTAGTACCAATTTTTGACTTCCATGTCGCGATTCAAAATATCCCGCCGAATCAACGGTAAAGTCATATGTCAAAATCTTGTCGAGCAGAGGGGTTAAGTAAAATTAGGAGAATCGGGCCCCAGCTCTTTGCGCCATAGTACCGGTACACACATGGGTGCATTGGGCGCAAAACGTTACGTTGGTGCAAGTACCTATCTCCAATGTGTGGCCGCGGCATTAGCAGAATCAGACCCCTGGTAGGCCATATAGCAGCTTCGTGACGTACGTCAATGGCCGTTATGGAGGTATCACCACGTTACAGGCTGTCTGGCGCTACAGATAGGAATAGTAAGAGCCACTCGCCGCCTGCTCCGCACGCCGACCGGCCGCTTCGTATTATATTTTATGTAGTCAATTGCCTGCTAGTAGTCGCTACGACCCTACGGCTAATATATTTTTAACTTGTCAAAATTTTAACTTGAATACGAATGTGGCGCCTAATGCCGGCGACACGGTGGCGGGAAGCGCCTCTAGCGCGGGGAAACGCTTGAACACTTTGTAATGTTGTCTTTACTACACCGCTAAAATTCAGTTAACGATAAGCAATGACAGCTTCTCACGCAATGCTTGGGAATGAGAGAACGAGGTAAATTATTTATATTGAATTGTATCTAGATGTATATATAGAGTTTATTTTGTAATAATGCTATGTATGTATAGCAGCGCGCTCTCGCGGCGACTCGTGCCGCGCCGCCTTCACGTGAACTTATATTTTGTTCGCAATTATACTTCATACATAATATTCTTGCGATGTTTGAATGATGTGTGAGAGGGATCCTACAGTGATTTTTAACGTGGAGACTATATGCTTTTAAAGTAATAAACTTGCATTTCTGATTAACGGTGTGTTTTAACTCATTATGACCTCTACCTAGGTACCCGTTTTCTTTAGAAATATAAATCAATTGTACAGTCAGCAATAAAAATCCATTAACATGTTACTAATAAAAGACCAATCGTATTCGATTGACATTTGATTGGTGTGCGATTGGTCTGCTATTTTGGTGATTTTGGTCTATACGGTAGTTTGCTGTACAATCATTTTGCAATCGTCAATCATTTGCAGACAAAATGATTCATTATTGAATGACAGAAAAGGATAAAAACGTTTATTTCAAAGAAAAAATTGCGGAATGCCACATACGCTTCAATCGTAATCGGGATTGGATCGCAGTCGAACATGAATCGTATGTTGCTTGAGTAAAATTAGAAGAATCGGGCCCCTGATCTGAGATCAAAGAATTGATCTGAGATTCTGATTTACTGATTTTAATTTCATGGATTTTACAAATCGACAAGAACAATAAAATAACATGCTAGGTACTTACATGATATTTCAGAAATCAACAAACAAAGTGAACAATTTCCAGAAAAAAACAATGGGGATAAATACAATGACCACCATAAAATTCTTTGATACCCTTAGTTTTGTAACCAAAAATATCAACTTAACACTAGAAAAATAAAGTCTAAAAATACAATGGTAGGTACCAGCTGTTTTAGTCAATTGTATTCGACAATTTAGTAAATGATCACCAAATCTTGACGACCAAATTAATGTATTATTTTTGCCATAAAATGTAGGCTTATTATCAAATAAAGTATTATGATGCCATATTAAGTTATGTGTATATAGACTCCACGTAGTCTTGTTTGCCCTACCCCTAGAGTGCAATTCAAAACCGCGTAGACGCGGAGGGGCGAGGCGGCCTGCGAGATGAGGCGCAAGTAGTTTCAGTGCTCGCCGCCGCGGCGCCGGAGCCCCGCAGCGCCGGAGCCGTGACAGAACCCATGCTTGCTGCATGTTGCATGTTTGCTTCCATGCTGCATGCCTGCTAACTTATGTATGAAGTTTGGAATAACAATGATTTATTTGGACTCATTTTGCTTAAATAGGATATTAAAAACTTTGGTCATAATTTTAATTTGAAATGTTGGTTTAATTTTGATGATCATTTACTATTTTTGTCTGCTATTTGTTACTATATCTGGTGGTAAGTTAAACATAAGCCAAAAACAATCTCCTAAGCTAGAGATCGATCAACAGACAGGGGAGAATAAACATGTTAGAATAGTATTGATACGACCAATACTGGTACACCTGAACTTAAAATGTGAACAAGCGCGGACCTAGTTTACTACGGAACCCTCAAAACTACTACAAAAGTGTGGTACAAAGAGAAATCATCATCATCATCAGTTGCGCGTTGCCACCACAGAGTATAATAATTAATAACTATACTGTAGCCACTCGTACAGAACAGATAGAAAGAGATAGCAGTTGTTTTCATTGACGAAGGGACACTAAGCGCGTAATTTGTGAACCTTGTTATGCAGAGTAGAGCCAATGTTAATTTAACTTGTTTAATATCTCAAATTGAATTGACTGTTTCGGGAACGAAATTTCTTCACTATTGTAATCTATAAACGCAATACTACCCCCCCATTCAATCAAGTCCTGGGGCCCGATTCTTCTAATTTTAAAATATTAAATATAAAAATAAAAAACATTTAAAAATATAAAAAATAGGTTGCCACCGATATCGGGCACAGGGTCCGGCGTCGTCCTAATTGGGGCGATCGCACGATGGCGCGATGCGTTTTCATCTCACTATCTCGAGGGGTTCAGGACACTCTGATGAAATGTATGTTTGAACTCATCGAACGACGAGAACGCATCGTGTCATCGTACAATCGCTGTCAATTAGGACGACATCTTAGATGAAAAAGGCATCGCGCCATCGCACGATCGCTCCCAATGAGGACGACGCCTCCAAGGTACCGGTGGTTAGGGTCCCAGAGACAGAAACCTCCTCACAATACGCGCCGTATCAAGGAGTACTGCCTTCTGAATCAGTCCCTTGATCCAGCTGCCCAACGAGAGCCTCCTGAGGTGTTCGTCGAGGCTATTAAACCATTGGCCGTAACGACAATCGGCACAAAACAGCCGTGTCGACACTCCACATGGCGACAACCTCGTGCGCTAAGTCGAGATACTTTGTTTCTCTTTCTCTGCTTTCACGAGGTTCTCGTCATGCGGAACGGTGAACGGTGAACGGTCAAACTCAATTGGACGCCCTGGGCCCCGATTCTCCTAATTTTACTTAAGCGTCATACGATTCAAGTTCGACTCGATTCGACTGAGATCCGATCCCGAATCGATTACGATTGAAGCGTATGTGGCATTCCGCTATTTATTCGTTGAAATAAACGTTTTTATCCTTTTCTGTCATTCAATAATGAATCATTTTGTCTGCAAATGATTTACGATTGCAAAATGATTGTACAGCAAACTACCGTATAGACCAAAATCACCAAAATAGCAGACCAATCGCACACCAATCAAATGTCAATCGAATACGATTGGTCTTTTATTAGTAGCAGAATGCCCGATATGGTTAAAACTGCTATTTCGATCATATTGCAATTCGATTTCTATTAGATTTTGTCATTATTAACTTAGGAGAATCGGGGCCCTGACAGCTGACAACTAACTTTATCTCTGCTACTTTGCTCTGCTATTAAAACGAAAAATTACTCTTGTGGCTAAACGACTCAATGGATTAGGCTTTTTTTTTACAATTCGCCATAGAATAGCATACAATACAGTATAAGTGATAGGATTTAATGTGATTAGGTACGACACACCCGATATATGTGTCATTTCATGACAAAAGGTACCTTATGGACTTTGGCGCTTAAGCCATTTGGAGATACAAATTCTACAATCTTGCTTAGACTAAAAAAACATAATGTCGTAGGCCAACACCCAAACACCTTTACCGCGAACTGACACATATATAAACTCTTTTGCAAAAAAAACGGGCACCTATGCGAAATCTTAGTTTTTAGGACTTTACGTGTACTTCAAAGGGTTTTAATGATTATAGTATGTTTCTAGCATCAAAAGAGTTAGCCGAGCATGCGTGAGAGTGTATTCTAAATTTGAATTTTGTACAATTGCTAAGAAATTGGTTAAAACCTTGTTTTGGACTAATTGCTGGCAGAAAGTTCGTCGGTGTTTTGAAAAGTTTTTGAAGTGATTTTCAGGAAAATGATAATGCAGTTTTAATTAATGATTAATGTACTTTTTTGTTAGATCAAAACATTTTTGAAAAAGTATGCGTATTTGATAAATTTTTCACCTGCTCTAAATGGGCTATACTGATGATTGATGGCAATGTTAAGAGTTTCGGTATTTTAGTGTAAACCGTTCTATTGTTAAGATATTGTACCCACGTGTTTTAAAAAATCGCTTTTTCATAAATAAACACTATTTAGAAGAGTATCAGTACCTTTGGCTGCGATAAAACCAATTTAAAGTAAGCAGTGCCCATCACAACTCGTCTCCTATAGGACTTTGACATTTTTAAAAGTCTTGAAATTTTACAAAATACAGAAAGTAGCGCATAGACTGTGAGCACGAGGTCTTGAGGTCTCGTAATTACTGATTGTTAAACAACCTCGTCTCTTGGGAAACTCCGTAGACCTCTGAAGATCTATAAGTCTGAGCGTTCAAATAGCGTGTTTTCATCCCACGGATATTTTATTAAATAAACTTGCCTATACCGAGATTTTCTGGCATCTGCAGCACTTTCCTGCTTAAATCACAACAATAATATGGCTAGCTGCTCATTTCTTAAGAAACATACGTTTGGCCAATAATTTTGAATTCTTGACTCCCTTTCAGCTAAATCGTTGTTTAGTAACCCGATACATATGGAGCTATCGAGAGCTTCAACGAGGCAATAATTTGACTTTTTAGATAGCTTTAACCCTCCTCATCATTTTTCATGTGGTTAATTTTAACATTTATCACAAAATTTGTCACAAAGTCCTATAGGAGACGAGTTGTGAAGGGCACTGCTTACTTTAAATTGGTTTTATCGCAGCCAAAGGTACTGATACTCTTCTAAATAGTGTTTATTTATGAAAAAGCGATTTTTTAAAACACGTGGGTACAATATCTTAACAATAGAACGCTTTACACTAAAATACCGAAACTCTTAACATTGCCATCAATCATCAGTATAGCCCATTTAGAGCAGGTGAAAAATTTATCAAATACGCATAGTTTTTCAATTTATTTATTTATTTATTCGACTTACACGGCTTTAGCAGCCAATTACATAAATCGTAAACTTAAATTTAAAATGAAAAAAAAAAAAGAACTAAAAATACAGTTAACTAAAGTATAAAATAATATTAAAAAATAAAATAAAATGAAAATAAAGTAAAAAAAAAACACGTTAGTAACAAATAATAAAATTAGAAATTGTTTTCACAAAACTTTAGGCATACTCTCATTATATGGACAAATTTATCTTCAAATATATCGCAGTCCGGGTTGGCTTCAACGAATTTGTTGATCGTATTCAACACGCGCGGTATGGGAGCCGTAGCGCGGGCTGCGGTTCGACACGGAGGCACCTCTAACAGACGATGCCTTCTGTTGCAGATAATTATTCGGCGTGTATAGTCGAATCAGCTCATTAAGGATATCAGGTGCATCTGTCAAACCTTTACAAATTTTGAGCATAGTTCTATCTGGTCACACTCCGTCTTACCATGTTATACCCCAAACATCCCAAAAGGAACTTGGTAGGGTAAAGGTAAGGATAGTATCGAATGTTTTCCTGAGAGAACCGCAAAATGCTTTTGCACTTTTCTAAAAGAAGTGCGGCTTCCGGATTCCATACAGAAGAACTGGCTTCTAATTTAGTTCGTACTAGTGCACTGTACAGAAGCTTTATGACGTTTTTATTATTAAATTCACGGGCAATGCGGAGTACAAACCCTAACCTTTTAAAGGATTCCTTGGCAACCGTTGAAATATGGTCATGGAAAGTTAGCTTCAAAAATGTATTGATCTAACAAAAAAGTACATTAATCATTAATTAAAACTACATTATCATTTTCCTGAAAATCACTTCAAAAACTTTTCAAAACACCGACGAACTTTCTGCCAGCAATTAGTCCAAAACAAGGTTTTAACCAATTTCTTAGCAATTGTACAAAATTCAAATTTAGAATACACTCTCACGCATGCTCGGCTAACTCTTTTGATGCTAGAAACATACTATAATCATTAAAACCCTTTGAAGTACACGTAAAGTCCTAAAAACTAAGATTTCGCATAGGTGCCCGTTTTTTTGCAAAAGAGTGTAGTTCATATATATTAAAACTACGAATGTATTTTAAGGAAACAGGGCTCCATACAAACCGTTTTGAGGCAGCCAACACAGAACGTAAGCACCTTTTTGCAAAGCCGCGCAAACCCGCTGATGTTTCCCTTTGGGATACATAGACAAGCGGTGGCTAACGTCCGCTTTATGCTGTGTGAGTGCTGGCGGGATCCGCGGACATTCCACCCCATGTTTAGATAGAATAGATTTTACAAGTTTCATACGGAAATTTCGATGAGTGACAGAAGAAGTGTGTTGATGGATGATATACGAATTTAATACAGAGACGTTTAGAAGTCTCCTAAATAATTTTTTGTACCACACCTTTAAACGTTTTCTTTCGACAGGATACATGGCCAGAAGCTGGTCTTTTTATCACCCACCCATCATGATATTGTAATCCAATATCAAGATGGGTTTGGTCTCTCCGACTGTTTGTTGGCCGTTGCCATGGTATGTAGAGATCATAGCTACTCTACTGTTATCTCTCCATACCATGATATCGACGTCCCCTGAGCTGAGACCAGCGATCTGTCCCCGTCGCATATTAGTTTTAGTTAGGCTGTTTAGGACCTGCGGGACAAATTTGCGATCTGTCCGCAAAGTCCCTACGCAGTCAAAGCCCAAACACTTGAGTCGACGAGCCAGACATGGCGAATTGTAAAAATTGTCCATCCAGAGCGTGTACCCCTTGTGTTCCAGTCCTTGGACTAGTTTTAGGACAATAGCCGGGGTAGACGCGTCCAGTGGACTTTCGTAGTGCTGAGGCTGAGACCTTTATAGCGTGAATCTCAAACCGCCATAGGTAGCCGGTTCGAGATTCACAAATCTCATAAGTTTTAATGCCCCTATTGGCTGCTTTATTTGGGATAAGCTGGCAAATTTCCAACCAGCCTTTCCACATTAAAAGACTTTCGTCCAGCGCAAGGTTCTGCGATGGAGTATACATACTTTGAAATTTTTGGTTTAGGTGTACCAGTATTGGCTTAATTTTAAATAACCTGGCCTCGGAGTAGTCAGGTCTAGCGCATGTCATCGTTGTTATTAAAATGCAGACATTTATTAATAAGTAAAACGGTCGATGGACATGTGTGCGCTAAAACCCAGTATGAAATACGTCAGGGGTGGAACCCCAGTATTCCTCCAACCGTGATTTACTCACAATCCCCATGGCTAGATTAAGGCCGAAATAAACATATAGTTCATCGGCCGTGGTGTCATACCAACGGATGATGCGGCTTCTGGGGAAGAGCTGATTACTGTTACACATCTGGGATACCACCTGCCGAGCGTATCTATTCGTCTCCGAGGCAATGTGCTCCATAATTTGCCGATCCCATATTTCGATGAAAATGTCATATGGGTCGGCATGTGGAGTTGTCGGACCGACATTAATATTGGAAAAAAATTCTCGCCTCGATACAGGTGAGGGAGGAGGGTTTGGAAACTCTCTCCAGTTGAAGTCATAGAGACGCCATGGCTGCTCCGTCGCCCTAAGGGGGACATCGGCGGGCTCAAGTCCACCGGCAAGTGTGCTGTGAGTGGCTGGTGCTGGGTCCCCGGCGGTATTCACATCATAGTCATGGTCCAAGGGTGTTTCCATCAAGGTCCGACACACTCTGGGAACAACTGGAGCAACAATATCCCCTTCCTCATCACTGTTGTCAGAGTCATCATCACTTCCTGTAACAAATGATAGATCGGTTGCAGTTCTAATGGGAACTAGACATTTTTGGCATGTAAAATAAAAATAAACCGGTAGGCACTTACCATAATTGATGAGGTCGGAGGAACATTTATCTCGCAGACGCCGACGACGACGAGGAGAAGCTGGAGATAGATGCGGCGACGGAGCAGCGCGTGCAGACCTCGATGGCGATGATGGCGACGCTGATGAAGGTGGTGGGACATTTGATCTAGAAAGAAATTAAATATCCAGGCATCTTTGGGTCATCAGTGAACATATATAAACAAAAAAGATCCTGACGAATTGAGAATCTCCCCCTTTTTGGGAAGTCGGTTGAAAACTATTGCAAATAACTCTCCTAATCAAGCAAGCCTACTTACGGTTGCCATCTGCGCATCCTTTTGGGATGCAAAGCAGTTTCCAGACCCCGACCTTCCGGCAGCTCTTCAATATTGCGGATCATGAGGCTAAAAATCAAAAGATTCAATTAAGTCATTTCAGCAAAACAATTTTTCAAAAAAATAATAAATAATTGTTTACTGAAAAAAGCTTTACAGGTAACTGTAAGTGAGGTCCTGGTCGCTCGTGACATTGGTGCCCCCCTCCCGATCAGCCACCTCAAGCAAATGCACCAAGTCGTCCACCGTGCACGTACCTGGGCCCCGATTCTCCTAAGTTAATAATGTCAAAATCGAGTAGAAATCGAATCGCAATATGATCGTAATAGCAGTTTTAACCATATCGGGCATTCTGCTACTAATAAAAGAAATCGAATTCGATTGACATTTGATTGGTGTGCGATTGGTCTGCTATTTTGATGATTTTGGTCTATACGGTAGTTTGCTGTACAATCATTTTGCAATCGTAAATCATTTGCAGACAAAATGATTCATTATTGAATGACAGAAAAGGATAAAAACGTTTATTTCAAAGAAAAAATAGTGGAATGCCACATACGCTTCAATCGTAATCGAGTCGGGATTGGATCTCAGTCGAATCGAGTCGAACGTCAGTCGAATCGAGTCGAACGTCAATCGAATGGCGCTTAAGTAAAATTAGGAGAATCGGGCCCCTGCGCGTCTTCCACGTCGAATGTCGCGCATGCGAGGCGAGGACGTCTTGTTTCACTCAGTTAGCACATCAAATTAAGCAACTCGCAAATATGTAAATAAAAGCAATAAAACCTAAGGCTAATAAAAAAACCGGCCAAGTGCGAGTCGGATCCGTGCACGAAGGGTTCCGTACTATTATTTTTAAAAAGTTCCATAATTATAATACCTACTTACATTTATAAATAGATTCCATATTCTGTGAATATTTCAAGCATCTATTGCCGTTATCGATATCGAGCAAAAAAAATCACGATTGTGTATGGGAGCTCCCCAAAATATTTATTTTATTCTAGTTTTCAGTATTTGTTGTTACAGCGGCAATAGAAATACTTCATCTATGAATATTTCAACTCATCTAACTATCATGGTTCATGAGATACAGCCTGGTGACAGACGGACGGACAGAGGGCAAAACAATAGTGTCCCGTTTCACCCTTTGGGGACGGAACCCTAAAAATGAGTGTCACTGACCTCAAATTCCGTATTTGTCGATCAAGCTCCTAGAGCAGTAGCGTAGTAGGACGTCGTAGCCCGTAGGATTAGCAATAGTGGTATCCAACAAGTTCCACTTTAAGGAGTTCAACTACTTACTTGTTTCTATAATACTTTCCTGTTTGTCGTGGTTATAAACAGTAAGGTTTCTGGTTTCTTATTTCACATCTGACATTGGCAGAATCGTTGACATTGACTTTCACAAATCACTTGCCAATAACCAACAGAGTATATCACTACGTTTTATTGATAACCAAAATAGAACTTTATTAATTGAAATTTACATTAATTTTAAAATAGTAAAATTATGATTAACTTGTTATTGTTATCCTTGGCAGTCGTTACGGGTAGTCAGAAGCCAGTAAGTCTGACACCAGTCTAACCAAGGGGTATCGGGTTGCCCGGGTAACTGGGTTGAGGAGGTCAGGGGCCCGATTCTCCTAATTTTACTTAAGCGACATACGATTCACATTCGACTCGATTCGACTGAGATCCAATCCCGACTCGATTACGATTGAAGCGTATATGGCATTCCGCTATTTTTTCTTTGAAATGCTAGTGCTAGTGACTTGTTGTGACATAATACGAATAGCACGGATCATACGAGTTCAGTGCATCTAAGCTCGATGGTTCAGTGTAGTCATTTCGTTATTAAACGTATTTTTTGCCGCAACCAGTTAAGATGTGCACAGTTCGTCGTATATATCGTTAGGTAGACATAAAGAACACTATTCAAGTTAACTGTAAGGATTTTCGTAGAAATACATGGCTCAAATTATTCAGAAATGACCCTGAACATTTTTCTGTTCAATTCCTGCTTTTGGGCTGTGTTCGAGGGACATTGTTCTTTCCTTAGTCGATTTTATGTATTAGTAACGATATAATGGAACATCACTGTCTCGCAGATTATAAAAGACCGAATGACACGATAACGCTTATTACTCTGTGAAACCGCAAAAGTCGCGCGTGCTTGAGTCGCATTTAGGGAATCAATTTTGATTGTTCTAAATTTCGGATGACTTGTGATAAAAATAGTCAGTGAAAATGATACTTCTAATTCGGTAAATCAAAATTGAAACCCCTGTAAATTTTTCTGTAATAGTGTTTTTTTTTGTGCGGAGTGTCAGTATTTAGTGAGTATTATGAACTTTGACGACTATGAAACCCTTCCGACCCAAAACTCCGTACACATGACCGCCGGAGCAATAGCGGGGTGATGGAGCGCATAATGTACCCGCTCGACTCCGTAAAGGTAAGGCTGTCTCGAGGCCCGCAGCCAGGGCCCTGCTGCTGCTGCCATTCTTGTGGAAACTAACCTAATCAGTGTGACAGTTGTATCGGATCGGCAGGCTGGCTTGTTACGCCACTAATTTGCGATCTCGCGTTATGTAAAAGTTCTTCCAATTACCTGTTCGCTAAATACTAGTGTAATGTATTATCTGTCAAAGCGATCACGATGACCTTAACACTTTTCACAGTAGCTCCTCATATACTGAAATAATTGTCACACTGATTATTAGTTAATACAATTATTGCTAGTATAGTAGTTCTTGTTGAAACTTTTTATCCACACAGAAATAATTTCTCGAATATAAGTGGAGACAGTAAACTACTGACATGTGTGAAGTGCCAGTCCAATAAGAGTCTGATACCTAGTATTACCTAGATATAGTATATGTATTGACATGACTGTGTATTGTATTAATTACCAATGTTATAGTGATTATTGTGTTAGTTAAAATGATATGGTAGTGTATCTGAACACATGTTACAATGGGCAGGCACAGGCTGACCTTGATCCATGGTAGCTTGTTATATACAATGATGCAGCACTCCGCTGAGTGGCATGGTTGCCTCCACTGCCGTCACTGCTCTCAACAATTGCATGTCTACACATTGTGTGTATTTTGGATTGTTAACAAATTCAAAACTTAATTTTCATAATATTGCAGGATTATGCTGTGACTTGTTTGACAAATACACACACAACATGTAAACATATTATTGTGATCTGTGTTACAACATAAGAGCATATTCATTACAGAGATTGTGTCGTTACTGTGTGATTGTAATGTGCCTCTGGTGTTAGTACATTTGTGAATGTAGGCATGGACTGACACAATTAGATAACATCACAGGCTCAATGCCTTCATGAGCAGGGAACTTGTGTTTCCTACTGGTCTTCAGAGAACCAATGTGTTAGCATTTCACTGACCACATTCAATATAAAGCAGGTTAACATATTTTGAAAGTTTCATTCCTTACATGAAATATGTAACATACTGAAAGTGTGCTTGTGAAAAAAATAACACAATTAACTTAGTACTAACTAAACATTTTACAATAAATTCTCATTTTATTTACATTTAAAAAATGGACTCAATTTGTACTGTAAAAATAGAAAAACAATGATATAATATAGTTATATTGCTAGATATGTATGTTTTATTTATTATTGTAATATTGTAAAGCACATAAGTTACAGTTACAGTCCTCATCCTCAGCTTCTTTTCAGTAGTACCAACTTGACTGATTATAACTAAATTAAATCGTGTGTGTTAAATAAATAAATAATGTTATGTTGGAATGTTATAAATGGAATGTTCAATGTACACAGGGTGTACATTGAACATTCCATTTATACAGGCTAGATTGATTACTTGAAGTGAAACATTATACATTATTATTTGTTAAACTTGCAAGTTAGCATGATCATTTGCAGACATTTAGTTTTTATCTATACCTACTTATATATTATAAAGAGGAAAGAATTGATTGTTTAAATCAACAAGGCTCAGGATTGACTAAATAATTCATTCATTGTTAGGAAGCTGCACTATCTGTGCTGAAGATGGGCACGGGAGGAAGTTTCCCAAGGATGTGGGTGAAACCGTGTGGAGCAGCTAGTATTGAATATAGCAGAACTTTAAATAAACCAGTTATTGCATTTCAAATAACTGTTACCATATGTATAAGTTCTGGCCTAATGGGTAAAGAACCAAACTCAAGTATGAGTAGTGGGTTGTACTCAGGTCAGGCAAGTACCAATGCAACTTGTCTAAGTTTGTATGTACTTTCTAAGTATGTATATCTTGGACACCAATGGCTTTGTTTTGGAGGGCACGTTAAACTGTATGTCCTGGCTGTCATTTAACATCCTTGGCAGTCATTAAGGCTAGAAACAGTGCTCGGTTGACGGTTGGTGCTGACTGTACGTCCCGACCGAATCACATACCAAATCACGCGCGTACCGTAACTGTGGGCGCGTTCATAGACTTGCACGAATATACCTACGTCGACCGCTGTTTCCAGCGTAAGGGTAATCAGAAGCCAGTAAGTCTAACACCAGTCTTACCAAAGGGCACTTGGTTGCCCTGGTAACTGGGGTGTGGAGGTCAGATAGGGCACTTGCTCCTTGTAAATAACTGGTACTTAGCTGCATCTGGCGAGACTTTACGCCGACCCCAACATACTTGGGAGATGATGAGAAAATTTTTGACATTCATGCAATCAAGCCCCATGCAATCTTCTAGGACTACTAATCTTATTATTTCAATAACAGAAAGAGACAACATCCCAAGAGTCAGAAATGATGTGATTAAAGAGCTTGAACCCAATATCAATAGCAGATATCTCTACATAGAAGCGAAGCGAGGGTGGGCCACTAGTATGATATAATCAGTGGGCATAGAGTGCTATGTACATAAAGTGGTCAACCATTATGTATTTATAATTGTGATTAGATTTAATTCAAGTGAATCACATTGTTTTTCCTTATAGGAAAATCCATTCAAGTCTAACATTACATAGTAATTAAAACTTAAACTATGTATACTGCTACTCTCTGTATCTATATGAATAGGTATAGTCAGGATCACAAAGTTAGTAAACAATAATGGTGTATGAAAAGTAGTGGGAATCTCCTGATTACAATCAGGATACACAACTAGAAGTGATGTAACAACGTTCATTCAACGTTCACCCACCGTCGCGCATTGTCATGACAAAATAATAGAATGATGAATAATATACGAGAGGCATGTGTAAGTGTTTATTGTGCAGTGCACTATATGAGGAAGTAGTCGGCCTTGTTCGCGTTCTGCCTGCTGCGTGCGGAAGGCGGTGTCGCAGTGGTCGGCGCCGCGCACCGTGCCGCAGGCGCGCAGCGAGCGCGTTGTGCTCCGCCAGCTCGGGCGGCAGCAGCGCCAGCACCGCCTCGATGTCCACCTCGCCGTCCGCCATCATGCCGGCCGTCTCCATGGTGCACTTGATGCGCGGCTTGTCGTCCGGCATGAGGTCGGCGCCCGCGTTGACGCGCTCCACCAGCGCCGTCGGCGCCGCCCGTCTCACGTTCTCGCGCACCATGCGCGCCAGCTCGGCCATGTCCTCGTCCATGGCGACGGCGCGCGCCAGCGCGCCAGCAGCGCCACCAGCGTCACGCTCCACGCACGCATGCTGCCGCTCGCAGGAATGCCGCCGCCGCCGCCCCGAGCCCTATATAACGACCGGCTCAATGTCACTCATACCTAAATTACATGCTCTTCGTTAATGTCCTGTGATTAAAAAATGTTGTTTGTTTGCAAAGTGTACTGTTGTAGAGGAAACTGCAATTTTGATTGACAGTGTAGAATCATCGGAAAAAATTACATACTCGCTAAACGAGAGAATTACAGGTTTCAAACGTTTTTTTATAGAATTTCAAAAATGGTAGGTTTGTTAGTGAAATGATATATGTTAACGTGTCACTTGTGCGCAGTAGTCGCACAGCGGGTATATAATAAGGAGAGCGGTCGCGGATGGCCGGCCGCGGAGCTACGACGTTGTCGTTGAGTAAGCTGTGTCTCGTTGTTGCAGACGCGGATGCAGTCTTTACGGAGTGCAAACAACAGCTCCATCTCCGAGACGTTCCGGCACATGGTGAAGAAGGAAGGTCTGCTCAGGTAACACGCAACGTTCAACACTTATACATATTTGGTCATTGTTATAAGCACGTCCGTACTACGAGCGTGCGACGTGTCGGGAATAATGTAGCGAATCTGCCACAATACAGGAAGTTTATCATACGAAGCTAATCGTTTACCATCAACAGCTAGGCTTGTTTAAAATGTTGCACACTAAAAGCAAGCCTCATGGGTCGCTGTGTTTGTTTACATTAAGGATGGTCCATAGAGTAGCCGCAGTGCAGTATCTGGTTCGCATCACTGTGTTAGCTTGAACGCGGACAGGGTGCGGGTCGTACGTGTCGGCGACACTTCGTCCTGCTGCCCGCTGTGCCTGCGCAGGCTCCGTGCCCCGCGTGCTGGTGTTTATTCCGCAGCGAGCGCATGCGCGGCACATGTAACTCGGTTGATATATGTATAGCTGAGAGCTTCTGAGAGGAGCGGCTCGCTACGCCCCCATTATTATGATGAGGCAGTAGAAGTATCTTTGGTAGATATAAACTTTAAGTTCATAGTCAAGTAGCAAGTAATGGACATTCTGGCCTGTACGAATCTTGGCTACAAAATTTACCAATGACCTAAGACTTACTCCTTAGGAAAAAATGTTCGCGGACTGATGTCGGCGGTGCTCAAGACGCGGGCGACGCATTATCTAGTTAATTACGCGATAGGTATCGAGATTCGAGTGCGAGTATTTATAGAGACGCGATATGCGGCTGCTTGATAAGTTGTACGTAGCGCGAGCTTGATACCGAGAGGTGTAAGTCTTATCGCCGCTACAATACCTACACACAATTGGGTCAATGTTGCGTTATCCGTTGAGCGTCACCAAAGCCAGGTCATCGGCTCCGGGTGTTAGGTAACATTCGCAAAGTGGACTGTACAGCAGGTGTCGCAAGTGCTCGGGTGCGCGACAGCCCGCGCGCAGCAGGCAGGCGTGAGCGTTGGTGCGGTGCGCGGAGCGGGAGCCCGCTTATCGCTCCTATCGCCGGCGTTATCAGCGTGAGGCTGCGCCCGCGCGCGCGCCCGCTGCTGCCTGCGCCGGCTGCTTGCATATCTCTGCGTAACATGCCGTACTTATCGATAGTTCGTACGTGCGCCGCGAGCTTGAGCCGCAGCATCGCCAGGCTGCCAGACGAAGCCGAGGGTCGCCCCTGGACCCAAACAACCAAAGACTAACTTCTTATTTATTATACGGAGACGGATTATTTAAATAAGGAAATTTTACTGGTTATTTCATTACAACTTTACGACTCCGCTTCGCTTTGGTGTAGTCTAGTCTAGACCTTATTACTAATCCACTATCGGGAGCCGCGAACACTTTAATATTTGTAACGAAGTATTATCTACATATACTTCTATGTATAATGTTTGTTAGACACCAATGACTGTGTTTCGGATGGCACGTTAAACTGTAGGTCCCGGCTATCATTGAACATCCTTGGCAGTCGTTACGTAGTCAGAAGCCAGTAAGTCTGACACTAGTCTAACTACAGGGTATTGGGTTGCCCGGTTAACTGGGTTGAGGGCAGATAGGGCAGTCGCTCCTTGTAAAGGACTGGTACTGGTGGTTGGGAAAAAGGCTTGGAGGATGATGAAACTTCTATGTATAATCATATTCTATGTAAAGACTCGAGCTACTGAACTGATTTGAAAAATTGTGTTAGAAAAAGCTGCCCTATCCTGGCCAAATTTCACCCCGGTACGGGAAGAAGTTCCGCTGGGACGCGGATGAAGTAGCGGTGACATTTTTGCTCAATTCTTGTTAAATATGGAATAAAATATACCGAGATGTGCATTGATCACCAGTATTCACCAGCGTGTGACTTGGATGAGTAGAGCGAGCTCGTCAGTGCGCCAGTGTCGCGAGCGTCGTAGCTCGTCGCTAACATGCGAGGCTTCTTCAATCAGTTACTCATCTCCGTGTTGTTAAGCCAGACCAGACTAGGTCTCTTCTAAAGGGACGAGCTACTTAGCCGCAATCGTTTGAGTCGCTGCCAGACTCCAGACCGCGTCATTTCCATATTTAATGAAAATGGATGAATGAATGCATGTAGTGTACATGGAGCCAATATGACGTTTGATACGTGTATGCCGTGTGGTCGGACTGGCGTGCGAGTGCGGCAGGCGCAGGTCGGCGCCCCCGCTCCTGTTATCAGGTCACTAAGGCTAAGTTCACACTCCGCTAAACTCGTGTGCATAGAGCCTACACATGAATGTGAGTGTCTTGAAGCTTCACATGAGGAAGGCGCTCAAACGGAGAAACACGTGAATGTGCGTGCATCAACTGCGTACACTTTGTTTGCACTGCCTAGTACGCCTGAATGGGTGATTGTGTAAACCTTACCTGAATGTTGAAATTTGAAATGTTTAGCATAGATATTATCTAGACGCGAAACATCGGCTGAAGTAGAATGATGCTTCGTTCGTGACGGAACATGGCGCGAGTAGCTGCGCACAAACCATTGTCGCGATAGGCTTAAGATCGGGAGATGTGCCATGTGCAGCTCACATACGCTCGGAACTCAGTTGCAAACCGGCCTTGAGTTAACGCGAACTATAACAAAAGTGCGGCAGTGTAAGCATGGGTTAACAGTGTAGCGTTATCTCGGCGCAAGCGCGCCCTGCGTGATCCGACACTATCGCGTCGCTCACTGCAACACTGCCTCATTTAAAACTCCTCAACATCACATTTTGTTCTTCGATTTTTCGCTCGTGAACAAGTCATAGTTTCAGTTTTATGATAACTTTTGACATTATGTATGTAGTTTTGACATTTGCTGAGTCGGTGTCTTCAATACAAATACTCGTAATATTGAAGATGGGGCTGGTGCGCTAGGTGAGCACTGGCACGATGGTGTCGCGTTGCCGACTGCTTATCGCGGCAGGTCGCGCTCCGTGACCCGCGCACAATTAGCCTTGCTAAAACATCGCCGATTACGTACACGTCACGCGTTACGCGACCCACATGTCAAGCCATGGAATGTATGTAAACATTACATAAACACAACAAGAAAAAACTATACGGTTCAATAAGATATCGATAAGAGACTGTAAGGTTACATTGGTCCATTGGCGTGAGTACCGATACTGTGTGCACATGCGCGCTCCTCGCATCAGTGCCGTGTGAGCAGCAGGCGGAGCATCGGCCGCTGCCTGACCTACCTTCAAAAATATTTCATAAGCAATGTATAAATATATTTATAGATAAGTAAACAAAAACTCTCACTACAAAACAAAGGTACCTAATTAAAATACAACGCCTTCGGATCTTGTTCCAAAATATTAGTATATGGTGAGCGCGCGACCGATAGCCCCGACTGAAAATAAGTTTTTATTTACTTAGGTACATAATATAGATTTATGGTCATGGTATTTGTCGTTTTTAATTGCACTTATGTCTAATGTATTAGTTTACCGCAGTGTAAATTAGATAGCGACAGTTCAGCTTGACATACTTATAGTGGTGCGAGTATTGTATTGTATATTCTTATGAAGGGGGATTTCCGAGTCAGACGTTCTCTCTTGTAAACTAAATATAAACGCATGACACGTTTGACATAAGACGCAATGAGCGCGCGTACTGAGCCCCGCATCGATGTCTTCGCTCACTGCTTAATTACATAGTAGCAGCCAGCTATCAGGCGCAGTTCAGCAAACACGCTCAGTTATAACTAAACAAACACCAATTACCAGGCCATCGAGTCACGACTCGCAAGTTTTATCTACATTCGTACAGAGTAGGTACCTACTCGTTACAGATATATAAAAAAAAGCAACATGTCGCGATACGGCGCCGCAACACGGGTTGATAACCACCGCACAACTGGGAAGTGCCACCACTTCCACCACGCCACCTGCGGGCTGCCCGTCTCCTAAGCCTTGGGGCCCGATTCTCCTAAGTTAATAATGTCAAAATCGAATAGAAATCGAATCACAATATGATCGCAATAGCAGTTTTAACCATATCGGGCATTCTGCTACTAATATAAGACCAATCGTATTCCAACGATATTCGATTGGTTTGCGATTGGTCTGCTATTTTGGTGATTTTGGTCTATACGGTAGTTTGCTCTACAATCATATTGCAATAGTTAATCATTTGACAAAATTATTCATTATTGAATGACAGAAAAGGATAGAAACGTTTATTTCAAAGAAAAAATAGCGGAATGCCACATACGTTTCAATCGTAATCGAGTCGGGATTGGATCGCAGTCGAACGTGAATCGTATGTTGCTTAAGTAAATTTAGAGAATCGGGCCCTGTGCTATACTGCAATATTCTTTTAATTTCTTAGATGCCTGATGATTAAAAGTTTCTCCATTTATCAAAAACTTGTATGGGAGAGCAGCAGCCCGATTAGAGCCTTTTTAAAAGAGTTAAAATAATGCTACGTAATTAAAGTGGTATGATAAGTGATGGATCGAGAAAGTTAACTAGCAAAACTCACTCTGCTCACAACTATGTTTAAGTCAGCAAATGAGGTTTTACAGCGGAGCAGACGTGATCCATACACGCTAGTTCTTGATGACCTACCTAGACTCACAAAGTATAATAAAAACTGCCTTGCAATGTGTGTACGTATTTATAATAAAATTCCCAGACGTCTAAAATTATTAAATGTAAGAGCTCTGAAGGCACAACTACATGAATGGCTAGTCAAATGTAGCTTTTATAGTGTTAGTGAATTTCTTGAAAGAAATTTTGATCTCAGATAGGTTATTTATATGATAGAGTTAGTTTTAAGTTTGAAATTTTTGCATGCTATAACATAGCTAAACATGCTTGTACCTTTATATGTTATGTAACACCAAAAATACCATGTTTAAAAAGCAAATAAATGATTTATTATTATATTATTATTATAACTCACAATACTTGCGATCTTGTGTTATCGGAATTATCTAATAGAGCGCACATTGTATTTGCACGTACTAATGCAGAGTTTGTCTTCTACAAACTCGTGCGCAATCTGAGTGCACGATAACGTGGTCGCCGTCCCCGAGCATCAGCCACCTGTGCCGATGTGCACATTGAGCGCTAAATCAGAAATCACCGGATAGCGCACAATTACCTAGCAACTTGTAAAGGAAGCTATTGTTGAAGGATGAAGTGAGTTGCGCAACGCCGCCGCGCCGGCCGCTAGAAACTGCACGCAAGCGTCGGCGCCCGCCGGCGCGTTTCACGATGTAGTCCCGGACGCACACTACGCCAGAAGGAACGGTTGCTAGTCCCCACGCAGCCTCGCCCTCCTAACTCGGCCTGAACCAAATATTTCAATGAAGTCACCGATTCAGTCGCCGTTTTCTATTGCACTTTTGATTGCGCTTACATATTACTTATGGAATGGAACTAGCGTCATCCTGTTGGACAGCAACTTTACCTCAGTAGCTCCTAGTAGCTCATATTTCTTGTAAACCGGCTCAAGTATTTAGTTGGTACGTTACATAAGTGCGGAGCGGTGACGTCAGCACGGCCGCGCCACGTGGACGTCGCGTCATGCCCCTTGACCTTACCTGCTTCTATTGTTCCACTGGTATTATGTCAAGCTGCCAAAGTACCGAAACAATCCAGTTCTTTCATATTAAGCAAAAGCGATTGGCATTCCCGTCATTTGGCAATACTTTACTAGAGGTATTATCCAAAAAAATAGCGACCCGACAGGCTTCTATGACATTCGAGTGCCTTGGTCTGTGACTTGTTCCTGGCTGCGTAGGTAACACGCCCGACACACTTCACCTGATTTGTTCGTGCGTTTATAAACGAAAGATTGTCCTCAAGTTTTAACTTCCGTATGCCTTGGTGATTTTATTAATGAAAGCCAGCAGCGCATGAAAAGCCACGCTAGTTGTTCTATATTAATGTTTCTTAGGAATATGATCGTGATTCACTGGCTTGTTATGAATGCATTGAACTAAATGCGTTAATATCGTGACGGTTCAGACAATGTTATCAGCATTTGCTCCTATTTTATATTTCATTTGACTAGCGGAACCGACTGCGACTGCTCGAATTAAATACATTTTGTAAACGACGCAAATACTGAAAAGTATTTAGTTAAGGAAGACGCCATAAATGTTGGATGTGGATGTGGAGCGTCGATATCGATTCAGGCACGTAGGAGTAGCTGAGGTCGCCGGCGGCGGCTGGCGCCCTTGAGCCGCAAGGTCGCGGCCGCTCCTGCCGCCGCGAGCCGCGTGCTCCGCTGTGCCGCGTCACACGACACGTCGCTGCAGGCCCGCTCCTCCTGTATCTGAGGTTCTACGTTACTTGTCTTGCTATAACATTTACACATAATATTCGGTTCATTCGGTTATGGAAGAGAAAAGGTAGCCTTCTTGTTTGAACTGGATACTGAACGTGAAATGCAGAGGAAACAAAGCAATAAAAATCATTAAATTTGCGCAAGCGTATACACCGAAAACCGTTATTTAAACATAAAAGATAAAACTAAAGAAAAATAACACTGAACAAAAATTAAAAATACAAACATCCGGATTGAGAACCTTCTTCTTTTCGTGAAGTTCCAGATAAGTCAAGTTAAAATGTGAATTAAAAACGATTACTCAGGTAACTTGAGGTATCCTATGCATGGCCATGTTCACGTATCACGATCGATGGCGTATCGAGGGGTTTCTGTCTCTGTAGCCCTAACCACCGGTACGTTGGACCCTGTGCCCGATATTGGTGTATATAATTTTTTTTGTTTAATATTTAAAAGTATCAAATGTAGTTTAATGAAAGATAAAATCTGAGTATTGATCGGCCACAGCATCATACTCAACGCAGTTGTACATTCAACATTAACTAGAATAAATTGACTCGGTTTCATCAGAAGAATTAGATAAAATTATAATGGCAATCCTGTCTGAGTGACAGATTCCTAGTCGATCGAGCGCAGCAGTGGTGAGCTAACGGCGTTGAGTGCGCCGGAGCCGCGTGACGTCACAGCGTCGCAATCCGCCAGTAGGTCCGGCTGTCCCGCGGGCCGCAGCGCCTGCGACACCCGATTGACTCTTGCGCCATATGAACGCTACAATTGTCTAAATAAACACGTCATGTCACGTAACATCGTTAACATTGTTAACCCCGAGATCGGGCGCTTATCTTCACAAAAATTGAACTTTGATATCATTGTTTATTCAAAAAAGATTATTTATTCTCAAAATTCAAAAAAAGAATCTAATGTACCGTGCCTACAAATATTATCGTTTTACAAAAATCGTTTATTGGAATTTTCCACTTTGCATGCAATGAATGCCGTAAGTACGTATGTCCGTAGTAACAAACGAGAAACTTTCTCTGGGGTATGCAGAAGTCCGCTGCGCAGTAGAGTTCAGCTCGACGCTGACCAGTTCAATACGTCGTGAGCGGCTGCACCGTGTTCCAAACGCTCTTCACAGATAACAATCCAACTGCAATTTCACTCTTTATATTGTTATCGGTTCTAGGATAAAAATGATTAAATTAGTTTAAACATGTGCACTGTTTGCCGCAGAGGAGCAATAAAAGTAATATTATTATCCAGAATAGTTGAGCAACAACAAGTTAAACCGTGTCTGTATTTCGGTAAAAAAAACCATCCGCTTTGTTTTTGTGTAGGTGCCGTGTTTTAGCCAATGATTAGTTTAAACATGCTTCATATATTGACGTAGTCACGATGATGATACATTTTATTGGAGTGCAACGTTACGCGGAACTGCGCGCCGCGATACCTACTCCTGACAAAAAAACATGCGCGTCATCTTATCAAACAAACATGTATGCGAGCGAGTATTGCAGGGTAACGCAATAGCTCGTGCAAGAGTTCACATTCACTGTGATGCAGTCTGGTCGGCGCCCGACAAGCTGTCCGCCGCCGCCGTCACGCTGGAGGGAGTTTTTCTGCCATCTTACATCTTGTGAGAATGCGCTCAGCTGTGCAAGTGTTCTCTATATTACTAATTAACCCTTTTCCCGCGTCCTTTGCGAACTACTACCCCTACCGAGATATAATAATATAGTCTATGTTACTCGGGAAGAGTGTAGCTTTCGAACAGTGCAATTTTTCAGATCCCTTTAGTAGCTTCGCAACCCATAGGGTACAAACAAACTAAAACATGTTACCTGTTTATTATTTCAGCATAAATAATATCAGAAGAGCTCGTGGTTAAGTGAAAGCCGCGCGGATCGATTGATATTAAAGTTAAGCAACGCTTAGCGCAGTCGGTCCGTAGGTGGGCGACCACCTTGTCACGAGTGACTTGTGACGAGTTCTGCCGTGTTTCGGAAGTCCCTTGAACATCCTTGGCAGTCATAAAATAGTCAGAAATTCTGCCAACCAGTCTTACCAAGGGTACCTGGTTGCCTGGGTAACTGAGTTGAGTAGGTCAGATAGGCAGTTGATCCTTGTAAAACACTAGTATTCAGTTGCACCCGGTTAGACTGGAAGCTGACCATAATTTCCACTGCACTGCCAAAAAAAATTGGTGGTCCAGAACGAGTGCATTATTAATTTATTAGTTTAAATTACAGGTGCAACGGTGAAACAACAACCATACATATAGTCACGATACATAGATGTTGAAGGAAAGGTGTGAAATGTAGTGTAATAATGTATTTGTGTGGTTGTCGGTCAGGCCCGTGCGCGGCATGTCCGCCGTGGTGCTGGGCGCGGGCCCGGCGCACGCCTGCTACTTCGCCACCTACGAGCACTGCAAGCACTCGCTGTCGCACCTCACGCGCCACCGGCACGACCACATCACGCACGGTGAGTCCCGCCCCGCCCCGCCCCACCCCGCCCCACGCCCGGCGCCGCTCACCCGCTCTGTGCTCTGTTGCAGGTCTGTCGGGGTGCATCGCCTCGCTCATACACGACGCCGTCTCCAACCCCGCCGAGGGTGAGTACACTCAAGCTGAGCGCACGCTGCACCTCGCTGATAACATTCAAATTATAATATTCCTCGAAGTCAACTAATTGTACGAACAATTGATATCACAAGTCATTTAAGTATTCAAGTGTTCATTTATAAGCGTTCCATGAAATGTATACGCACACAAGTTGGCGAGTATTGTGCTAATTTATTAGCGTGAATAATGAGCAGCTGGCGGCCTCTTGCCGCAGTAGGCGCGGGGCTAATGTAGTAAATGGAGCCGTTTCTAGACTCCCGAAACGGCTCAGACATTCACAGAGCTACAGTGAACATTCAGCTGACTAATAATGTGCCGAGTCAGCGCCTGCCACCTCTGGGACATGGAACCAAACAGTTCGATGCATTACAAATTATAGAGAAGTTTGTGGCTAAGTAACGGCCGCACGGTCGACATCAATTATAAGGTTAAACACTGCTTGGGGGGCATCGGTCTGTGGATGGGTGACCATCTTGTTATGGCGAGTTCCTCCGTGTTTGGGTAAGCATGGAAAATTGCCGGGTCCCGGCTGTCATTTGTACATTTTTTGTAGTCTTTACGGTTAGTCAGAAGCCAGAAAGACAGGCAAAATAGGGGTATCAAGTTGAGAAGGTCAGATAAGCAGTCGCTCTGTGTAAAAAACTGGTATTCAGCTGTATCTGGTAAGAGAGGAAGTTTTTCCCAACATAGTTGAGATAAATAAATGTAATGTATGTACATTACATTAGTAGAAGGTAGGCGTCGGACTGAGTGCTAGCGAGCGAGTAGTGGCGGGCTTCACCGGAGGCTGCGCGCCGTCCGACTCACCGCGAGACTATTCACTACCTTACAAGTTTTACAATGTGTAACATTATATGCGCAATACCTTAGATATCCTAAGCGACTTTTCCTTTAACTGACCAAACTCTGAGAGAAAAAAAAAACGCCATCATCCTCCGAGCCTTTTTCCCAATTATGTTGGGGTCGGCTTCCAGTCTAACCGGATGTAGCTGAGTACCAGTGCTTTACAAGGAGCGACAGCCCTATCTGACCCCTTCAACCCAGTTAACCAGGCAACCCAATACCTCTTGGTTAGACTGGTGTCAGTCTTACTGGGTCCTGACCATATATCGACTGCCAAGGATGTTCAATGACAGCCGGGACCTGCAGTTTAACGTGCCATCCGAAACACAGTCATTCGTGTCTAAGATATACTTAGAAAGTACATACAAATTTAGAAAAGTTCCATTGGTACTTACCTGCCCTGGAATCGGACCCGCGCCCTCATACTCGAGGGGATGGTTCTTTGCCCACTAGGCCACCACGACTTTAGTCGTTTTTCGTTTTAAAAACGCCAATAAAAATAAAAGAAGCAGCTTCTCGAATTCGACATCGACGTCGTGCGCAGAACCTACATAGACTCTGGCTCGAGTGAGCAACGTGGTCGAAACCAGTGATAGCGCCCTGGTGTGCTTGTTTTAATTTCATCAAGATAATTAACTTTATTAACGTAATGTTTGAACAATATGTATGGGGCGGTAACATCTTTTTTATTCATATTTTTTGACAAATAACATTTTGACACGTCACAAAAATATTGAAAAATATTAATCGCGTGGCGACCGCTACAGCCGACAGCCTGCTAGATCGAGGCAGAGGCCTACCTACTATAGGAATAATGATAACTGCATATATATTGATATACTGTAGGATAGGTTATCATTTCGAAGGTAAATATTGTCAGGAAGGAAGTTGGTGAATAGGCAGTGTTGTGTCGCACACGTCCGGCGGCTACTTCCCTCACAGCAGGCCGGTGTCGGTGCCGTATCCAAGCACCCCTGTGTGTGTTGTCATAACAATCGCAAACTGGAAAAATCACAGGACATTTCAAAGGAATTCGGCCTTCCCTCCGGACTTCAAATTTTTCATCTGGCAGCCATGTATCCCGATCCATTATTTCGATTGTGATCGACGGCAAACAATAATTAATAGGGAATAAAATGTCTCTCCCCCGTGACTCGTGACCTCACAACTGTTCTGGAATATTGAATATGCGGAAATGTTAACTTGAATACATTCAATACCTATTAAATTGCTGAAAACATTTTATTCCTGGCTGACTACTGAAGAGTGATACATTTTTATTGTAACATTATTATACACTAGCTTCTGCCCGCGACGTCGTACGCGTTCAATTACGAGTTTAGGTAAAGAAGTAGGCGTTACAAAGAAAGGAAAACATTAAATGCGAAATGGACACGTCAACAACTTCTGGCCAGACAAGGACTAAGTTATTCGTTTATAATACTTTTTGTACACATAAAAAAAACAATGTACAAAGGCGGCCTTAACGCCTTAAATGATGGAGAAATTTTATGGTAGGTTTTGAGTTACGTACAACTTTTATGTATTTGTAGATGTTACGTGATGCGCACACAAACAACAGAAAAAATGCTACAAATGGGTTCTGATGGTTATCCTTTAACACGCTGACAATTTTTTTTTCAATATATTCAATGTACAAATATGACCCCTCTACAGATATGTATGTTGATGAATACATATGAGTATGTGTTGCATATTATTTACAATAAAAAGTCGCTATCGGAATTAGTTATACGCAGTTAAAACTATTTGACGTGTAATAGACCGTAGCGTAGACTTGTAACCTCGATGCGCTTGGGGGATAAAAACAACATATTTTAAGTCGAATGACTACTGCAATGCACTTACAATTAGATGTTCTCTGCACGTGCCGATGAGGAAAACGTGGCGGGCCAGGCGACGCGTGAGTCAGCGGCCGCAGCCTCTACTCGCGGGCTCTCGGAACTAATGATAGGTCGTCCGTGTTGCAGTGGTGAAGCAGCGCATGCAGATGCTGAACTCGCCGTACCGCGGCGTGTGGGAGTGCGCGCGCCACGTGTTCCGCACGGAGGGCGCGCGCGCCTTCTACCGCTCGTACGGCACGCAGCTCGCCATGAACGTGCCCTTCCAGGCGCTGCACTTCGTCACCTACGAGGCCTGCTCAACCCGCGCGCGCCTACGACCCGCTGGCGCACGCGCTGTCGGGCGCGGCGGGCGGCGCGCTGGCGGCCGCCGCCACCACGCCGCTCGACGTGTGCAAGACCGTGCTCAACACGCAGGAGCGCGCGGCGCGGGCCAGCGGGCTGCGCGACGCGGCGGCGCACGTGCTGCGCGCCTCGGGCCCGCGCGGCTTCGGCAAGGGCGTGCAGGCGCGCGTGCTGTACCAGATGCCGGCCGCCGCCATCTGCTGGCTCACCTACGAGACCTTCAAGCACGCGCTGGCCGAGGAGAGCGCGCCGCCCGCGCCCTCCGCGCCGCTGGCCTGCGCCGCGCTGCGCCTGGCCGCCGCCGACGTGCCGGCCCGCTCCTAGGCCGCGCCCTAGGCCATGGACTCGCTGACCGCACACAGTGAGATGCTGTTCGATTCTAGTGAGATTAGATTAGTGTGTACATGTCCTATTTTTTATGTACGTTTGATACGCACACGACCGCGGCGACCTCGCCGCACCAGTCACTGGAGTCGCTCGCCCGCGGTCCGGCGCGGAGCGCGGGCGGGCGGGCGAGCACGAGGTCGCGGCGGCTTTGTTTCCATTGTTTTGTAAATGATTTGTTATCGCAGTCCACGATTGCAGCTAGTACTTGTTATGTGAACACTCTCGGCTGTCGATGCGACTGTTCAGGCTCAGGCGACATCCTGACGGATGTAAAACATGTTGGAGGTGCTATGTATAATGTATATTGTGATGGAGGGAACGGTGTGCCGCTCAGCTCGTTGGGATGCGTCGAATTATGTTGTTGTTTGTGTAAATTACTATTATTATTAATTGTATTTGTTGTATTTATGAGTTGTATATGTGAGTGATAAACTCGATTTAAATTGAGAGTTAAAAACTATTTGTATAGAGTTATGAGTTAACGCGGCGAGCGCGCGGCTTGGCCCGCCGCCCGCCGAGCTGTAAAATTGCAAATTGAAAAGAATATTATAAAATAAACAGTAAGTGAATAAAAGTTGGACAATACGCTGATGTTTTATTTCTCTGTAACACATAGTGTTCGAGCGTTCGGCGAGCGGGACTCCTACACGGCTGTACACGAGACTGTTGACTAGGAGATTAATGAAACTCGACGGTGAAATTACAACTTTATTAATACAATAACAACATTTTAGATTTATTGTTACATGATATAGTATTATGCATGAATAGAAAAAATAAAAAAATCCAAAAATAAATTGATTATTATGTATAGTATTATGCACGAGTGGGACTAGCGCTTGGAGAGCAGGCCGTGGTAGGCGGCCAGCCCCAGCAGCGGCGCGGCGGTGGGCGGGTGCGGCAGGTCGCCGGCGCTGGCCGCCACGTCCAGGTGCGCGTAGGGCACGTCGGCCTCGTGCAGCCCCGACACCAGCAGCAGGAAGGCGGCGGGCGCCTGGTGGCCGCGCGGCAGGGCCGAGGACGCCGCGTTGTCGGCCTGGTGCACGTGGTCGCCGGGCGCGCGGCCGCGGTGCGCGCGCAGGTCCTCGCGCCGCAGCGTCGACACCTCCACCATGTCGCCCAGGCGCTCGGCGGCCGCGCGGAAGGCGGCGGCGTGGCCCAGCGCGCGCGCCGCGTGGTTGTCCAGCAGCGCCGTGTAGCCGAGCCCGTAGGCCCGCACGGCGTGCCCCGTCAGCGTGGCCACGGTGTACAGCTGCGGCCGGCGCTCGGCCGCCGCGCGCTCGCACATCTCGGCCAGCAGGTCGCCCATCACCATGCGGCCCTCGGCGTCCGTGTTGCCCACGCGCACGGCCAGCCCGCGCCGGCAGCGCAGCAGCTCGTCCGCCACGTACGCCTCCTCGCCCACGGAGTTGCGCACCATGCCCAGCGCCGCCACCACCTTCAGCGCCGGCCGCAGCTCGTCGCACGCCTGCACACACGCGGTACTGTCTCGAGCGGCCCGCGCGCACCACGCCACGGCCACTCGCAGAACCATTATTGGATTAATGGAACTATAATTATGAAGTTGGCCAAACAACGACTTGCAAATAGGTACACGGCTGGATACGGTTCGATTATCGTTATAGTCGAATGGTGCTACTCATCGTTAGAATCAGTGTTTAAAAAACCATAAGTTAAAAATAACATCGTACCTACTAATTGAGATCTACGTATTATAATAAGGCTTATGTTTAACTGATCACCAGATATAGTAACAAATAGCAGACAAAAATAGTAAATGATCACCAAAATGAAACTCGCATTTTAATGTAAAATTATCACCAAAGTTTTAACACTTTGCTATCCTATTTAAGTGAAATTACTCCAAAATAAATCATTCGTAAGCCAAAAATAGTAAATGATCACCAAAATTAAACCACCATTTTAAAGTAAGATTATCACCAAAGTTTTTAAATTCTGCTATCCTATTTAAGCAAAATGAGTCCAAATAAATCATTGTTATCCCAAAAGTAGTAAATGATCACCAAAAGTAGTAAATGATCATCATTATTATACCAGTGTTTTAATATAAAATGATAATCAAAATTTTTACATCTTGCTATCCTGTTTAAGTAAACTGACTCTAAAACAATAAGTTCGGCCTGATAGAATAAAATGTAATAAAATTATGGGGACCCTTTTAATGCACTAGGGTGGAAAATTGTCTATTGCATGCCTCTAAACAGTGCGTGTTTTCGAGGGACAGAGAAACACATTCTTCTTCTTCTTTCTCCTGCCCTGTTCCCAATTTTACTTGGGGTCGGCGCAATATGTCATTTTCTTCCATTTTCCCCTGTCACTCGTCATACTGACACTCACGCATGCATTGCAAGCCGGACACATAACTTAATATGGCATCATAATACTTTATTTGGTAATAAGCCTACATTTTATGGCAATCACAGTGACTTATTTAGGCAAAAATAATACATTAATTTGGTCGTCAAGAGTTGGTGATCATTTACTAAATTTGGTGGTCGAATACAATTTAAGGTGTAGTCGTGACTAAAATAGCTGGTACTATTACATTTTTAGACTTTATTTTTCTGGTGTTCAGTAGATATTTCTGGTTACAAAACTTAGGGTATCAAAGCATTTTATGGTGGTCATTATATTTGTTCCCTTATAATAATCTACGTATCTTATCGGGTATGGAAGATAAGAAAGAATACAAGTAATACTAAGGTACCTACCTACAAATAATGGACTCTGATTTCGACTGCCGTTTTAACAAATTTTTCAAACATAAAAGTAGTCATATAGCAAGCGATAATATTTAGATTCTAGATGATTTCCCGCGGTTTCAGCCGCGTCCCGTGGGAATTATCGTGGGCGTATAGCCTATGTCACTTGCCGTGTGACACTCGGGAAGAGTGTAGCTTTTCAATAGTGAAAGAATTTTTCAAATCGGTTCAGAGGATCAGTTGGAGCCTTGTACAAAACAAAATGTTTCCTTTTTATCATATTACATAACAATTGTACCATCATGGATGTTTTAAACCTTTTAAAGGTACAATACTGAACCTCTAGTAAATTATTTAGATGTACCTCGTAAAGTACGTGAAAACATACAACTGACTATTTTGGAATATCTGGTTGTAGTAATCTGGCTAACTGTGAGATGTCACGTGCGTGGATGATCACTCGGCTGACTCACCTTGAGGAAGCCGGCGACGGCGGCGGCGCCGCACTTGTCGCGCGACATGCCGGCCATCACGCCGCCCGCCTTGATGTCACACCCGCCCGTGTCGTACGTGACGCCCTGCAACACGCGCCGCCCGCCCATTATACTACTTGATTCGCGAGCATTGACTAAAGGGACGTACACGCTATGCAAATGCAGAGATTGCGGCGTATCATTTTACACTTCATTCATATCTGTCAGTAGGTACATTGTGGTGTTGTAGTACCTTGCCGACGAGCATGACGGTGCGCTCGTAGTCTGCGTACTCGAGGTGCACGACGCAGCCGCGGTGGCGCGGCACGCTGGCGGCGGCGCGGTCCACGGCCGCCAGCAGCGGGTACTCGCGCGCCAGCACCGCGCGGTCCTCCACCACGCGCACCGCCACGCTGGAGCCCGCGAACGTCTCGCGCAGGTAGGCGGCCACGCGCAGCGGCGTCATGCGCTCGGGGTCGGCGCCGCCGATGTCCCGCGCCACGCCGCGCGCCGCCTCCAGCGCCGCCGCCTCGCGCACCAGCACGTCCAGCGCGCCGCGCAGCCCCTCGCCGTACACGCCCAGCTCCGCCAGCTTGTGCGCCTGCGCCGGGAACGACTCGCGGATCTGCAGCGGCTGAACACATACCGACACACGTTATACTCTCCCTCTCCGTATGCGGCGTACGTATGCTGTCTCCGCAGCGGGAACTCACCACGTAGAGCACTTCGAGCGCGGCCAGCAGCGCGACGAGGTCGGCGTCGGGCCAGGAGGGGTGCGGCTGCAGCACCAGCACGGGGCGCGTGGCGCCGGCCGCCGCGGCGCGCTGCACGCCGGCGCGGGCCGCCTCGCCCACGGCGCGCACGTCGTCGTACGCCGTCAGCGGGCCCGTGGGCGACAGCACGAGGCGGTGGCCCGACACGCGCGGACAGCGCAGCACGGCCGGCACGCTGTCCAGCTGCGCGTCCAGCAGGCGCGCGTCCGCCACGAAGTCCTCGAGCGCCTGCGGCGGCGCCACGCCCGGCGCCGTCACCAGCACCAGCGCGTCGTAGTGCGCGCTGTTCACCTCGCTCACCACGGCCACGCGCACGCCGTGCACCAAGCACTCGAACCCCATGTCGCCCTCACGTCCTCACGCTCCACACTACAACTGTTCTGACATGCTTGTATTGCTATCTATTAAATTACTAGTAGACCAAACTAGTAGATTATTAAATTACTAAAAGATTCGCAATAAATTCCTTCCATAATATGGATTTATATTTTTTCAGATGCAAGAGATGATGTCATAAAATGTGTTATATCTCTAAAAATACTTTCTGTTGATGCTTAGTATTTCAGGACAAATTGTTACACATAAAGAGATCTACACTTAAACAAGTAGCTACTTGTATGAGTACCACCGTAATAACTATTATAGTAATCTGCAGTAGCTATGTTAAGTAGATATCCACAACAAGTTACGTGTACGTACAGTCACACAATGCTCAACATTACATATGTAGTAAAAATTTAATTTTGTATGACTATCAGAATTTACGATAAGCTTCCAAGCTACCTAAACAATCTTAATATAAAATTGCTAGACTAATTATTACTATTCTACTATAGCATTGACTGATGACATTGAACGTTGTTGTAGTAACATGCGAGTGTTATAATTATTATGAGACAAACTGATTTCCTGCAGTTGTATGCAGATTTACTACCAGCAGTACATGATAAAATATAGCCTGTTACTCTAGCAAAGTTTAGCTTTCCGATAGTGAAATATATGTTCAAATTGATTCAGTAGTATTGGATCAAAACAAATAATATTTCTTTTATTATAGTGTTTGTACAACACTTAGGAAGAATGTTTGAGTCTGGTCAGAATGGTCATTGGCTTGTCTTAGTTACACCATAAAACACTTACCTACCTATTACCTATACTAATTCTACTGAAAAATTATTTTTTCTTTCTTTTAAGTATGTTCAAGGTCAAACGAATTTGTTTGTTAAGTCCGCCCTGGTACAAAATGTGCAGAAGTATTAAATAAATTTGCAAGAATTATCCAGCTATTGATAGTATAGTTGAATCAATAATTTAACTAGACATGTTCACATATTAAGTAGGTAAATAAGTTTAAAGCATACATAGTTATAAACACATATATAGTTAAGGAATGAAGAATAGGTCTTTAGTACCTATTTCCTAAGATCATGGTTTCTCAACGTTGCATTGTTTTACACATACTTGTAAGTATGTATTTACGAATAGGCTATGAGAGATAGGAATTTAAAAACTTAGTTTACACAAGTGGCATCCTGGATTGTACCTATTTACAGTCAGTGGGTCGTCTTAGGGGTGGATAGCATATATACACAATACTGTTGTTCAAGTAGCGATGTTCTCGAGTTAGACACAACAAGAACTACGTACCTAGAGATAGCAGTACGTTGACCTGTTGAAGTGCGCGCAGCTGTGGCGCGACCGGGCGAGTCTGCGCTGGCGGCTTACTGGTCAGGCCGCTCTCTGATATCTAGACGCGCCGCGCGGCACCGACGCCCCTTCCTTATCGCGCCGGTATCTGTTTCAGTATTCCATCGTGCAACTTTATGAGCGATTCATACATAAACTATATTGCAATTGAAAGCAAAACACAATAACAATTACCGTAACGGTAACGGCGACACTGATTAAGTAGATAACACTAGATCAATTTGCCGACAAGGTAACTCGCAAGTCACTATGTACGCTAAAAGAGTTATGTACTTATATATTTTTGTACTGATTTTATTTTAATTTAAAAAAAAAAACATTACTTTTAGCTAATGTTTCATAATTGATGAGAAAACTTCATCAAGTACCCAGTATCTACAACAGAACCTTTGATTATATATCCTAACGTTAAAGGCTTCCTAGCAAACTTCCTAGATAGAGTAATCTAACGTAATAATTTAGTTCGTTTTGAGGAAAAGTATAGTGTTGTAGAGTGCAGTCTCATGTTGTTTTGTTTTCTCTGACATTTATAGATGTGACGTGCGTGACAGGCAGCCATCAGGCAGCAGACAATAGAAATGAACGGATGATGTAGCTATATCTTGTAATACCTACAACACAGTCAGATTTTCAACAACAATATCGTCTTTTGATGCAGTTGACAGTAAACAGCGGTACCTATTCTTATTTAAATTATAATAATAATTTGCAAAGTTTACAAATAGATGGAGGAGCTGATAGGGTGACAATGATTTTTTCACGTTTTCACTCTACCCTATTCGCGGAGCCATGAGCCAAGGGGTAAACAAACCATAAAAAGGGTTCTTTATAAGTGACGATTGAAGCAATGAACATATTTATCAAAATAAATGCCATAAATTGTTTTCTTAATCTATATACATAAAAATAAACCCACTTTCCGTTTGTCACGACATAACATGAAAACGGCTTGACCGATTTGGCTGAAGGGGATGTAACTTAGACCCGGGAGAAGGTTTTAAGATATAGTTTTTGTCACCATCCGGCTACGCGACGCGGGTGAAACCGCGGGCGAAAGCTAGTTTTAATTAAATATGTTTTAAATCGTTTACATGAAAAAGAATACCTAAAATACTTGATTATCAAACATGGAACGCTTCTAAATTGTAGATATAGTTATATGTCAATGAGATTTTAATAAAAATGTGACGTTTTGTCACATTGACTTATCCTATCTCAATGTTTTGTTTTGTCATCGGTCGGGTTATACCCAACATCTTGAAAAAGTATTGTTCTTTGTTTACCTTTTGGCTCACGGCTCGGCGAATAGGGTATAGAATAAGGATGAGGGATTTTCGTTTTATTTTTTTCCTGGCTGATGCCTAGATGGTGGATGGAATCCTCGATTATCATCATCTTCCGAGCCTTTTCCAACTATGTTGGGGTCGGCTTCTTTTTTTTTGGGAGGGGGAAATCTTCATGGACTTCCTCCGCTTGGGGAGAGGTGGAGGGGTGTGCGTGTGCCGGACTCCTACCGGCTAAAACCCCCCTGTGTCCTCCTTGCACGTGGGCGCGGGGACACGGGAATCCACATTCTCACGCAGCCCCACACTGGTGCTGGCCCTCGCTTGGGCCTCATCTCGGGCACGGGGTAGTGAGGTGTACACCTACCCCGTGCATCACCTCATGCTTGAGAGGTTGGTTCTTCAGCACCAACTCGAAATCAACTATGGCGACCGGTCGTACCGCTCTAGAACTCCCTAAATGGAAGTAAGGCCTCGTACATAAGTAGGTAATCTGTGTTATAAACCTTATAAACTGACAGCGACAGGACAGCTGTCAACTGTACGTAAGACGCGGAGGCGCCATACGGTGTTTGAATTTTTTAATGCATTACTATTTAATTCAACAGCAATGCAGATATTTTCTTGCACTACATTTTAATCTGCACAAAGTTATACATACCTTAAATTGGATATAATATCGAGTCAGTATTTTACTGTTCATTAGAATAAATATGTCCTTTGAATTGAACTGAGTAGCTGTTGTGTTATTGCAAGAAAATTGACCGTGTTAGAAGTAATGTGTCGCAATGCAGATACGCGCCAGACACCTGAGAAATGAAATAAAGTACTAGATGGGCTTGCTTGGATGTATGGCCTGCGTGTGGATTGAGTGATGAAGCGCGGCATGGGCGCTGTGTGGCGCACGCCGCCGGACGGCAGGCGCGCGGCGGCGGCGGCGGCGGCGGTGGCGGGCGCCGTGGCGCTGGCGGTGCTGGCGCCGCGGCTGGGCGCGCCCGGAGGCAACTACTGTCTGCATGCTTACTTTACATCATCATAGACCGCATTGCACCTCATCATGTAATTGAATTCTAACATTTTATTATTTCTAGGTTTATCAAATGCTGTCTGCTTGCATCATCATTTACACAGTTTATATTTATATAGTCCTTAAGACAACCTACTGACTGGTACTGTTATATTCAAATAATGCTTGCTTGCTGAACTCCACACAGAGAGCTAGTCAGGTGGGTGGCAGGCAGGCAGCACTTGTAGTGCACCCTAATGTTTTACTTCCATGAACAGCATTGAATGCAAATGTTAATGCTTGACTTAAGACTGGATTGGTGCCGGCGGTGGGCCGGGACTGACCCTGACTGACTGTCAGTCGTCCTCATGTGACAGCGGAACAAGCACAGCATCGATTGCTGTGTTTCAGGATACAAACGTTAAGGAGCAGGGTGCACCAACATTACACGTTTATTTCCTTAACATAAGCAAAGCATGACAAAAATATTACTGTATAAAATACTGAGTGACGACTTGTAAAAAATAAAATATTTTAATGTATGGACAACTCTGTTACTATTATTGCAGTAGTTGCATCTTGGTAGCAGAATTTTATCCCTGGAGTTAAGAACCATCACACCGCATAGGTATGTAGATTGCGGATGGCTTGAGCACTGAGCGGTGGCGGGCAGCTCACAACAATGACACGCGTCAGCCATACACAAGCTGTCAACAACTATTGTTATGTGTATTCATCAAAAAGTATTTATGAGATCGAAAATTAAGGTAAATATTATTCATCTGTAGAACTTTTAGATTTTCAGTTGTTACCTTTTTTATTCATATTTTATTTACCCTAGAATGCACAGCATAAAATGAGTGCTACGAGTACCCGCCTGGTAGGGTAAAAGCAGTCCTAGGACATGCAGCTCAGTGGTGTCAGAGCGGGTGGGTATCTGTGAGCGCGCTTGTGTGAGTGGCGTGACACGGTGGTGGTGCGCTGCGGCGCCGAGTACTGCGGCGGGCGCTGCAGGGCTACGATGCACTACGCGGCGGGGCGGCGCGCATGGGGCGCGGCGGGGGCGCGCTGGCCCGCGGCGCACGCGCTGCTGGCGTGGCCGGCGCTGGCCGCCGCGCTGCTCAGCGCGCTCACGGACGGCGTGGACTACCGCATCGCGCAGGGGTCAGTACTGCGTCTAGCTGCCGTCGTTCCGCGTAACCCTGCTTTGGAATGACTAGTCTGCAATAAACTAGTACAAAAGTAAATAAAAATATTCAATCAGTCATCAAAATTTCTTTTTTAACACGCTTGTATTAGCTTCACTTGTCTGTGTATGTAAGCAAATCTTGGAAACTTAATTTGACCCACTTCCCGGGGCTTGATTCTGCTAATTTTACTTAAGCGACATACGATACGATTGATATCAAACTAAGATTCAATCACGACTCAATTAATATTGCTATTGCAGCGCATGTGTGTGTGTGCAGCATATGTGGCATTCTGCTTTTTTTTTGTTTTTTAAATAAACGTCTTTATCCTTTTCTGAGATTCAATAATGAATCATATTGTCTGCAAATGACAATTGCAATTGCCACCTGGAGTCGCTGGAGGGGGTGTGTCGGACTCTTACCGGCTAAAAACCCACCCAGTGTTGCCTTCAATTACCTATTGTCGAGGGCACGGGTATCGCAAAAGCGACAGGTATTGGCCCGACAGATGTTCAAAGGCGGGCCCCGTCACCCTCTGTGGCACAACAAGCTCCACTAAGAGAGGCGCGCGCAACACAACGCCACTGTCTCGAGGCCTGTTTCTGATCGGACGACAGACGCCCCTAGTCTGTAGCCCGCAGGCCGCGACCTATGGTGGCCGGAGATCAGCACACGCCCACTACGTCTGCTGCGGGCGGGGAGAGAGGAAACAGTTTCTCTCTCCCTTCCCGCCGCCTTCTTTAAAACCTCAAAAAAGGAGACGACGGCGTTCCACCCTTCTTCGCTGCCGATCATGCAGGACACGACAGCCGGCAGCGAAAGACTCCCCGCAGCATGAACTGCTGCCGCTAGGTCACGGCGATGCGTTTCCCATGCTGTGCACTCTACCAACGTGTGCAGCGCCGAGTCTTCGCTGCAGATGCCACAGTGGGTCCAAGTCCCATGGCGGGGATTCGGCTAGGAGGCATGCAGCTTCGAAGAAGATCGTGCGGTATCCTCTTATAACCCTGATGACCACCGCTCGCTGTGGTCTTTTTTTTGCTGCTATTGAGATATTTTGTTATCCAATATTCACATTATTAACTTAGGTAATATCAAGCCCCCATTAAGATTTTGCACTAACTCTGAGTTCTGATGACAATACACGACTAGCTAAGAAATGGCGGCCTTCCCGATATGGCGGACTGGCTGTTTGAAATCCACCCCCATGATATGGATATTAAACAGTTTTGCTGAAAGGGATACAAAAAATTTATCACGTGACCTTAATCCAACATGGCGGCCGTCCCAAGTTGACTGATTGTCTATTTGACTGATCCGTTGGTCTAGTGGTCGCAAGCGTGGCTGCTGTGCTCGCGAGGTCTAGGGTTCGATTCCCGGATCGGGCACGCCACGATAATAGCGGTAAGTCCCCTCGTTAAGGAGGGTTTTTATCACGGGAGCAGTCATGGCGCCCTCACCTTCCGCGTGATGCATGTCTTCACCAACCACGGATCTTCTGTTACTTTCCGTAGGTACTAAAGCGGACTTTTCCACCTGACCACTGGCAAAAAAGTAATAATATATTTTATAATTCCTGTAATTGTCTATCATATCGACTAAAGCAGGATGGTGTCCTTGCGTTCCTCTCGTGAAGGGCCAAGAAACTATGACTCTTCTGTCAGTCTATAAATAAATAAGGTCGCCCGGTATGTGTACAGCGTGATGCTGTGGTCGAGTGGCGGCGGCTGCTCGTGGCTGTCGCTGGCGCTGGGCGGCCCCGGCGCCGCGCCCGCCGCCTGCGCGCTCGTGTACCTCGGCTCGCTGCTCGCCACGCCGCTGCACACCGCGCTGCTCGTGAGTGTCCCCGCCCCCGCTCCCACACCGCTCCGCCCGACCCTCACGTCACGCACCGCGCCGGCAGTGCGGGCGCGCGGCGCTGCCGTCGCTGCCGGGCGTGCTGCGCACGGCGAGCACCACGGCGCTGCCCTTCGCGGCGGGGGCGCTGACGTCGGCGCTGCTGGGCTCGCCCCCCGCGCCTGCCGCGCCGCCGCCGCGCAGCGTGCACGTGGCGGCACTAGCGCTGCTGTATGCGGAGTGCTGCGAGCGGCTGTGCGACGCGGAGGCCATTGTGCATCCCAGCCACGTGATGGTTGCTCTCGCGCTGGGTGAGTGCGGGGCGGGGCGCGGGGGGCGCGGAGGGCGCGGCGCTGACGGACGGGGCGTGTGTGCAGAGGCGGGCGGCGTGCTGGCGTCGGCGGCGGGTGCTCGCTGTACGCGCGCGGGGCTGCTGTCGGCGGCGGAGGCGCGGCTGGTGGCGCGCGTGGCGGTGCCGCGGCGGCTGGAGGCGGGCGGCGCGCTGGGCTGCGCGGCGCGGGGGCTGTGTCGGCTGCCCGGCGTGTTCGTGGCGCCGGCGCAGGCGCTGCTGCTGGCGGTGCTGGCGCACGACGACTCGGAGCCCCCCTCTCCTCTACATGACGCGACCGTTGGATTTCAATGAATTCTACTTTTCCATAATTATCATAGTTTCGATCATTCCTAGTGTCTCGTCTAGGTAGTGTTTCCATAGATAGGTACTTAACATACGTGTATCTTTCAGAGCTCTTTTAATGCGATTTTTGAGTACCAAAAGTTAGATCGTAATTAATAATATAAAGAATGAACCGCGCTGAGTAGTCGTAGTCGAGACTCGAGACCAATGATGACATTATTCTGTAACTGAGGCCTTTGAATTGCCTTCTGTAGTGCTTTTTGTCATAAGGTAGCTTAGAAACTGTACATACTATTTATAAGCTTTGTCCACTCAAAATGGTTTATGCCTTTACTTTACTGGACTGACTCAGAAACTGTCGCCGTCGCTCAGGGCATCCGCCACTCCTGACTGATTTTGAAATTTTTAATACAGAAAACCCCATGAAGGAAATATTAGGTATCTAGATAAGTTTCCATTTACATCACCTACGCCCGGACAGAAGAGAAATATACCATAGTACCATACCATGCTATGGTAAACCTTAAGGTTGCCGGTAAACCATAAGCGGGCCGGCATTGTCGGTTCGGCCGTATATGTCGAACAACAAAGCCGACCACAAGCAGTACTACACCACAGTTTAAATATATGTAGAGCAGTTCGGAAACTACGAACAAACGTTCGAAACGGCTCACTCACACAAACATGCACACCGACGAGGCTCCGAATGGGCTCTCGCGATGCTCTCAGTAACGCGTGTCAAGACGAGTGGTCGCGTTTAATTTTATTTTTTCTCTGAAAATGCCACGAGCGAACGCTTCATTTATTGTTATACTTATCATCGTTATTATTCGATTTAAGGCCGTCTAAAAAAAATGTGTCTGCAAAATGAACCATATGTCAACGTCATAATCTGACATTTTTTTAGACAAGTCTTAAAATGACGTTTGAAAGTTTTTGTGGTAAGACGGTTAATGATTACTTTAGTCACTTCTTAGTGACAGAATGTCATACAAATCCTTCACTAATTTTACTGAAGATATTATCACTCCCGACCCGTGGTACAACTGCGATGACCAACTGGTTGTACCACGGAGAAATAAAACCCATGGTTCAACTGGTTGTTCTATGGCGAAATATCTTGACCAATCGTTCAAATCGAGTGAGTTGTTCTTTACTTGGGCCAACTAATTGTACTTCTGGGAATTGAATGTATCTATGGAACAACTACTGGTATTAAACAGGAAAAGGTTATCTTTCAATGCTGAAGTGCAATGCAATTACCTACTACCTCTTTTGATTCATTGTCTATTGATGATTAAGACGTTAATATTGACACGTGAATATTTCTCGTTTTCACACCATACCAAAAGAAAATGTCGGAAAATTGTGAAATAAGAATATTGAAAGAAAAGGCGGTGGTGAAGCGTCAATGTCTTTTTTTTCAATGCAAATATTTATTCAATAATAAATTAAATACATAAGTTATTTTTCCCGCAACTTAAAACTTTATTTCGATCATTTTCATATTTATAATAACCCAATTGAGTCTCTGGTGATGATATCCGAACGACAATACTAGCTACCGCAGCGCCCATTGGTTCGTATCGAGTGTTCTAGAGGATACTCGCAACAAGCTAGCAGTGTTGCGTCTGACCACCGCCAAGGACGGACGTAGTACTTCTCCCGCCGCCATTCGCATTGTGTCGAATACACACCGCTCCGCGTCATTATTTCCCTATATGTGATTTCCTGAAGATTCTCGTGTAATAATTGAACCTGCTGCTAGAAGACATTGCGGACTTAAAGTGCAGTGCTGATTTCACGAGTTTTAACCAGTCCACCGGTGGATGAACCTAGATTTAGCTCGCCGGCCGGCAGCCCTTACCGCGACCACGCGCCCCGGAACGAGGCATCTTCACATCTCGCTGGTTCTAAGTGAGGTCCCTGGATTCACAAGGTACGTGGGCTTTATTGCTGCAAATAGTTGTAGTGGTATTGGTGTCTAACGGAATATCATCGGCAGGGATTTAATTGAATTACGATTTGAAATTCACCGCCATATTGTTTTTCCCGCATTCGATTTTCAAGATTTGAAATCACCGCTCCCGCATCCCGCACTTCTCTTTTCTTTCTTCATTCCACCTTTTAAATTTGTCCCAATTAAATCCATTAATTTTTTATTATTTTTCCCCGATGAGGCTATTTACACGCCTCATCAGGCGGTAATGTTTTATTATTTAAAAGTCGACAATTTTACGAAGTGAAAGCTTTTAAAGATGAGTCACGTGGCGCATATTGGCGGTGCTCTATGCCTTTTAATAGTTAATTAAACTTTAATTAAAAGAATGTGTCATGTGTCCTAACGCAATCATTATGATAAAACTTACCGTTTTGCTGCTTTTGTTTTCAGCTTGTTGTGAATTAATGTAACTTCACACAAATTTTTTGATCTAATTTGACTGGACTAGTTTAAAAGCAGGCTATGGTTTCCTTACCAAACATAATGTAAGTCTCATTTTCAAATTAAATTATACTAGGTCTTGCTATTTTGAAGAGTGTTTGTTTTATTTTATCATCAGTTGGTTCCTTAGGAAATAAGGATCAAAGTTAAACAAGTATTTGTAAGAAAGAGAGTCTGCAATAAATATTATTATAATTTCTATGAAAAAGTCTATCATATTTTGAATTTCTCACTACCAGTGTAAGCATTCACCCCTATAAGTAGGAGCGTGCTAGGCGGAACAAAGTTGTACACAATGGCTAAAGTTATGTCCTACATGGAAGTTATGTACAATGGGTGAAAATGTGTCCAACGAGTGAAGTTGTGTCCTACGGGTGAAGTTGTGTCCTACGGAGGAAGTTGCATCCAACGGGTGAAATGGTGTCCAACGGGGGAAGTTTTGACAGTAGGTCCCGGCTGTCATTGCACATCCTTGGCAGTTGTTACGGGTAGGCAGAAGCCAGTAAGTCTGACACCAGTCTAACCAAGGGGTATCGGGTTGCCCGGGTTGAGGAGGTCAGATAGGCAGTCGCTTCTTGTAAAGCATTGGTACTCAGCTGAATCCGGTTAGACCGGAAGCCGACCCCAACGTAGTTGGAAAAAGGCTCGGAGGTTGATGGAAGAAGTTTTGTCCTACGGGGGAAGTTGTCTCCTACGGCGACACAACTTTTTTTTTAACGACGCCGAAAGTACAAAAGAGGAGTAAGAAAGGATTAGGTTAGGTTAACTCAGAATTAGGTTTCGGAGGCGATCTGTCACTGCCGGCCATAGTGCGGAGGATGGTCGGCAGTGCAGAGTCGTGGAGGACGAAATTGAAAAAAATCTGCGGAACGGGAGAGGGAGATTTCGATTCCCTTCCCCGGCCGCAGAAGGCACAACGGGCGCAGGAGAAGGGTGGACAACGCCCTCAACCCTCTTCTCGTTAGCTCAGAGTTAGGTTCTCTCAGAATTAGGTTCTCTCAGACTTAGGTTCTCTCAGAATTAGGTTCTCTCAGAGTTAGGTTCTCTCAGAGTTAGGTTAGCTCAGAGTTAGGTTAGCTCAGAGTTAGGTTAGCTCAGAGTTAGGTTAGCTCAGAGTTAGGTTAGCTCAGAGTTAGGTTAGCTCAGAGTTAGGTTAGCTCAGAGTTAGGGTTAGCTCAGAGTTAGGTTAGCTCAGAGTTAGGTTAGCTCAGAGTTAGGTTAGCTCAGAGTTAGGTTAGCTCAGAGTTAGGTTAGCTCAGAGTTAGGTTAGCTCAGAGTTAGGTTAGCTCAGAGTTAGGTTAGCTCAGAGTTAGGTTAGCTCAGAGTTAGGTTAGCTCAGAGTTAGGTTAGCTCAGAGTTAGGTTAGCTCAGAGTTAGGTTAGCTCAGAGTTAGGGTTAGCTCAGAGTTAGGTTAGCTCAGAGTTAGGTTAGCTCAGAGTTAGGTTAGCTCAGAGTTAGGTTAGCTCAGAGTTAGGTTAGCTCAGAGTTAGGTTAGCTCAGAGTTAGGTTAGCTCAGAGTTAGGTTAGCTCAGAGTTAGGTTAGCTCAGAGTTAGGTTAGCTCAGAGTTAGGTTAGCTCAGGAGTTAGTTAGCTCAGAGTTAGGTTAGCTCAGAGTTAGGTTAGCTCAGAGTTAGGTTAGCTCAGAGTTAGGTTAGCTCAGAGTTAGGTTAGCTCAGAGTTAGGTTAGGTTAGGTTAGGTTAGGTTAGGTTAGGTTAGGTTAGGTTAGGTTAGGTTAGGTTAGGGTTGGGTTAGGTTAGGTTTTGTAACCAACCACATTTATTATGCCTTATAATTAATTCTCTTCATACCAGTTCTCGCTGATTTTCCTCTCGTACTTTCATGCTTCATACAGTTCTTTCTACTATCCTTCCTCATTCATTCTCGTGGTGGACTCCACTTTTGTTTTCCTATTCTATTTCCTATTCTATTATTACATTTATTAAAATTTTAGGGAAATGAGTTCTCTTACTTCTTTTTATTTTACAACTTATTATAATAATATTTTACGTTCTTATATACTATTTGTTTTATTTCACTTATATTCTACCATGTTACACATTCTATCTTTCTTATGACTATTTCTAATTTTCTTATGTATTACACTTACAGTTTTTTTCTTATTACTATGTTTCTATGTTATAATCTATATTATAAATAAAACATAGTTTTATACACTACTGTTTCTTTTTATAACGGTTTTGGCTACATTCTCGCAGTACTCTAAAAATTTATTTCTACACCTGCCCGACATCACGTCTCTCACGTTGTCCCTCGTCAATACGACATCTAGTTGGCTTTCTAAGTTGTATCTGTCCCGTGAGAAAATTGGACACTCTAGAATTATATGCGGGACACTCTCTTCTGCGGTTAGTCGCAGACGCACGATGGTCTCTCCTTACACTTGAAACGGTTCAAGTATTCTGAGAACCCACCGTGCCCTGTTAATACCTGTGTGAGAACGCCTGTTGGCCGCACCTGTTTCACAATACGGAAGGCGGCGATGGCGTCAGGAAGAAACATCTTCGTCACCGAGGCCGTCTCGCCCGACACATATCTCCGATTCCACTCACCGCGAATCCTGACGGATTTGTCGCCTGATGTATGAAATCGGACATTGGTCGTAGTCTGGCCTCCGTGACGACAATGCTGCCTCCTTCGCCAGCTCGTCCGCACGCTCATTCCCCGGCAGGCCCGCGTGGGCTTTGATCCAGAACAGAGACACAGCTTTGCTCTGGTCCAAGGCTTGAGACAAATTTGCTCGCGCGCGGACCGCCAGGGGATGAAGCGAGCCATGGTTTGACAGCGTCTGCAATGCTGCCATTGAGTCGCTGTACAAACCATAGCTCGATTCCGTGCGTTTGAGGATTACGTCTGTTGCCCTGCAAATGGCCAGGAGTTCCGCCTGGTAGACCGTGCAGTACGCGGCAGGCTAAGTTTGAGGTTCTGGACTTCGCCTTCATTATTCCATAAGGATAATGCGCTCCGACCTTCCCTCAATCTTGCTGCCGTCAGTGAAATTCGCACTGTCTGCACGTTGTATGTGTCTACCTGCTGTTGATCAGCAAGGCACACGAACTCCAGGGGCATTTGCGTGGCTGGATGAGGGGCTTCTGCAAACCTCACCATACTCTCTATCTCTATCGCCCGGCACAAACTGGGACGACCCTCTCCTCGCCGCATACAGGCTGCTGCCTCTTGTATGCGGAGGTCTAGAGGAAGTATCCCAGAGAGCACCAGTGCGGCATTGAGAGAGACAGTACGGTAGGATTTACAGAGCTTCTGGACGAATCCTCTGGACAGAGGCAAGCCGCTTCCGTATTCCCTGCTTAGCGGTAGCGGGAGCCCAGGCAGCAGCCGCGTACGTGATGATAGGTTCGATGGTTGCTGTGTAAATGGTGTGGATTATGTCTCGATGTAGTCCCCAACTGATTTTGCGGCGCGGGAAAGCTGCTTATATATTTCGGCTGCCTTCTTGCAAACGTTTGCGGTGTGTTCGTTGAACGTGAGTTTTTCGTCGATGGTGAGTCCTAAAAGCTTCATCTTTTCACCATACCAATGTCGACCCGGCCATGTTCAGGATTGGGGTGTCGTACTTAAGCTTATTGGTTATGAGCATCGCACAAGTCTTGTGCGGTGCAAACCTGCTTGTTCCTGACTCCCCACTCCCGAACATGGGCGAGGGCTGCATTGGTGATCCGTGAGACTTCAGCTGCAGTGTCCCCATCCACGACGAGGACGATGTCGTCCGCAAACGCCTGGACAAAGTTCCCACGCCGTTCCAGGTCCTGTAGTAGTGGGTCCAGAAGTAGGTTCCACAGGATTGGTCCACCGATTGACCCTTGGACACAGCCTTTGTTCGTCTCTCTTGTGCATTCCTCTCCGGCATATCGAACCCTGACTTTCCTACTGTCGAGATAGCTGTCTAGTAGCCTCCTGACATTTACCGGGCACCCTTCCTCAGCCAGTCTGACTCTAATGGCAGGCCACCAGGCGCTATCGAACGCTCCCTCTATATCCAATGACACCAAGACAATTAGCTTTTTCAGCCTCAACTTGTCCTGTACGTGTTTCACTAGCGTATAGAGGGCGTCCTCGGTGCTCCTCTGGGGCATAAAGCCAAACTGACGAGTACTGAGCCGCGGCACGAGCTGCCATTTAATCCGTGCTACTATCATCCTCTCCAGGACCTTCCCCAAGACCGGCAGCAGACCTATCGGTCTATACGACTTGGGGCTCTGATAATTGTCCTTGCCCGGTTTTCTGAGGACCACCACCGTTGCCTCTTTCCAGATGTCCGGGAAATGTGCCAGTTCTAGGCATTTGTTGTATAGGGCAAGGAACGCGTCCGGGTCCTGGTAGATTGCTCGACTGCAGATATCTGATGTTAATCCATCCCTCCTGGTGCTTTCTTCGGATTGAAACCTGCCACGGCGGTCTTCAGCTCCAGTGATGTAAACGGTGGATCATGGTATTCATCATGAGTCCACCCGTTTATCGACTGGCTGCTTCCCTAATCATCTTGTGGTCTGCGTTGTCCTCTTCTTCTGTGTCCTTTGGATAGAACGTATCTGCAAGTAGGGCTGCCGATTCTCTTGGGTTTAGGAATGCACCATCGCTAGATAGGGTCAAGTCTTCCTGTCTCCTGGTGGTTCTGCCTATGATCCTGTAGATACCTTCCCACATTCCCCTCGATCTTGCTTCCGGCAAACTCCTTCCAACTGGCGACTTGGGCTTTTTCTTCGATCTCATACTCTTCTTTGCTTTCAGGTACGCGTCAAGGACCATCGCTCGGACCGGTGCGGCATTGCGGATGCGGTTCTTCTTTCTTGTTACCTCCTTTCTCATCAAGGCGAGCTCCTCGGACCACCACGGAATTGTAAGTTTACATTTGTTTTTAACTTGTGGAATGGCTTGTTCACATGCTTCTTGAATAATTTTCTATATATTATAACTGTCTCTTCCAATTTTGTTTGCTATTAATTAACTTTATACTTTCTAAATTTAAGTGATTTTCTTCTTTCAGTTTCTCTAAGTTTGTCTTAAATTTTTCCCAGTCCGCTTTCCTTGTGTTGAATTTTCTTGTCGTCCTGCTTATGTTCATACCCTTTTCCCTTTTTACCTTAACATTAAAAAATATCGTGTTGTGGTCCGAGGACGTTGCACTTGTGTCGACCCGCCAGTCGTCTACCAGGTCAAAGAGGTTGAGCGAGCATGCCGTGACATCTACATGGCTTTTAAACGCTCTACCACCTCTCATGGTATCGAAAGTAGGGGTGTCGCCAGTGTTCAGTACCTGAAGCTCTAACTCTTCCAGGGTCCCGGACATATCTTCACCCCTGGGGTCTTCTACAGTACTGCCCCACCAGGAACTCTTTGCGTTGGCGTCGCCACCCATCAGCAATCCACCGTTGGCCACTTCCGTTTTGATCTGGGCGATCTGGTTCAGGTATGGCCCTATCGGTTGGTCTGGCTCAAAATAGTATGAGACTACTGCGATTTCCCAGGCTTTGGTTCGGATCCCCACCACGACGATGTTGTTTGTGGTGAGTTTCGGGTGGGGGATAACATCAAGGTCATCATCAAAGACAGCTATTGCTGCCTTAACCCTCCCACTTCCTTCATCCTCGCACTGGTAGATTCTCGCACCACGGTAGTTCTTCATACTTCGCCTCGCCTCACGTACGGCTCCTGAATCAGCCCATGCGATCTGCCTTTCACTGGCCTCTAATAAGAGTTCGGTGGTAGCCAGTTCCTTGCGTTGTAAGTTTGCTTGGGCCACACGGTAAGGTCTTGCTGATTGTTGGACAGGAGTGTGGTTAGGTTAGGTTAGGTTAGGTTAGGTTAGGTTAGGTTAGGTTAGGTTAGGTTAGGTTAGGTTAGGTTAGGTTAGGTTAGGTTAGGTTAGGTTAGGTTAGGTTAGGTTAGGTTAGGTTAGGTTAGGTTAGGTTAGGTTAGGTTAGGTTAGGTTAGGTTAGGTTAGGTTAGTTAGGTTAGGTTAGGTTAGGTTAGGTTAGGTTAGGTTAGGTTAGGTTAGGTTAGGTTGGGTTAGGTTAGGTTAGGTTGTTGGTTAGGTTAGGTTAGGTTAGGTTAGGTTAGGTTAGGTGGGGTTGTTAGGTTAGGTTAGGTTAGGTTAGGTTAGGTTAGGTTAGGTTAGGTTAGGTTAGGTTAGGTTAGGTTAGGTTAGGTTAGGTTAGGTTAGGTTAGGTTAGGTTAGGTTAGGTTAGGTTAGGTTAGGTTAGGTTAGGTTAGGTTAGGTTAGGTTAGGTTAGGTTTTTTTTTTAAAATGCACCCGCCATCTGGGTACTGCCGTGTACCTCTGACGTTATCAGAGACTTTTATATCCTATCTGGTTCTGTGCTTCATGGCATTTTGTTATGAAGAGAAACGCCTCAACTCAGTCTGACGCGTTTCTCGCCACTACAATTTTGCAGATTTGTTCTGCATAGGCTATGAAGTGCTCTCTCGTCTTTTTGTCTGCGACGAGCCCATAGGCTTCGCCGAGTGTCACGTTTTTATCAATCATTTGAGCGAGGTTGAATCTTTTAGTTTCAAACATTGGACACTGGAACAGTATGTGCTGGACAGTTTCCTCAGCCGCAGGGTCGCAGACACATGACGGGCTCTCCCGACACCTGAAGCGGTACAGGTATTGGGAGAACCCCCCGTGGCCCGTAAAGATGTTAGTTAAAATTCCCCGCGGCTGTATTTTCCGCACCAAGCGATATGCCTCCCTCGCGTCCGGGAAGAACACTCGTGACGGAGGCCGTCTCGCCCGTTTTGTATCTTTGGTTCCATTCGTCAAGAGAGTCTCCACGAAGTTCACTCCTGACGAATGAGACCGGGCACCGGTCATAGTCAGGCTGCCTCCGGCTCGAGAGTGCTGCTTCTTTTGCTAGCTCGTCGGCGCGCTCGTTGCCATCGATGCCGGCGTGGGCCTTGATCCAGAACAAGGTCACAGCTTTGCCAAGGGTCAAGGCCACGCTGAGGTTTCGGCGCGCCTCGATTGCGAGGGAGTGCATAGACCGGGATTGGTTACAGTCTGCAAGGCCGCCCGCGAGTCACTATAAATGCCGCAGCTCTCCGCTCCGCTGTTCAGGGCTTCGCTAGTGGCCCTGCATATGGCCAGAAGTTCAGCCTGGTAGACTGTGCAGTACGCTGGCAGGCTCGGCTCCGCAGTTCGGTCTGGTTGTCCCATATGGACAACGCAGCACCGACTTTGCCCTGGAACTTGCTGCCGTCTGTGAAAATTCTGAGCGACTGCACGTTGTGTTGGTCTACCAGGCTTCGGTCATCTAGACACCTGAAGTTCAGGTCCATACGCAAGGCGGGTGTGGTAGCTCTGCAAATCCAACCACCCGCTCAACCTCCCGGTCTCCCAGCACTAGCCGGGTTGACCCTTTGCGAGCCTCATATAGGCCGGCTGCTTCCTTGACGCGTAGGTCCAAAGGTAGTAACCCGGCGAGTAGTAGGGCCGAGTTTAGGGAGACGGTGCGGTAGGATTTGCAGATCTTCTGTGCGAATCCCCGCTGGACGGTGTTTAGGAGCTTGCGGACACAAATTTTTTGAGCGGCGGGCGACCATGCGGCCGCAGCATAAAGGATGACGGGCTCCACTGCTGCCGTGTAAATTGCGCGGATGACGTCGGGGTGCAGTCCCCAGCTTATTTTTGCTGCTCGTTGGAGTTGCTTCGCGATATTTAGGGCCTTCCTACAGACGTTGGCGACGTGGGTGTTAAAGGTCAGCTTATCGTCTATAGTCAGGCCCAAGATCTTTATTTCGCGAGACATGCCAATGTCGACCCCGCCCATGCGCAGAAGTGGGGTGTCATGCTTCAGCTTGTTCGTCAGCAGCATTGCGCAAGTCTTGTGTGGCGCGAACTTGAGTTTGTTCCTGATGCCCCACTCCCGAACAAATTCGAGGGCGGCATTGGCATGTCGCTGCACCTCCAGCGCAGTATCCCCGGCAAACAGCAGAACCACGTCATCGGCAAACGCCTGGCACACAACCCCGCGGTCATGTAAGTTCTTGAGGAGGGGATCTAGGAGGACGTTCCATAGTATCGGCCCGCTGATCGAGCCTTGGACGCAACCCTTTTGTGTGTTTCTACAATGTTCGACTCCGGCATACCTTAGTCGCACACATCTGTCGCCAAGGTAGCTGTCGAGTAGCCGCCTAATGTTGACCGGACACTTTTCCTCCGCCAGTCGGACCTTTATGGCTGGCCACCAGGCGCTGTCGAAGGCGCCCTCTATATCCAGCGAGACAATGGTGACCAACTTTTTGTTCTTGATTTCAACCTTTATTTGGTTCACTAGATTATAGAGGGCGTCCTCGGTGCTCCTCTGGGGCATGAAGCCGTACTGGCGGGTACTCAGCCTCGGTACTAGGTGCCACTGGAGCCTCGTGACAACCATCTTCCAGGACCTTTCCTAACACGGGCAGGAGCCCGATCGGCCTATACGATTTGGCGTTTGTGTAGTTGTCCTTGCCCGGCTTCCTCAGTACCACAACTGTGGCTTCTTTCCACTTTGGGGAAGTGGCCCAGACTGAGGCATTTGTTGGCCAGGGCAAGGAACGCCTCGGGGTCCTGGAGAATTGCCTGGCGACAGATGTCCGCGGTGAGACCGTCCGCGCCTGGCGCCTTTGGGTTAAAGGAGGACACTGCTGTTATGAGCTCATGCGGAGTAAAAGGCGGGTCATGTTCTTCATCATGATCCGGGTCGTTTACCCGCATGGCTAAACGTCGGATGTCCTTTTGTTCTTCAGTGTCCTCTTCTTCCAGGTCCTGCGGATAAAAGGTCTCAGCCAGGTGCGATGCGGATTCTGCCGGAGTCAGATATACACCACTTCTAATTAGGGCGTCTTCGTGCCGTGTTGCGGTACGCCCTATCACCCTGTAAATGCCCTCCCACATCCCCTCCCTATCCTGCTTTGTGCAGAACTCCGTCCAGCTCCTCGTTTGGGCTATCATGGCTTCTGTTTCATATTTATCTTTGTGTTGCAGGTACTCTTCGACGACGATCTGCCTTCGGACTGGAGCGGCGCAGCGGACTTCTCTTCCTGGTGGTGACCTCCTTCTTCAGGCTTTCGAGCTCCTGGGACCACCACGGCAAGGTAATTTTTTCCAAGTTTTTCTTTTTCGGTATAGTTTCCTGGCATGACTTTTCTATTAATTCTAAATATTTATTTATGGTTTTTTCTAAATTTTGACTATTTTCAATTTCTTCAAATTTTGTCTGATTTATATTTTCTTCTATTTTAAACTGGGCCAGTTTCTCACGAAACTGGACCCAGTTTGCTTTTTTGGTATTAAAAGTCCTAGTAGTTGATTTTATTGCTGTGCCTAAAGATTTTTTCAAGTTTATCCTAAATTTTATGCCGTTATGGTCCGAGCTCGTCAGTCCCTCGTCTACCTCCCAGCCTTCAACCAGGCAGAGAAGATCCGCCGAGCATGCCGTCACGTCGACGTGACTGCAGTATCTCCTGCCCCCTCGGATGGTGTCAAAAGTGGGCAGGGTGCCGCTGTTGAGTACCTGCAACTCCAGCTCGTCCAGTGTGGAGCATAGCTCCTCCCCCCTGCTGTCCTCCGTAAGGCTCCCCCACCATGAGCTTTTCGCGTTAAAGTCGCCTCCGATGAGAAGGTGGCGACTTCCCAGCTTCCGCCTGACCGCTCTGAGGTGCTCCAGGTACGAGTCCATGGGCTTGTCCGGTTCGAAGTACACCGATGCCGCTGCGATCTCCCAGGCTTGGGTCCGGATCCTCACCACGACGATGTTATGGGTGGTGAGTTCTGGGCACTGTATGACGTCGAGGTCGTGGTCGAACACTGCAATGGCAGCTTTTACAGTGCCCTCTCCCTCCTCCGAAGCCTGGTAGATTCGCGCCCCCCGGTAGCTCCGCATTCTCCGGACAGAGCCCACGTAAGGCTCTTGGATGAGAGCGAACGACGCCTTCGACCGTGAAGCGGCCTCAAGCAGCTCGGCGGTCGCCAGCTGCTCTGAAGGTTGGCCTGCAGAACTTTGTATGACCTGGTGTCCACCGCGGCGCCCTCAGCAGTATCCGATTTTTGACCTCGCCAATGCGTCCCATCTGCGTCTCACCGGGCAGTCCGGGCTGAACGCATTATGCGTCGTTCCCTCCAGCCCGGCTCTAGTGCAGTTACAACAGGATGGGGCGCATTGGCTTTCGCTTCTGGGCAAGAATTGCGTAAATGAGGGCCACCGCAGTGGCTGCAGGCTTCTTCTTTTCTGTGCAAAGGCGTCTGCCGTGCCCATATCCTAAGCATAGGGAGCATTGAACCAGGGAGATTGGTCTTCCACCCTGATCCGCTGCATATCTATATACACGGCAGACGCCCCTGTCAATCTGCTCCAGAGGGTGGGGAGACTCGCAACAATGTGGCACATCAGCTGGTTCCGAGCCTTTTTCTATATTTTATTATGACGCGGTCATCCTCAGCCGCAAGGTCGGCGAAGAGCTTGGTGTTCTGCGTCCTCAGGGCTTTCGTGACGTCCTCGTCGGTGTTGTAGCTGAGGACGTCCCTGAGGATAATGAGCGGGTCTAGGTTTGCTGCGTCCTGGACGGTCAGCTGTTGACCGGCCGACCTAAGCTTTCCCTGACCCTGCTCCGCTCCTCCTCGTCCCTGCAGCTGATGACGACCTTGCTGTCCTTAGCCTTCCTGACCCTGTCAATGCGGTAACCACCTTCTTTGGCGTTAATAGCAGTGCGGATTTTATCCAGCACCTGCTCGCCAGTTTCTTGTTTATCGTTGGAGGCGACCACAACCGAGTGTAGTGTTGGTCGCGGTGATGCTGCGAGCGGCTTTGCCGCCAACACTCCCGCGTATGTGGTCGCCTCCAACGCTGTCGTGTGTTTGACAGACTTTGTTGGAGTTCCTCCATTTTTCGGCGTTCTCCTTCACAAGCCTACTGTGGTCCGCCAGTGAGGAGAGCAGCTGGGAGTACTCTTGACTGCAACGTTCCGGTGGCACCGCATCGACAGTGGCTGGCTGCTCCTTTTGAGGATATAAGGCCCTCCCTTGTCCGCTTCCCCATCCCTCACCATGCGATAGAGGGTGTCAATAGCCAGGGTGACATCCTCCTTGATGTCGGTCCGAGGTTCCGGCTTTGGCCAAGAGCAATCTTGGCCTTAGTCACCAAATTTCTGGCTTCTTGCACCCTGCTGACGGAGGCTGGGGTTTTGGGCCTCTGCTGCCCCAGCGGGTTTTTCTGGAGCTGGTGACACGCTCTTTAGTGTTGTGATCTTTTAGGTTTCACTGGGGCGGCAGGTGCCGAGCTGGGCAAGGTTTGGCTGGACTCCAACACCTCGATGCTCCTCCTGACGTTTGTGTTTGTCGGCTGAGCCGGACTCACGTTTGAAGAAATGCCAGGAGAAGCATCTTGGGCTGGAGGAGCAGTCTTCCTGTTAACGGGCGTTCGGATTCCAAACATTATTCGAGTTTGTTTGCTGGCAAGGACAAAAGACAATTTTTGAGATGGATGGCGGCGTCCGAGCAGCTAGCTGTGTGGGCACCTTAGCAGGGCTACTCTTCTTGCTAGGAAGAAGGGTCCAAAGGGCCCTGGTTAGCCTGTGGATACTTCACGAAGCTAATTGCCGTCGCGTGCTCGTCCAGGCAATGCACCGTCCAGTGTATAGGGCTGGAAGGTGCTGTCAATAGTTTCAAAAGTAAAATCAAAACGGATCAAAAGATCTAATAATGTTTTGTGGTGATTGTATAGGTTTTAAAATAGTTTGTTAAAACAGTCAAATATATTAGAAAAATAAAATAATAAAATAAATAGGCATAGATAAAAAAGTACAAATTAAAATTTCGGTCACAGTTGACTAGAGTAGATAAGGGCAGCCAGAAAGGCTGTGGGTTCAAATTTTTAGAATAAAATCTAAGTGCAGCGGTCAATAGACACGTTACACTGCGTGTGAAAAGATAACTTATGTTGGGGACTTCGCCCCGGTCAACTGATTGGTCAAAATGTTTTGATAACTTTTCTTGGATAAAACAGTACTTCAACCTACGCTAAAACCGCTTAATTTGAGTAAAAGAGCCTAGATTGAAGCGAATTTTATGTTATCTGAGTCAGGAGACTACTGTGATGCCAAATCCGTCAAAAAATAATTTTCAAAGATTTTGTCCCAAAGTCACACCCTTTCCTATAGTAAATTTTTGATGCTCTTAATTGCGACTAAAGGGCGGGTGGGTGGGGCATTTTTTGACGTTTGGTGCGGCGTAGAGGGACGTGCGATACGTCAAAAGATGCGTCTCGGCGAGCCCTAGCCAGCTGTCCAGAAACTAGAATAGGCTTTCCTAGAAATTTTGAAAATTTTGCTAGAAAAACTGTAAAATTTAGTGTTTTTTAATAGAAAATATTTAATTTCGACGTCCAAACCTACCCAAAATCGTGCAAAATGCAGTCAGGAAGACAGGTCGGAGTGGTAAGTATTTAATAAAATTTTTACAATGAAAAAATCTAGTCAGAATTTTGATAAATAATTAATTTTGTGTTTTTACAGGTCGAGAAGGGTGGTGTCAAAAATCGGGTCACACCGCTTCGATGTCGCGTTTGAAGGGTTATCGCGCTTACAAGCCTGTTGTAGCTATTATACGCAAAACCGCATCAAAATCGGTCCTTTGAAAAGTTATCAGGAGTACTAGTGTTTTATAGGGCCTTAGGTGGATTTCGGGCGTCTACTATTTGTATGGAAACGGATGTTTCGCGAATTTTGACGTTTGTGCGGCGTAGAGGGACGTGCGATACGTCAAAAGACGCGTCTCGGCGAGCCCTAGCCAGCTGTCCAGAAACTAGAATAGGCTTTCCTAGAAATTTTGAAAATTTTGCTAGAAAACTGTAAAATTTAGTGTTTTTAATAGAAAATATTTAATTTCGACGTCCAAACCTACCCAAAATCGTGCAAAATGCAGTCAGGAAGACAGGTCGGAGTGGTAAGTATTTAATAAAATTTTACAATGAAAAATCTAGTCAGAATTTTGATAAATAATTAATTTTGTGTTTTTACAGGTCGAGAAGGGTGGGGTGTCAAAAATCGGGTCACACCGCTTCGATGTCGCGTTTGAAGGGTTATCGCGCGCTTACAAGCCTGTTGTAGCTATTATACGCAAAACCGCATCAAAATCGGTCTCCTTTGAAAAAGTTATCAGGAGTACTAGTGTTTTTATAGGGCCTTAGGTGGATTTCGGGCGTCTACTATTTGTATGGAAACGGATGTTTCGCGAATTTTTGACGTTTGGTGCGGCGTAGAGGGACGTGCGATACGTCAAAAGACGCGTCTCGGCGAGCCCTAGCCAGCTGTCCAGAAACTAGAATAGGCTTTCCTAGAAATTTTGAAAATTTTGCTAGAAAACTGTAAAATTTAGTGTTTTTAATAGAAAATATTTAATTTCGACGTCCAAACCTACCCAAAATCGTGCAAAATGCAGTCAGGAAGACAGGTCGGAGTGGTAAGTATTTAATAAAATTTTACAATGAAAAATCTAGTCAGAATTTTGATAAATAATTAATTTTGTGTTTTTACAGGTCGAGAAGGGTGGGGTGTCAAAAATCGGGTCACACCGCTTCGATGTCGCGTTTGAAGGGTTATCGCGCTTACAAGCCTGTTGTAGCTATTATACGCAAAACCGCATCAAAATCGGTCTCCTTGAAAAAGTTATCAGGAGTACTAGTGTTTTTATAGGGCCTTAGGTGGATTTCGGGCGTCTACTATTTGTATGGAAACGGATGTTTCGCGAATTTTGACGTTTGGTGCGGCGTAGAGGGACGTGCGATACGTCAAAAGACGCGTCTCGGCGAGCCCTAGCCAGCTGTCCAGAAACTAGAATAGGCTTTCCTAGAAATTTTGAAAATTTTGCTAGAAAACTGTAAAATTTAGTGTTTTTAATAGAAAATATTTAATTTCGACGTCCAAACCTACCCAAAATCGTGCAAAATGCAGTCAGGAAGACAGGTCGGAGTGGTAAGTATTTAATAAAATTTTACAATGAAAAATCTAGTCAGAATTTTGATAAATAATTAATTTTGTGTTTTTACAGGTCGAGAAGGGTGGGGTGTCAAAAATCGGGTCACACCGCTTCGATGTCGCGTTTGAAGGGTTATCGCGTGCTTACAAGCCTGTTGTAGCTATTATACGCAAAACCGCATCAAAATCGGTCTCCTTTGAAAAGTTATCAGGAGTACTAGTGTTTTTATAGGGCCTTAGGTGGATTTCGGGCGTCTACTATTTGTATGGAAACGGATGTTTCGCGAATTTTGACGTTGGTGCGGCGTAGAGGGACGTGCGATACGTCAAAAGACGCGTCTCGGCGAGCCCTAGCCAGCTGTCCAGAAACTAGAATAGGCTTTCCTAGAAATTTTGAAAATTTTGCTAGAAAACTGTAAAATTTAGTGTTTTTAATAGAAAATATTTAATTTCGACGTCCAAACCTACCCAAAATCGTGCAAAATGCAGTCAGGAAGACAGGTCGGAGTGGTAAGTATTTAATAAAATTTTACAATGAAAAATCTAGTCAGAATTTTGATAAATAATTAATTTTGTGTTTTTACAGGTCGAGAAGGGTGGGGTGTCAAAAATCGGGTCACACCGCTTCGATGTCGCGTTTGAAGGGTTATCGCGTGCTTACAAGCCTGTTGTAGCTATTATACGCAAAACCGCATCAAAATCGGTCTCCTTTGAAAAAGTTATCAGGAGTACTAGTGTTTTATAGGGCCTTAGGTGGATTTCGGGCGTCTACTATTTGTATGGAAACGGATGTTTCGCGAATTTTTGACGTTTGTGCGGCGTAGAGGGACGTGCGATACGTCAAAAGACGCGTCTCGGCGAGCCCTAGCCAGCTGTCCAGAAACTAGAATAGGCTTTCCTAGAAATTTTGAAAATTTTGCTAGAAAACTGTAAAATTTAGTGTTTTTAATAGAAAATATTTAATTTCGACGTCCAAACCTACCCAAAATCGTGCAAAATGCAGTCAGGAAGACAGGTCGGAGTGGTAAGTATTTAATAAAATTTTTACAATGAAAAATCTAGTCAGAATTTTGATAAATAATTAATTTTGTGTTTTACAGGTCGAGAAGGGTGGGGTGTCAAAAATCGGGTCACACCGCTTCGATGTCGCGTTTGAAGGGTTATCGCGTGCTTACAAGCCTGTTGTAGCTATTATACGCAAAACCGCATCAAAATCGGTCTCCTTTGAAAAAGTTATCAGGAGTACTAGTGTTTTATAGGGCCTTAGGTGGATTTCGGGCGTCTACTATTTGTATGGAAACGGATGTTTCGCGAATTTTTGACGTTTGGTGCGGCGTAGAGGGACGTGCGATACGTCAAAAGACGCGTCTCGGCGAGCCCTAGCCAGCTGTCCAGAAACTAGAATAGGCTTTCCTAGAAATTTTGAAAATTTTGCTAGAAAACTGTAAAATTTAGTGTTTTTAATAGAAAATATTTAATTTCGACGTCCAAACCTACCCAAAATCGTGCAAAATGCAGTCAGGAAGACAGGTCGGAGTGGTAAGTATTTAATAAAATTTTACAATGAAAAATCTAGTCAGAATTTTGATAAATAATTAATTTTGTGTTTTTACAGGTCGAGAAGGGTGGGGTGTCAAAAATCGGGTCACACCGCTTCGATGTCGCGTTTGAAGGGTTATCGCGCTTACAAGCCTGTTGTAGCTATTATACGCAAAACCGCATCAAAATCGGTCTCCTTTGAAAAGTTATCAGGAGTACTAGTGTTTTATAGGGCCTTAGGTGGATTTCGGGCGTCTACTATTTGTATGGAAACGGATGTTTCGCGAATTTTTTGACGTTTGGTGCGGCGTAGAGGGACGTGCGATACGTCAAAAGACGCGTCTCGGCGAGCCCTAGCCAGCTGTCCAGAAACTAGAATAGGCTTTCCTAGAAATTTTGAAAATTTTGCTAGAAAAACTGTAAAATTTAGTGTTTTTAATAGAAAATATTTAATTTCGACGTCCAAACCTACCCAAAATCGTGCAAAATGCAGTCAGGAAGACAGGTCGGAGTGGTAAGTATTTAATAAAATTTTACAATGAAAAATCTAGTCAGAATTTTGATAAATAATTAATTTTGTGTTTTTACAGGTCGAGAAGGGTGGGGTGTCAAAAATCGGGTCACACCGCTTCGATGTCGCGTTTGAAGGGTTATCGCGCTTACAAGCCTGTTGTAGCTATTATACGCAAAACCGCATCAAAATCGGTCTCCTTTGAAAAAGTTATCAGGAGTACTAGTGTTTTATAGGGCCTTAGGTGGATTTCGGGCGTCTACTATTTGTATGGAAACGGATGTTTCGCGAATTTTTGACGTTTGGTGCGGCGTAGAGGGACGTGCGATACGTCAAAAGACGCGTCTCGGCGAGCCCAGCCAGCTGTCCAGAAACTAGAATAGGCTTTCCTAGAAATTTTGAAAATTTTGCTAGAAAAACTGTAAAATTTAGTGTTTTTAATAGAAAATATTTAATTTCGACGTCCAAACCTACCCAAAATCGTGCAAAATGCAGTCAGGAAGACAGGTCGGAGTGGTAAGTATTTAATAAAATTTTTACAATGAAAAATCTAGTCAGAATTTTGATAAATAATTAATTTTGTGTTTTTACAGGTCGAGAAGGGTGGGGTGTCAAAAATCGGGTCACACCGCTTCGATGTCGCGTTTGAAGGGTTATCGCGTGCTTACAAGCCTGTTGTAGCTATTATACGCAAAACCGCATCAAAATCGGTCTCCTTTGAAAAAGTTATCAGGAGTACTAGTGTTTTATAGGGCCTTAGGTGGATTTCGGGCGTCTACTATTTGTATGGAAACGGATGTTTCGCGAATTTTGACGTTTGGTGCGGCGTAGAGGGACGTGCGATACGTCAAAAGACGCGTCTCGGCGTGCCCTAGCCAGCTGTCCAGAAACTAGAATAGGCTTTCCTAGAAATTTTGAAAATTTTGCTAGAAAAACTGTAAAATTTAGTGTTTTTAATAGAAAATATTTAATTTCGACGTCCAAACCTACCCAAAATCGTGCAAAATGCAGTCAGGAAGACAGGTCGGAGTGGTAAGTATTTAATAAAATTTTACAATGAAAAATCTAGTCAGAATTTTGATAAATAATTAATTTTGTGTTTTTACAGGTCGAGAAGGGTGGGGTGTCAAAAATCGGGTCACACCGCTTCGATGTCGCGTTTGAAGGGTTATCGCGCTTACAAGCCTGTTGTAGCTATTATACGCAAAACCGCATCAAAATCGGTCTCCTTTGAAAAAGTTATCAGGAGTACTAGTGTTTTTATAGGGCCTTAGGTGGATTTCGGGCGTCTACTATTTGTATGGAAACGGATGTTTCGCGAATTTTGACGTTTGGTGCGGCGTAGAGGGACGTGCGATACGTCAAAAGACGCGTCTCGGCGAGCCCAGCCAGCTGTCCAGAAACTAGAATAGGCTTTCCTAGAAATTTTGAAAATTTTGCTAGAAAAACTGTAAAATTTAGTGTTTTAATAGAAAATATTTAATTTCGACGTCCAAACCTACCCAAAATCGTGCAAAATGCAGTCAGGAAGACAGGTCGGAGTGGTAAGTATTTAATAAAATTTTTACAATGAAAAAATCTAGTCAGAATTTTGATAAATAATTAATTTTGTTTTTTACAGGTCGAGAAGGGTGGGGTGTCAAAAATCGGGTCACACCGCTTCGATGTCGCGTTTGAAGGGTTATCGCGTGCTTACAAGCCTGTTGTAGCTATTATACGCAAAACCGCATCAAAATCGGTCTCCTTTGAAAAAGTTATCAGGAGTACTAGTGTTTTATAGGGCCTTAGGTGGATTTCGGGCGTCTACTATTTGTATGGAAACGGATGTTTCGCGAATTTTGACGTTTGGTGCGGCGTAGAGGGACGTGCGATACGTCAAAAGACGCGTCTCGGCGAGCCCTAGCCAGCTGTCCAGAAACTAGAATAGGCTTTCCTAGAAATTTTGAAAATTTTGCTAGAAAAACTGTAAAATTTAGTGTTTTTAATAGAAAATATTTAATTTCGACGTCCAAACCTACCCAAAATCGTGCAAAATGCAGTCAGGAAGACAGGTCGGAGTGGTAAGTATTTAATAAAATTTTTACAATGAAAAATCTAGTCAGAATTTTGATAAATAATTAATTTTGTGTTTTTACAGGTCGAGAAGGGTGGGGTGTCAAAAATCGGGTCACACCGCTTCGATGTCGCGTTTGAAGGGTTATCGCGTGCTTACAAGCCTGTTGTAGCTATTATACGCAAAACCGCATCAAAATCGGTCTCCTTTGAAAAAGTTATCGGTTAGGTTAGGGTTAGGTTAGGTTAGGTTAGGTTAGGTTAGGTTAGGTTAGGTTAGGTTAGGTTAGGTTAGGTTAGGGTTAGGTTAGGTTAGGGTTAGGTTAGGTTAGGTTAGGTTAGGTTAGGTTAGGTTAGGGTTTAGTTAGGTTGGTTAGGTTAGGTTAGGTTAGGTTAGGTTAGGTTAGGTTAGGTTAGGTTTTTTTTTTGTGGCAGGATGGAAATCCTCATGGACACCCTGAGGGTAGTGCCGGACTCTTACCGGCTAAAACCCACTCCTGCCGTCCCTTGTTCCCCTGACGTGATCAGGGACCTGTTAAGTCTTTTTGTCTTATGTTTTATCTTAGGTTATTATTTGGTGATACGTGGAATCTGAGATCGTTTTAAATATATATTTGTATATAATAAATATTCATATATATTTACATAGTTGTGTATATTTATATAAAGTAGTTCATGTGTATTCTATATCATAAAGTCTCTGTATTTATACATAATAAAATTTCAGTTTTGCATATAATACATTGTCAGTTTTGTGTATAGTTGTTTATAGTATAGTTTCATTATTTGTATATATTAGATTATAAATTTTTGTATATAGTTGTATAAATAAAATGGTAAATATTTGTGTATAATTGTATAAAATAAATAATTTAAAATAATATAATAATGTAAAAAGTAAATTTGTGTATATATGCATATGTAATAAATTATGATCTTATTGTGTACCCCATGCTTACCAGGCCATATTACTTCTAATAAGGTGGAAGCATGGGTCAGGCTTTGTTCCTACGTATGATTTTATTTGCAATTGTTTCGGCATACTCTAAAAAATTTTCTCGAACTTTCCGTTTATTCATTATGTGGCTAATATTTTGTAGGCTCAGCTCTATGTCTATCTCCTGTTCCAGTGTCCACCGTTCTCGCGAGAAGATAGGGCATTCTAGGATGATATGGGGACAGACTCGATCGCACTGGGGTCGCAGATGCACGATGGGTTCTCCACACTTGAAGCGGTGCAAGTATTCGGAGAACCCGCCGTGCCCCGTCAGCACTTGTGTTATTACCCCACGTGGCAGAATTTTTCTGACGATCCTGTACGCGTCCGCAGCGTCCGGCAAGAAGATCTTTGTGACCCCGCTGTCGCTCCGTTTCCGTATCTCCGATTCCATTCGCCCAGCGACTCCAATCGGATCTGCCGCTTGACGAATGAAACCGGGCAGAGGTCGTAATCTGGCCTGGTTTTGTTCTTAAAGCCGCTTCCTTGGCCAGGTGGTCGGCGCGCTCATTTCTCCAGTCAGCGTGTGCCTTTACCCAGAACAAGGATGCAACTTTGCCCTGGGATAAAGCCTCGCTGAGGTTCGCCCTTGCTTCCACTGCCAGGGCGTGGAGGGCACTGGTTGGTGACCGTTTGCAGGGCTGCTTTCGAGTCGCTGTATATGCCAAAGTGCCTCCCGGCGCCGCAGTATATGCCTGGTGGCTACGCATATGGCCAGGAGTTCTGCCTGGTAGACAGTACAGCAAGACGGCAGACTGAGTTTCGAGGACTTGATCTCGGCCTCTATCCCAAAGGGAGAGCGCTGCGCCGACCTTGCCCTCGATCTTGCTGCCGTCTGTGAAGAACCGTATCTCCTGGCTGTTGTGGGTTTCCACATGTGACTGGTCTACCAAACTCACGAACCCCATGGCCGTATGTTTCGCCGGGTGCGGCGTATCTGCGAACGCTACCACCCGTTCCACCTCACGACCAGCCAGCGAGGTCACTCCCTTTTTCATTTCATACAGCGCGGCTGCTTCCTGTATTCTAAGGTCGAGTGGGAGCAACCCCGCCAGCACAAGTGCCGAATGCAGTGAGACGGTGCGGTAGGCTCCACACAGCTTCTGGGCGAATCCTCGCTGGACCGAGTTTAGGTGCTTTTGCACACCGACTTTCCTGGCTGCTGGCGCCCAGGCACTGGCCGCGTAGAGGATCACCGGCTCCACCGCCGCCATGTATATGCTGCGGATCACTCGGGTAGACCCCAGCTCACCTTTGCCGCTCTGGCCAATTGTTTGTAGATGTTGATGGCTTTCACAAACATTTGCGACGTGCGTGTTGAAGGTGAGCTTGTGGTCCACGGTAAGTCCTAGTATCTTGATTTCTTCGACATGCCAATGGCGACCCCGCCCATGCTCAGGAGGGGGACATCGTACTTTAGCTTCCTGGTTACGACCATGGCGCATGTTTTGTGTGGCGCAAATTTCAGCTTATTTCTGATGCCCCACCCCCGAACATACTCGAGGGCGGCATTGGCACGTCTTTGGATTTCGAGTGCTGTATCCCGCTGAAAATGAGGACGACATCGTCTGCAAACGCCTGACAGTAGTCGCCTCGCTGTTCGAGACCTTTGAGCAAGGGATCCAGCACCAGATTCCAAAGGATTGGGCCTCCGATCGACCCTTGCACACACCCCTTGTTTGTGTCCCTGCACTCCACCCCAGCATATCTGACCCGGACACACCTGTCGTTGAGGTAGCTGTCTATCATCCTTCTTATGTTCACGGGCACTTTCCTCAGCCAGTCTGGTCCTGATGGCCGGCCACCATGCGCTATCGAAGGCTCCCTCTATATCAAGGGAGACAACAGTGATCAGTTTTTTGTCATTTAATTTCTCTTTGATGTGTTGTATCATGGTGTAGAGGGAGTCCTCGGTGCTTTTTTGTGGCATGAAGCCAAACTGGCGAGTACTAAGCCGCGGGATTAGGTACCATTTAAGACGAGCTACCATCAACTTTTCCAGGATTTTTCCCAGGACAGGTAATAGGCCGATGGGCCTGTACGACTTCGGGGCGGTGTAGGTGTCCTTCCCTGGCTTTCGGAGGATCACCACTGTGGCCTCCTTCCAGGCTCCGGGGAAGTGTCCCTGCTCCAGACATTTATTGGCCAGTGCGAGGAAGATCCCCGGATCGCGGAAGATGGCTTGAGCGCAGATATCGGCAGTGAGACCATCTGCCCCTGGAGCTTTTTTCGGGTTGAAGCTATCCACCGCCTTTTTTAGTTCCTGTAGCGTGAACGGTGGGTCATGGTGTTCATCATGCGACCACACGTTTGCACGATCGGCAGCTTCACGAATACGGCGGTGGTCCTCGGTTTCACCCTCTTCCGAGTCCACAGGGTAGAAGGTCTCCGCCAGGAGCCGCGCGGAGTTTTCTGGGTTCAGTGGCAATCCGTCCTTGACCAAAGGCACATCCTCACATCTCCTAGCGGTGCGACCGATGACTCTATAAATCCCTCCCATACGCCCTCCTATCCTGTTTCTCGCAGAACCCTTCCAACTCTGCACCTGTGCCTTTTGGCTTCGAACTCATATTTTCTTTGCTTGCAGGTACTCATCAACGACCTTTTGTCTCCGGATCGGTGCAGCGCAACGTATGCGGTGTTTGGTGTTGACCTCTTTCTTCATCTCGACGAGCTCGGTTGACCACCACGGTAAGTTTACTAAACTATTATTTTTAATTTTGGGTATTGTATCCTGACTTGCTTTACGATGTTGTTAATATAATTTTGAATGAACTGGTCTAAAGATATTACGTTATTAATTTTGTTAATTTCTATACTATTGATTTTATGTTCTTCCAATTGAGCCAATTTCACGAAATTGGCTCCAATTGGCTTTTAGTGTTATAAATTTTGTTTGCCTGTTGATGTTAATGCCTTTGGATTTTTCTAATTTTATTTTGAACACAATACCGTTGTGGTCCGAGCTCGTGATGCCGCTCTCGACTCTCCAGTCCTCGATAAGACCGAGGAGTCCTTCAGAGCAGGCTGTGAGGTCAACAAAGCTGGTGAATTGCTTTCCTCCTCTGATGGTGTCGAAGGTCGGAGTATTGCCGGTGTTGAGTACCTGCAAGCCCATGTCCTCGAAGCTGCCAGCAACTCTTCCCCCGCCATCGATGATTGAGCTACCCCACCAGGTGCTCTTTGCATCGCATCGCCCCTGACTATTATATTTAGATGACCCATTTCCTCTCGGATCCGCCTTAGTTGCTCCAAGTATGGCTCTATGGGCTGGTCCGGTACAAAGTAGAACGAGACTACCGCAATCTCCCAGGCGCGAGTACGGATCCTTACCACCGTGATGTTGTTGGTGGTAAGTTCTGACACTGTAGTACGTCTAGGTCATGATTGAAGACGGCTATTGCCGACTTTACAGTTCCTTCTCCTTGGTCGGCGCTCTGGAAGATTCTAACCCGTGGTAGTCTCTGCATCTTCCGGATCCCGCCCACATACGGCTCCTGAGCAACGCCAGAGCAACTTTCCTATCGCCGGCCTCTATGAGCAGTTCTTGCGTGGCTAGGTTCTTCCTCTGGAGATTGGTTTGAATTACCGAGTACTCTGGGTCAGATCGGGGTCGAATAGCTGGCTGGCTGATTCCGGGTGCGGTAGGCTCAACCTTAACAGTAGGCGACTGACAGACGGGATAGTGCATCCCACTTCAACCGGACGGGGCACTCGCTGTCGAAGGCATTGTGATCGACCTTGGGCATTTTCGCCAGAAGGCAGTTGCGGCATTTGGGAGGTTCGGCTGCTTGCCTGGAGGGGCAGTCTGCTCGGAGGTGGAGGTCTCCGCAATGAATGCAGACATCGGCTGTTTCCGTGCACATCTTCCGGTATGACCATAGCGCAGGCAGCGCGTGCACTGCACCAGAGGTGACTGTCCAGTACACGTACCCTCTGCAGGTCGATGTGCAGTCTCCCGCCGATGTCAGCCTCTGCCATAACGCTGGGGACACCTGCAGAATGATGTGGCACGTGTGGGGATTTCTCGTCCTGCGACGGTATTTGATGCCCATTCTAGCATCCTCTGCAGGTACGTCCCCAATCAGATGGTGATTTTGGCATTTTATTGCCTGGATGACCTCTTCGTCCGAGTGACAGGAGAGGACGTCCTTGATGATTATGAGCGGGTCCTTGTTCTTCACTTCTTCCACCATCAGGTTACCCGCTCTCTTGATCCTCTCCGTCGCCCTAGTCATTTCCTCCCGGGATCCAAAGCCCACAACTACCTTCCGGTCCCTTGCCTTCCTCAGCCGTTCGACCCTCGTGCCTCATTTTTGCATCGACCGCCGTCCTCAGCTTCGATGACCACTTCACCGGTGTCTTGATCGCTGGTGGATGACATCACCGAGTGCAGTGGCTCTCGGAATTGTATTTTGAGGTTGCGGCGATCTCTGCGAACGTCGGTCCCTGGCCAGCCACGTAGCGTGGCGCCTCCTAAGTTGTTCCGACAGAGCCTGCGTGTGCTGTTTGCAGTCCTCCAGGGCCCGGTTGTGGCTCTGGAGTGAATCCATGAGCTGATTCACAAGCTCTGTCGGAAATTCTGGCGAGGAGTCTGTTGAGGTGGGATGGATTCTGCATTCTCCAACTCGGCACTTGTTTCCTTATCTGCCCCTGCCTCCTTGACGAGGTGGTAGAGCTCTCGGCTGCCTTGGTGATCTCATAGGCGATTTTTTTTTACGAGAGCTCACCACCTGCATTTTACTTTGAGAGGCAGGCTTTGGCTTCGGTCATCCTGTTCATGTACCGAGTTGGCTGCGTTGTTTGGGAAGGTGGCGATGACAGGATTATTGTTTGCTCAGGCCGTGCCTCTTGTGGGAGGATTGTTTTGGGCCTGCTTAGTGAGATCTTTCGGGGACTTTGGCTGAGGTGAAGGTGTTTTCTGAGTGCGGGCCTCACTGAATATCTCAGCCTCCCGCTCTTCAGGACTGTGACAGACTGATGGTCCTGCCTCAGCCACAGTTGAACTTCCTGATTCCGACCTCTACTCTGGCCTTGAGCTCTTCGCCACTGGAGTTCTCATGCCGAACATTGTCAGGGTAGGGTAAATATGGTAAGCTAAATCCCTGTAAAGGGGGGATAAGTCAAATAAAATATAAATCAATATTAGCAATAATCATAAAGTATAATTGTAATAAAAAGTCATAAATTTGTGGCAATAAACCAAGTCTATATTTTTAAAAATTTGTTATTTAAATATATTCTAAAGCTAAGTGCAGCGGTCAAAGACCGTTGCACGGCGTTAGGCACAATATTTTGTTAAGGGTTGGTCCCCAGTCAGTTTGTGAGGTAGAGAGCCAATAAATTGGTGATAACTTTTCTCGCTTGAATTGGCCCTAGAACCCGCACAAAAGTCGGTTAATTCGAGTTAAGGAGCCCGGATTACCAAAATTAATGTTTTCCAAAAGGAGAGTATAGAATGCCAAATCTGTCAAAAAATATTTTTCAACAATTTGGTCCCAGAGTCACACCCTTTCCTATAGTAAATTTTAAATTTCTACTAATGCGTCTAAAGGGCGGGTGGGTGGGGCATTTTTTGACGTTTGGTGCGGCGTAGAGGGACGTGCGATACGTCAAAAGACGCGTCTCGGCGAGCCCTAGCCAGCTGTCCAGAAACTAGAATAGGCTTTCCTAGAAATTTTGAAAATTTTGCTAGAAAAACTGTAAAATTTAGTGTTTTTTAATAGAAAATATTTAATTTCGACGTCCAAACCTACCCAAAATCGTGCAAAATGCAGTCAGGAAGACAGGTCGGAGTGGTAAGTATTTAATAAAATTTTACAATGAAAAATCTAGTCAGAATTTTGATAAATAATTAATTTTGTGTTTTTACAGGTCGAGAAGGGTGGGGTGTCAAAATCGGGTCACACCGCTTCGATGTCGCGTTTGAAGGGTTATCGCGCTTACAAGCCTGTTGTAGCTATTATACGCAAAACCGCATCAAAATCGGTCCTTTTGAAAAGTTATCAGGAGTACTAGTGTTTTTATAGGGCCTTAGGTGGATTTCGGGCGTCTACTATTTGTATGGAAACGGATGTTTCGCGAATTTTTGACGTTTGGTGGCGTAGAGGGACGTGCGATACGTCAAAAGACGCGTCTCGGCGAGCCCAGCCAGCTGTCCAGAAACTAGAATAGGCTTTCCTAGAAATTTTGAAAATTTTGCTAGAAAAACTGTAAAATTTAGTGTTTTTAATAGAAAATATTTAATTTCGACGTCCAAACCTACCCAAAATCGTGCAAAATGCAGTCAGGAAGACAGGTCGGAGTGGTAAGTATTTAATAAAATTTTTACAATGAAAAATCTAGTCAGAATTTTGATAAATAATTAATTTTGTGTTTTTACAGGTCGAGAAGGGTGGGGTGTCAAAAATCGGGTCACACCGCTTCGATGTCGCGTTTGAAGGGTTATCGCGCGCTTACAAGCCTGTTGTAGCTATTATACGCAAAACCGCATCAAAATCGGTCTCCTTTGAAAAAGTTATCAGGAGTACTAGTGTTTTATAGGGCCTTAGGTGGATTTCGGGCGTCTACTATTTGTATGGAAACGGATGTTTCGCGAATTTTTGACGTTTGGTGCGGCGTAGAGGGACGTGCGATACGTCAAAGACGCGTCTCGGCGAGCCCTAGCCAGCTGTCCAGAAACTAGAATAGGCTTTCCTAGAAATTTTGAAAATTTTGCTAGAAAAACTGTAAAATTTAGTGTTTTTAATAGAAAATATTTAATTTCGACGTCCAAACCTACCCAAAATCGTGCAAAATGCAGTCAGGAAGACAGGTCGGAGTGGTAAGTATTTAATAAAATTTTACAATGAAAAATCTAGTCAGAATTTTGATAAATAATTAATTTTGTGTTTTTACAGGTCGAGAAGGGTGGGGTGTCAAAAATCGGGTCACACCGCTTCGATGTCGCGTTTGAAGGGTTATCGCGCTTACAAGCCTGTTGTAGCTATTATACGCAAAACCGCATCAAAATCGGTCTCCTTTGAAAAGTTATCAGGAGTACTAGTGTTTTTATAGGGCCTTAGGTGGATTTCGGGCGTCTACTATTTGTATGGAAACGGATGTTTCGCGAATTTTTGACGTTTGGTGCGGCGTAGAGGGACGTGCGATACGTCAAAGACGCGTCTCGGCGAGCCCTAGCCAGCTGTCCAGAAACTAGAATAGGCTTTCCTAGAAATTTTGAAAATTTTGCTAGAAAACTGTAAAATTTAGTGTTTTTAATAGAAAATATTTAATTTCGACGTCCAAACCTACCCAAAATCGTGCAAAATGCAGTCAGGAAGACAGGTCGGAGTGGTAAGTATTTAATAAAATTTTTACAATGAAAAATCTAGTCAGAATTTTGATAAATAATTAATTTTGTGTTTTTACAGGTCGAGAAGGGTGGGGTGTCAAAAATCGGGTCACACCGCTTCGATGTCGCGTTTGAAGGGTTATCGCGCGCTTACAAGCCTGTTGTAGCTATTATACGCAAAACCGCATCAAAATCGGTCCTTTTGAAAAAGTTATCAGGAGTACTAGTGTTTTATAGGGCCTTAGGTGGATTTCGGGCGTCTACTATTTGTATGGAAACGGATGTTTCGCGAATTTTTCGTTTGGTGCGGTAGAGGGACGTGCGATACGTCAAAAGACGCGTCTCGGCGAGCCCAGCCAGCTGTCCAGAAACTAGAATAGGTAGAAATTTTGAAAATTTTGCTAGAAAAACTGTAAAATTTAGTGTTTTAATAGAAAATATTTAATTTCGACGTCCAAACCTACCAAAATCGTGCAAAATGCAGTCAGGAAGACAGGTCGGAGTGGTAAGTATTTAATAAAATTTTACAATGAAAAAATCTAGTCAGAATTTTGATAAATAATTAATTTTGTGTTTTTACAGGTCGAGAAGGGTGGGGTGTCAAAAATCGGGTCACACCGCTTCGATGTCGCGTTTGAAGGGTTATCGCGTGCTTACAAGCCTGTTGTAGCTATTATACGCAAAAACCGCATCAAAATCGGTCTCCTTTGAAAAGTTATCAGGAGTACTAGTGTTTTATAGGGCCTTAGGTGGATTTCGGGCGTCTACTATTTGTATGGAAACGGATGTTTCGCGAATTTTTGACGTTTGGTGCGGCGTAGAGGACGTGCGATACGTCAAAAGACGCGTCTCGGCGAGCCCTAGCCAGCTGTCCAGAAACTAGAATAGGCTTTCCTAGAAATTTTGAAAATTTTGCGAAAAACTGTAAAATTTAGTGTTTTTAATAGAAAATATTTAATTTCGACGTCCAAACCTACCCAAAATCGTGCAAAATGCAGTCAGGAAGACAGGTCGGAGTAAGTATTTAATAAAATTTTACAATGAAAAATCTAGTCAGAATTTTGATAAATAATTAATTTTGTGTTTTTACAGGTCGAGAAGGGTGGGGTGTCAAAAATCGGGTCACACCGCTTCGATGTCGCGTTTGAAGGGTTATCGCGCGCTTACAAGCCTGTTGTAGCTATTATACGCAAAACCGCATCAAAATCGGTCTCCTTTGAAAAAGTTATGGAGTACTAGTGTTTTTATAGGGCCTTAGGTGGATTTCGGGCGTCTACTATTTGTATGGAAACGATGTTTCGCGAATTTTTGACGTTTGTGCGGCGTAGAGGGACGTGCGATACGTCAAAAGACGCGTCTCGGCGAGCCCTAGCCAGCTGTCCAGAAACTAGAATAGGCTTTCCTAGAAATTTTGAAAATTTTGCTAGAAAACTGTAAAATTTAGTGTTTTTAATAGAAAATATTTAATTTCGACGTCCAAACCTACCCAAAATCGTGCAAAATGCAGTCAGGAAGACAGGTCGGAGTGGTAAGTATTTAATAAAAATTTTACAATGAAAAAATCTAGTCAGAATTTTGATAAATAATTAATTTTGTGTTTTTACAGGTCGAGAAGGGGGGGTGTCAATCAAATCACACCGCTTCGATGTCGCGTTTGAAGGGTTATCGCGCTTACAAGCCTGTTGTAGCTATTATACGCAAAACCGCATCAAAATCGGTCTCCCTTTGAAAAAGTTATCAGGAGTACTAGTGTTTTTATAGGGCCTTAGGTGGATTTCGGGCGTCTACTATTTGTATGGAAACGGATGTTTCGCGAATTTTGACGTTTGTGCGGCGTAGAGGGACGTGCGATACGTCAAAAGACGCGTCTCGGCGAGCCCTAGCCAGCTGTCCAGAAACTAGAATAGGCTTTCCTAGAAATTTTGAAAATTTTGCTAGAAAAACTGTAAAATTTAGTGTTTTAATAGAAAATATTTAATTTCGACGTCCAAACCTACCCAAAATCGTGCAAAATGCAGTCAGGAAGACAGGTCGGAGTGGTAAGTATTTAATAAAATTTTTACAATGAAAAAATCTAGTCAGAATTTTGATAAATAATTAATTTTGTGTTTTTTACAGGTCGAGAAGGGTGGGGGTGTCAAAAAATCGGGTCACACCGCTTCGATGTCGCGTTTGAAGGGTTATCGCGTGCTTACAAGCCTGTTGTAGCTATTATACGCAAAACCCGCATCAAAATCGGTCTCCCTTGAAAAAGTTATCCGGTTAGGGGTTAGGTTAGGTTAGGTTAGGTTAGGTTAGGGTTAGGTTAGGTTAGGTTAGGGTTAGGTTAGGTTAGGTTAGGTTTAGGTTAGGTTAGGTTAGGTTAGTTAGGTTAGGTTAGGTTAGGTTAGGTTAGGTTAGGTTTTTAGGTTGTGGTTAGGTTAGGTTAGGTTAGGTTAGGTTAGGTTAGGTTAGGTTAGGTTAGGTTAGGTTAGGTTAGGTTAGGTTAGGTTAGGTTAGGTTAGGTTAGGTTTTTTCTGCTTTTCCCCGTTCATGAGAACAACGGGACCTTAGTATTCTAATTTTCTCATTCATGCCAGTTCTCGCAGTTATTCCTCTCGCACTTTCAAGCCTCATACGTTACACATGCATACTTCATCTCTTATTCTTTGCCGGGTGGGATTCCCGCTTATAGCCTATGTGTTTTCTACTGGGATATAACTAGCAGGTTTGTTTTTTATTTCAATAAGGTAGGTAACACACTTTAATTTATTTACATTTTGGAATTTTAAGTCTTATATTTATACCTTTACAATTTTTAATACTTACTAGCTATGTACCTGATTATGTTTGTTACAGACAATATTTAGTGATGCATATTTATTTTTTTATGTTTACAATTTTAAAGGTTTCTATCAATTTTACATTTGCTAATTGTTACAGTGTTTACAAAGCTTGATAATGGTTTACAATTTCTTAACTTTATTGTACTTTATACTATGCAAATAATTTATTTTAGATACATTTCTTATTTTACTTAATGATAGGCATGTCTATGTATCTATAACGCTAACTTTTTTCTTTAAAACATTAAGTTTCATTGAATTTAACATAAAATTTTAGTTTGTTCATTACATATTTAATTTAACAATATCTTAATAAGTTTTTGAGATTTCTATACAATTTTGTTTATTTAATGTTTAATTTGTAAACTAGCTTTTGTTTAAACACATTCCAGTTTTATGACATGTAACAACATATTTTATAAAAAGTAGTTCCAATAAGGAAACTACTATATCTTATGCATTTTTCATTTTCTAGAAGTTTTAAGCTCTTATTTCACTCAATGGCAGGCACGCCCTTATTACACAAACTTTAGAATACTTAAGTCTATTTTGCAATATGTTGTTTAGGTACTTTGTCTTATACAAACCGATGCATCAATATAGGTAGATAACTTTCATTACATTTTATGTTTGACCATAATTAACATACAACATATTATATGTAGACAACGATTACAATAGAATTAATTTGTTTATTTATGTACTTCTAACTTACTCAACTAGGAACTTTATGACATTTTTAATCTTACTACCTTTATTGCTTATTAACTAATTAATACTTATTATCTATTATTTACTGGTTTGTACTACATTTCAAACTTATTTGTTATTTTATCTATAAGCATATACCTACCCCGTAGTTTGGAACTTGTTTTTTTACTTTTTATAATATATTAGGTACCTCTAATATTTGTTTTCTAATTTATCTATTTACATTGTCCAAGCTTACACTATGTAAATAAACTGAACTTTTATATTTATTCATACTGGTGTACCTTTCTATTCTAGCATTAAGGCACTGTATTTAATTCAATTCCCTGGCGATTATTGTATTTTTGTGGAAAGTCAAGTTTGTAGGTAGGTAGTTTTGTTTTATAGTGCTTGATGACTACATTGCGTTTATAATGTCGGTTTGTAGATAATCCAATGGCTATTAGCATTTGTGTACTGTTGTTTGGTTTAAATGTAACATACTTATTGCTTATACCTACTTGCAATCCATTATGAGTTAAGTACTATTTATTAATTTTGTACTATATGTTTAAATAATATATGTCTGTTTTTCTTAGTTGTATTTAAGCTTTTAAGCAGTTGATTTAGTAGTTATATTACTCACTTTTTATTAGTCTAATTCATTTACACTTCTGGATAACTTTTGGTAATAATATATATATACTTATTTTATATATATTTATTAACTTTTCTTATACTTTTTCTTAATTTGGGCGTGGTTGTGGGTTTGTGAGGTGTGTTGTGTGTTGTGTGAATGTTTGTGTTTGCGATATACAATATATATACTCACTATATATTTGTTATATCGTTTTTTGTTTGTTTTTTGTTTATCCGGTGTCGCTGTATCTGGTTTAACTGATAGTTTGTTAGATTTTGTGTTGCATTCCCGGTTTGTGTTATTGTGTGTCGCGTGAATGTGTTTGTGTGTTATCGTGTGTGTTGCGTGCCAGCCAGTGAGTGGTGAGTCATACATAGGCTGTTGTTTGTCGGGCCAGGTAGTCCCATTTTCGGCGGACGGGGCACTCAGCGCTAAAGGCATTGTGGTCGGTCCTTTGTAACTTCGAGTGCGAGCAGTTGCAGCACTGCGGTTCGTTCCCTGCGATGAAGTCTGCGCATTTCTCGCGCAGATGCGGGCCACCGCAGTGACTGCACCTGTCCGCACCTTCCGTGCAAAATTTCCGGCCGTGCCCGAATGCCAAGCATTTCGTGCATTGGATGAGCGGAGACTGGTCCTCCACTCTGACCCTTTGCAGGTCCAGGTAAAGGGCTCCAGCCTCCACCATCCTCCGCCATATAATGGGTTTTACCTGAACTATGATGTGTGCCGTTTTCGGATTTCTAGTCCTCTTTTTAAACTTAATTGTCATATACGTGTCCTCTTCCGAAAGGTCCATAAAGATTTCTTTGTTCTGAATACGTATTGCTTGTGTTAGCTCTTCGTCGTCACTATCAAGAAATACATCTTTTAAGATGACGAGTGGGTCTTTGTTCTTTATGTTGGAGACTATCAAGCCCTCTCCCCGGCTTTCTATTCTCTGTTTCACTTTGTCCAGTTCGGTTTCGGTATCGCAACCAACGATTATGGTTTGGTTCTTCGCCTTTCGCACCTTGTTTATTTTGAGCCCAGTTTCCCTGGCATCGACCGCCCTCTTCACTCGCCCGAGCACCTCGTCGGCAGTCTCCTGGTTGCCTTCGAGTGTGATCGCCATCGAGTGAAGCGCCGGCCGATGCCCGGGTCTGGCTGCTGTGACGCTGGCGTAAGACCTGTTAAGGGTCTCGCCTGGCTGCCTGCCTTTTGCGACGTCAAGTATTGTTTCTTTGGCTGTTACGACATCACCGGCAATACCGTCGAGCTTCTCGTCGAGAGTAATCTGAGTGCGGCCCACCACCAGGACGCTTTGCGTCGTCTGACTGATGGCCGCCTTAGCCTCGTCGATTTTGTCGACGATCTTGTCGATGATGTCGGACCCGCCATCGTCGCGCAGTGCTGTTTGCTGGTCGAAGCACCAAACCATTTTCTCTTCCAGTTGATTAAGCCGCGTTTGCAGTTGGGACTCCACTTCCTCCAGTTTTTCGAGCATGTGACCCTCATTTCCGGGAGGCCTGGGTAGTGCTAAAGCTGGTGTTCGTTCTTTAGTTTCCAGGCCGGTCACTCGTTTGCTAAGCTCGAACAGGATACGCAGACATTTATCTGATCTCTCCTCCAGGAAGGTCTTGATGTCCTTCCTCATTTGAGGGTACTCTTTGACCTTTGAGGGAATGTCCTCAAAGGTCTTCATCACTTCCTGAAGGAGCTCGTCGTTTGTTTTTGCCCCGTAATCCTGTTTTTTGTATATCGCCATGTTGTCCAGCGACCTCCTGTTTCTGTCTGGTCTGCGGATAAATGTTAAAGCAGCGTCCTGCGCTGGAGCGGATGGAGATGACGGGGTACTGGAGGAGGTGCCCGGCTTGGGGTGTAAGCCGGAGGTAGTCGGTGTGCGATACATCTTGTTTATTTTTGTGTAACGTGTATATGTTGTGTGCGGCTTATGTGTGTGATGTGTGTGTGTTGTGTGTATGTGCTGTATGTTTGGCGAGAAGAACGGGGAACGTTGTCAGTCTGACCCTGTATAGGGGGGTCTGAGTCGATAATAGTGTAAAAACTGTACAGTTAGTTTAGGTATCAGTTGTACCTGAAGTCGGTTTGTGGACTATGTTTTAGCTCTTAAACGCCACCGGTTTGTCATCAATTATGTATAAAAACAAAGTATAAGAAAATAAAATAATAAAATAAATAAATAAATTTTAATTTTAGGGGTAAGGGGAGGTCCAAACTGGGGGTTCCTCTTATATGATCTTTTGCCGTGGTGTCTTCGACACCACAAAGGCAGGATTTGAGTCCAAATTGAGCTATCTCCCTAGTTTCGGAGATATCGAGATTTGTAGGTTTATTTAGAGGCGGGGAGGGGGTCCAAACCAGGGGGGATAGACGTTTTATATCCGACTTTAACCGTGGTGTCTTCGACACCACAAAGGCCGGATTTGAGGTCGAAAATCGTCTATCTCTCCTAGTTTCCGAGATATAACTAGCTTAAACACAGAACCTCCGTTGTGTCGGATAAAATTGTAGAATTTGTAAAATTATTTAACTACGTTTCTACTGAACCGATTTCGACGTGTGTAGGCTTGTTAGAAAGCTCTCGTCGGTGTCTTTCTATGCCGCTTTAAATTTTTATTTATTTATTTTTCCCCTTAAAACTACCCTAACATAAACATAAAAAGAAATCGAATTTTAAGCCGGGGCGTGTTATTTAAATTTAATTATTGAAGAGGTCTATTTATTAGGGTTGCAGTGTTTATAACGAGGGTTTTTGGGTAAGATCATCCGAATAATATTTAAACATTTAACCCCTATGGTTAAGTTAAGACTTGTAACTTTAGGGCTGATTTCTACCCTGTTCCAGGGTGTTTATGTAAATTTTTTCGACGTGGGGGTTGGTTTTTCGCCAAGCCCTTTACAATGGTATATTTGAAGATGAGAATTTTTTGTTATTTTGGAAGTCGATTTTCGATTCGCGATCTCGTAGATAACCTTGTTTTGCGGTTGATGCCGCTTGTAAACAAAGTTATCAAAAAGTCTAGCGACTCGAAAAACACTCCAAAAATTTCAAACTAAAAACTAGCTTATAGCTTAGAGTCTTAACTATCTTAAAATCTAATTTGCGTCTGCGCGCAACCACGTCTTCACCCTCTTCTGAGGGGTGTTCTCCGTGCCACCCTCCCGCAACAACCGCAAAGTGGTTTGTTTTTATTTAAAAAATAAGTTAAAATAAATTTTGGTGTTATAGTCCGATAAAGGGCTAACTGAACTACAATTTTGAAATAAGTTTTTTGAATTTGATTAATAGGGGGGGGTTTTAATTTCGAAAGTAAAGATTTTGGAAAATATACTGTTGTTTAAAATTTCAATTTTGACTTAACTACCGGGCCGAAAAATCTGAAAATTTGGGAAATTAAAGTTAAGGTAGTCTCTCATATAATAGTAGTGTAAAATTGGGGGGTCGTCGATCTTATTTTGCGGGAAAATGGCACTGAAAATAGTACTAAATTTTTCGACCTTTGAGGGGCTGTAACTCCGTCCAGGGTGGTCCGATGGTCTTGATCCGGCTGCCAGGAGACTCGCCTTTCAAAGACGCGTCTTTTGATATAAGACACGCCTTTCCAGCTGTGCTGGAAGTAAAACCATGTGGCACGTGGTAGATGTTTTTCCGGGATTACGTCGGCGATTTTCGCCGGAAAATCCCGGATGGTGTCCAGTGGACGGGGCCTGTCAAGCCGGTTGTTTTGACCCCAAAAAAGTGGGGGGTCGTCGATCTGGTTTACGCAGCGTTTCACAAAAACACCAAAAATCACGGTTTTTTGAGCACAACTTTCACGCACTTTCTCCGATTTCCGGGCGGTTTTCACTATTGTGTTCTCCTCACTGAGACGCGTACTTGGATATACAACACTTGTATATTTACGCGAAAAAACCTATTTTAACGATTTTAGCAACGGAGCGTGGAAAACGTGGCGCTCGGTGGTGGCTGCCAGCAGACTGGTTAGGTTAGGTTAGGTTAGGTTAGGTTAGGTTAGGTTAGGTTAGGTTAGGTTAGGTTAGGCTAGGTTAGGTTAGGTTAGGTTAGGTTAGGTTAGGTTAGGTTAGGTTAGGTTAGGCTAGGTTAGGTTAGGTTAGGTTAGGTTAGGTTAGGTTAGGCCAGGTTAGGTTAGGTTAGGTTAGGTTAGGTTAGGTTGAGGAGGCCAGGCCAGGCCAGGCCAGGTTAGGCCAGGCCATAGGCCAGGCCAGGCCAGGCCAGGCCAGGTTCAGGCCAGGCCAGGGCCAGGCCAGGCCAGGCCAGGCCAGGCTGTGGCCAGGCCAGGCCAGGCCAGGCCAGGCCAGGCCAGGCCAGGCCAGGCCAGGCCAGGCCAGGCCAGGCCAGGCCAGGCCAGGCCAGGCCAGGCCAGGCCAGGCCAGGCCAGGCCAGGCCAGGCCAGGCCAGGCCAGGCCAGGCCAGGCCAGGCCAGGCCAGGCCAGGCCAGGCCAGGCCAGGCCAGGCCAGGCCAGGCCAGGCCAGGCTGTGGCCAGGCAGGCCAGGCCAGGCCAGGCCAGGCCAGGCCAGGCCAGGCCAGGCCAGGCCAGGCCAGGCCAGGCCAGGCCAGGCCAGGCCAGGCCAGGCAGGCCAGGCCAGGCCAGGCCAGGCCAGGCCAGGCCAGGCCAGGCCAGGCCAGGCCAGGCCAGGCCAGGCCAGGCCAGGCCAGGCCAGGCCAGGCCAGGCCAGGCCAGGCCAGGCCAGGCCAGGCCAGGCCAGGCCAGGCCAGGCCAGGCCAGGCCAGGCCAGGCCAGGCCAGGCCAGGCCAGGCCAGGCCAGGCCAGGCCAGGCCAGGCCAGGCCAGGCCAGGCCAGGCCAGGCCAGGCCAGGCCAGGCCAGGCCAGGCCAGGCCAGGCCAGGCCAGGCCAGGCCAGGCCAGGCCAGGCCAGGCCAGGCCAGGCCAGGCCAGGCCAGGCCAGGCCAGGCCAGGCCAGGCCAGGCCAGGCCAGGCCAGGCCAGGCCAGGCCAGGCCAGGCCAGGCCAGGCCAGGCCAGGCCAGGCCAGGCCAGGCCAGGCCAGGCCAGGCCAGGCCAGGCCAGGCCAGGCCAGGTGGGCCAGGCCAGGCCAGGCCAGGCCAGGCCAGGCCAGGCCAGGCCAGGCCAGGCCAGGCCAGGCCAGGCCAGGCCAGGCCAGGCCAGGCCAGGCCAGGCCAGGCCAGGCTCAGGCCAGGCCAGGCCAGGCCAGGCCAGGCCAGGCCAGGCCAGGCCAGGCCAGGCCAGGCCAGGCCAGGCCAGGCCAGGCCAGGCCAGGCCAGGCCAGGCCAGGCCAGGCCAGGCCAGGCCAGGCCAGGCCAGGCCAGCCAGGCCAGCCAGGCCAGGCCGCCAGGCCAGGCCAGGCCAGGCCAGGCCAGGCCAGGCCAGGCCAGGCCAGGCCAGGCCAGGCCAGGCCAGGCCAGGCCAGGCCAGGCCAGGCCAGGCCAGGCCAGGCCAGGCCAGGCCAGGCCAGCCAGCCAGGCCAGGCCAGGCCAGGCCAGGCCAGGCCAGGCCAGGCCAGGCCAGGCCAGGCCAGGCCAGGCCAGGCCAGGCCAGGCCAGGCCAGGCCAGGCCAGGCTTCAGGCCAGGCCAGGCCAGGCCAGGCCAGGCCAGGCCAGGCCAGGTGGGCCAGGCCAGGCCAGGCCAGGGGCCAGGCCAGCCAGGCCAGGCCAGGCCAGGCCAGGCCAGTTCAGGCCAGGCCAGGCCAGGGCCAGGCCAGGCCAGGCCAGGCCAGGCTTGCAGTTGGCCAGGCCAGGCCAGGTTGGCCAGGCCAGGCCAGGCCAGGCCAGGTTGGCCAGGCCAGGCCAGGCCAGGCCAGGCCAGGTTGTGGGGCCAGGCCAGGCCAGGCCAGGCCAGGCCAGGCCAGGCCAGGTTGAGGCCAGGCCAGGCCAGGCCAGGCCAGGTTGAGGCCAGGTTGGGCCAGGCCAGGCCAGGCCAGGCAGGCCAGGCCAGGTTAGGCCAGGCCAGGTTGGCCAGGCCAGGCAGGTTAGGCCAGGCCAGGGCCAGGCCAGGCCAGGTTCAGGTTAGGGGTTAGGTTGAGGTAGGTTGGCCAGGCCAGGCCAGGCCAGGTCAGGCCAGGCCAGGTTGGCCAGGTTGGTTGGGCCAGGCCAGGCCAGGCCAGGCCAGGCCAGGCCAGGCCAGGCCAGGCCAGGCCAGGGGCCAGGCCAGGCCAGCCAGCCAGGCCAGGCCAGGCTGCAGGCCAGGCCAGGCCAGGCCAGGAGGAGGGCCAGGTAGGTTGGTTTGTGGCCAGGCTTGAGGCCAGGCCAGGCCAGGTTAGGTTGTGGCCAGGTTGGCCAGGCCAGGCCAGGTTGAGGCCAGGTTAGGCCAGGCCAGGCCAGGAGGGCCAGGAGGCCAGGCCAGGCCAGGCCAGGCCAGGTTCAGGTTACAGGCCAGGCCAGGCTGGCCAGTCAGGCCAGGCCAGGCCAGGCCAGGCCAGGCCAGGCCAGGTGGGCCAGCCAGGCCAGGCCAGGCCAGGCTCAGGCCAGGCCAGGCCAGGCCAGGCCAGCCAGGCCAGGCCAGGCCAGGCCAGGCCAGGCCAGGCCAGGTT